>NC_092333.1:340315833-340640000 GCF_046630445.1 Rutidosis leptorrhynchoides
CGAATATTATATATTAACCTATGTATGAATTATTGGACTGTTAACTGTGGACTATCGACTGTGGACTAATAACATTGGACAATTAAAATGAATTAAAATATTGATTATAACATATGAAACTAAACAATTCTTCAAGTTTTCCACTTGATTTCATCTTAAACCTCATTTGTATCTTTACGATTACAATCTACGATTCAAACTTTTCATAATTCTTAAAAACACTTCAATCGATAGGATGAACCAACCGCACTCCATCTACGAAAGAAGATATTGATGTATATATTTATGCACCTGAAAACACTCAGAACCTGTGTAAACGTTTAACACGTGTCTGTACTAGCTCCTTTGGCATTGTTATTACCGAAAATAACATTTCAACTCTTTTCCAAAATAGCCAGTTTTGTCACAGCTTCAACAAGTCAACTTCGACTTTTTATCAGGATTGGTCTTATTATAACCTTGATATATAAGTTTTCCTTTCGTCGTCGTTACCGGAGAACTGTTTATATTCCACCACATTAGCAGTAAACTTACCAGCAACTTCATTACTTATTGGCTTAAATCTCTCCGAAAAACCATTATATTTGTTCATTAAAACCTTATCATATACTCATTTACACCTTGTAACGAGAAGTGTCATACCAATTACCAAGAATCAGCAATCAGTATTTTGAAATCTCTTAGCATGTTTACATCAATAGTTGTATGTACACATATAACCTTTATCTCTTAGAATTATGATCTTCCATTCTGAAATTCTAAAAAGCACCCAGTCTACGAACCAATACTACAAATTTTGAAAAAGCCGAACAAAGCATCAGAAACGGTAGACAACTGTAAACGATCTTAATAGCCAGAAGTTTGATAATAAATAATAGTATGTTGGAAAAGCTCAGCAAAGTTGGAACTGGAAAACGGATTGAGCTAACCATGAAGGAGGCCAAGGACAAATACAAGGACCAAACCCAATATTCAAAGAATCCAGATAATTCTGTATCCAGTGAAATCTGAAGAGAAAACCTTGCTCTATACTCATATTAAATCTTGTGGAAAATCTTTCTTCATCAACCTTCGATCTTAGAAATTCTGAAAATATCATCATAAATATCTTCGATATTTCTGAGGATATTTTCATAACTCTTTTTATTCGAAATTTGTTATCTCTTCGTGCTATCTGTGTTACATCATAAATGAAACTATTTTAGTTTCTAAATTCTAAAACCTTCGAGTTTAAAATATGAATGATTTTAAAGTAGTGTTGGGAACTGAAGCATGAGTTAGTATAATATAATGACACTTGATCAACGTGATTATATTAAAGTAAGTCATGCTGAGTTTCTAAATGGAACATGATGATTCACATATTTTAACGTCATCATGTGTCATGTTACATAACTCTTTCATTCTGATTAACTTCTGAACATATCAAGAAAATATATTCTTGATAGTTCTATTCTCAGTGATTCTGGTAATTTGATAAATCAAATTGTGCTATTACGTTCTTTATTGTTTAGAACATTAAGTTCATTCGAAGTTCCATACTTATAAATTCTGAACCATTACTCGCTTTACTATAGGTCGAGAGGAGAATAAAAAGGCAAAGAGCTCTAAAATATAAGAGAAAATATAAAGCCCAATAATAACACGGAAGTTACAAACCGTGGATATTAATACGAATAACAATATAAAGACACAGTACAATTAAGAATAGTATCACCCCAAGGTAATAGTAGAAGTAAACAGATTCTTCTGGTGGAAGATTGAAAAGAAGGATGATAGAAATGATAATTAAGAAAATATCAAGGATTAGAACTGGATTAAGCATTTTCACAATCTTTTAAATGTATGAACTAAGAAAGAAAGTGTAGGAATGGTGAGAATAATGGAACGAAAGAGTTTAATTTATAATGGAAATATCAGACAGAGTAATCGAGGCAGATCACCGTATTTAATTATAGAGATCTTAATTTCCTTATTCGCTGAAGAATCAAATCTTTTAGATTTTGAAGATTTTCTTTATATCCCTTGAATTTCGAAATTCAACCAAGACAACGTCAAAAGTTAAGACGCATCTTATTAGCCCAACCTTGACTCTGTCAAAAGCTAAGACAAATCTTTATCCTTTCATTTCACTATTTTGTGATAGCTTCATTCGTACGCTTCACCTAATCGAATCGTTTTATCTATATTACTCAATGATGATAAAACTCTATTTATCAACTCATATTCGTTATGAAAACATTTTTTATTGTTAGCCATGACGACCTCACTCAAATTTCGGGACGAAATTTCTTTAACGGGTAGGTGCTGTGATGACCCGGAAATTTTCGACCAAATTTAAACTTAATCTTTATACGATTCCGACACGATAAACAAAGTCTGTTATGATGAGTCTCACAATTTTTGAACTGTTTCAATATATTCAGCTAACCATTGACTAATCTCGACGATTCACGAACCTTTAAATTATAAACAGTGATATATATATATATATATATATATATATATATATATATATATATATATATATATATATATATATATATATATATATATATATATATATATATATATATATATATAATAATGAACTGTTATGTGATCTAGTTATTTTAAAAAAATAACTGAAACTTCTTATTTTGAATATATAGGGTATATTGAGTATAAAGGGTTTCAAACACAATTAGTCAACGTTAACAAAATAATAAATGTATAATGTTATATTTTGAGTTAAATTGTTTCAATTATTCAAGTAATAAAATTTATTATTTGAAACATAATTATATATAATAGTTGAATATATATATAAGTTCTATACATAATTGTTATTACATGTATATTGTTAAAAAGTACAAATGATAATATATATATATATATATATAATATATATAAACATTTAATATTAGATAACTAATGATATATAGTATTAGTATATGTAACTGCAAGTTAAAATATAATTATTATATTAATATTGTTACTTTTACTTTTCTTATTAAAATGAATATTAATATCAGTATTATCAATATTATTATATATTATATAAATGTAAAAATTTGATACATGTAATATCCGGATTATTACTAGTATTATTATTTTGAATATATAACTATAAGATATAAAATTTTGATACATATAAATTGTTATATTATTATCACTAATCATATTAATATTATTATTAATAAACTTATTGAAATTATCATTTTTATTACTATCAGCATATTATTATTATTATCATTATTTTTAAAGGTATTATTATTAATATTAATATAATTATTATTACTTAATATTATTATTATTATTATTATTAACATATTTATATTATTTAAAAATAAAAATAAAAATAAAAAAGAAAAAGAAAGATATATGGTACGAATCTGTTTTAGGTCGATATCAAGCTTTATTTGATTTTTGTTTTGTGTCTCCAAAATCAGTACGATCAAGATTCAGTTTCAAGAACTAGACAAATGCAGTTAGGGATCAATTCACACTTTTCATTTTTTTTTATTTTATTTGATTATTTTTTTTTTTGCTGAATGATTTTTCCTGACGTATACTTTTGATATTAAACAAACAAATTACTCTATGATATCAAAATACTTCAAGTCTTTATTCCATTATCAATTCACATCATACATCTGCAAAATTATCGAAGTAAAAACAGAAAGAACCCAGTCCACGACGCTGTTCGTGTAAATTTTTTTAATTTCTTCAAAATCTTAACAATTTTAAAAATGTATTGATGCAATCTTGTTAGAAACCTTTTACTTAAACTATCTGGAGAGTTTCAAGTCCTAATTTTAACCATCAAGTTCATATTCACCAGTCAAACTTAATTTTCTAAAAAGTCAACGAGATGTTCATCATTAAATTCGAGTTTGTTTCAATGTTATAAGTATAATTAACGATCCAGATAGTTTCTATTAATCATTTATAATCTTTTTCATGTTATAACCAGGGCCTAAAACAGTCTTTAATATTGAAATTGATTTTAAGTTCAAGTCGACTGGTTCAGATATATGGTTTCTGTTTTAATTTTAATATTTTTTCCTTTTATCTGTTTTAATTAATTAAATCAGTGTTACTGATTCGTTATAAATCCAAAAACCAAATCAATATTTTGTTTTTATGATATTGAGAGGTCCTGATCGATCCAGTTTTGGAATTAAAGATGAAAAGGGAAAAACAGATAAATAGATAGGGTATAATAGAAATGGTTTACGTATAAAAAACAGAAAGACGGTAATGGTAGGTGGGTTAAGAGCGTGATCGGGTTACGAGAGGTCACGGGTTCGAGCCCGGCTTGGGGCATTTCTTTTTATGAAGGGGCATTTCTTTTTATGAAGGGTTTATGAGGTAGTTTACTTTTTATTTTTTATTATTATTATTATTATTATTATTATTATTATTATTATTATTATTATTATTATTATTATTATTATTATGATTATTATTATAATTATTAACATTATTATTAATATGATCTTGATTATTATTTTTAATATTAGTACTAGTATTATTATTATCAGTAAGATTATAAATATTATTACTATTATCACTATGATTAATGGTAAAATTATGATTTTTAGTATTATTATGATTATAGATACAAGTAAGAATATTATTATTATTATTATTATGATTACTAGTAGTTGTATTATTATTATCATTAATATGATTGGGATTACTATTATTGTTATCGTTATGAAAATAACACCAGATAATAATATTTTCATTAGTATTAATATCGCTTTTGTAACTACTGGTATTATTATTATTATTAAACAAAAATATCATTATTAACAATATCATTATTATTATTATTAAAATTATCATAAAGTTATTATTATTATTATTATTAGTAAATCATTAATATCAAAACTATCATTTTTTTTTAACAAATACATATTTTTGTAACATAAAACATATAACTTAAGATATAACATAAAGTATATGTTTTTAAATGAAATCTAGTATAAACTTTATATAACTACAAAATATATATATATAAATAATATAGATATTAATAAATGAAATTATGATATTTCTACTATATGTTTTAATAGAAATACAAATGATATAGGTTCGTGAATCCGAGGCCAACCCTGCATTGTTCAATGTCGTCATATGTATTTTTACTACAAAATACAGTACTGTGAGTTTCATTTGCCTTTTTACCCTTTATATTTTTGGGCTGAGAATACATGAGCAATTTTTAAAAATGTTTTACGAAATAGACACAAGTAATTGAAACTACATTATATGGGTGAATGATCGAAGCCGAATATGCCCCTTTTGCTTGGTAACCTAAGAATTAGTAAACCGATCTACTAATTGACGCGAATCCTAAAGATAGATCTATTGGGCCTAACGAACCCCATCCAAACTACCGGATGCTTTAGTACTTTGACGTTGTTTTTATCATGTCCGAAGGATTTCTCGGAATGATAGGGGATATTCTTATATGCATCTTGTTAATGTCGGTTACCAGGTGTTCACCATATGAATGATTATTTTTGCCTCTATGCATGGGACGTATATTTATGAGAATTGGAAATGAAATTCTTCTGGACTATTAAAATGATGAAAATGAATGATTATGTTAAACTAATGAACTCATCAACCTTTTGGTTGACACTTTAAAGCATGTTTATTCTCAAGTATTAAAAAAATCTTCCGCTGTGCATTTGCTCATATTAGAGATATTACTTGGAGTCATTCATGACATATTTCAAAAGACGTTGCATTCAAGTCATCGAGTTCATCAAGATTATTACTAAGTCAATTATAGTTGGTTATATTATGAAATGGTATGCATGCCGTCAACTTTCGATGTAATGAAAGTTGTCTTTTAAAAACGAATGCAATGTTTGTAAAATTGTATCATATAGAGGTCAAGTACCTCGCGATGTAACCAACTATTGTGAATCGTTTGTAATCGATATGGACTTCGTCCGGATGGATTAGGATGGGTCGCTTCACTTTTTCCATGAAGTGTTATATCGTGTCCATTGCTAAACAGTTAATGTATAAATGTGTTCCTAAAAATCCCAAATTTTCAATTTAAATCCCTTTATTTATTCTGGTCAATACCTGTTTGAAACTTGATCAAGAAGGTTCGATAATTATTTATTTTCTGTTCCAATTTATATGTACGGAGTACAAAAACTTAGATTGAAAAGGTAAAAAAAATATTTATCAAAACTATTATCTTTTTAATCAAATTTTGGAACAACTTTTATTTTAAAGCTTCATATATATATATATTAGACCTATTTTAAAAATAATTAAACGTCAACCGAAAGTTACAGACATTTACCATTTAAGCTCAAAATTAATTATATTTAAGATACACTATGTATATATATAAACAGTTGTAAATAACAAAATTTACTACGCAAATAAATATATTAAATAATTAAATTAAATATAATAACATATATATACAAGAAATATACATATAAAATAATAGTTTTTATTACAATGTATTTTATTGTACATATTTATTTATAATAATAAATGTTATATAATAGTTTATTAATGTTCATGATATTATATATATTATACATATATTTATATATACACATATTTATATATATCCACATATTTACAAGCAATGGTTCGTGAATCATCGGGGACAGTCGAAGGTCACATGAATATATGAAAATAGTTCAAACTTTTTGAGACACAACTTTACAGACTTTGCTTATCGTGTCGAAATCATACAAAGATTAAGTTTAAATTTGGTAGGAAATTGCCGGGTCGTCACAGTACCTACCCGTTAAAGAAATTTCGTCCCAAAATTTGAGTGGGGTCATCATGGCTAACAATAAAAATGTTTTCCTGATTAATATGAGCTGATAAATAGAGTTTTATCATAACTAATTAATATGGATAAAACAATTCGATTATTCGAAGAGTACGAATGAAGCTATCACAAAAGTGTGGCATGAATAAATGCAGATTCGTCTTGTCTGGTGACGTAGTCACGATTGATTTTCGGAATTCAAGGAATTTAAAGAAAATCTTCTAAATCTAAAAGATTTGATCCTTCGGCGAATAAGAAAATTAAGATCTCTATAATTAAATACGGTGATCTGCCTTGATTACTCTATCTGATATTTCCATTATAAATTAAACTCTTCCGTTCCATTATTCTCACCATTCCTATACTTTCTTTCTTAGTTCATACATCCAAAAGATTGTGAAAATGCTTAATCCAGTTCTAATCCTTAATATTTTCTAATTATATTTTCTGTCATCCTCCTTTTCAATCTTCCACCAGAAAAATCTGTTTACTTATACTATTACCTTGGGATGATACTATTCTTAATTATACTATTTCTTTATATTGCTATTCGTATTAATATCCGTAGTTTGTAACCTTCGTGTTGTTATTGGGCTTTATATTTTCTCTTATATTTTGGAGCTATTTGCCTTTTTATTATCCTCTCGATCTCTAGTAAAGTGAGTAATGGTCCAGAATTCGTAAGTATGGAGTTTCGAATGAACTTAATGTTCTAAACAAGAAAGAACGTAATAGCACGATTGATTTGTCAAATTACCAGAATCACTGAGAATAGAACTATCAATAATATATTTTCTTGATATGTTCAGAAGTTAATCAGAATGAAAGAGTTATGTAACATGACACATGATGATGTTATAATCTGTGAATCATCATGTTCCATTTAGAAACTCAGCATGACTTACTGTAATATAATCACATTGATCAAGTGTCATTATATTATACTAACTCATGCATCAAGTTCCAACACTACTTCAAAATCATTCATAATTTAAATTCGAATTTTTCAGAATTTAGAAACTAAAATAGTTTCCTTTATGATATATCATAGATAGTGCGGAGAGATAATTAATATCGGACGAGAATATTTATGAAGATATCTCCAGAAATATTGAGGATATTCATAATGCAAGATACGATAATATCTTAGGATTTTAGAATCAAATTGTGATGAAGAAATTCATTCACAATGATTTAGAGCGATTAAGGAGCAAAATACTCGCTAAAGATTTCATCAGAATCAGAATCATCAGGATTCTTTATGTACAAGTTTAGTCCTTGTGATTTATTCAGAGTCTCCTTTATAGTTTGCTCAATCCATTTTTCCAGTACAAATTTTCCATTGAGTGTTTCCAACACTCCATTCTTTATCATTAAACTTTTGACTGTTAAGGCAGTCTTCAGTTTTCACTGTTTCATTAGCTTTTTCAAAGTTCAATGTATTGATTCGTAGGCTGGGTGCTTTTCAGAATTTTTTGAATGGAAGATCATAATTCTAAGATGTAAATGTTATATATATACATATAACTGTTGATGTAGGAACGTTGCGAGATTCAAAATACTGATTGATAATTCCTGGTAATTGGTACGGCAATTCTCATTATCAGATGTAGATGAGTAGATCATAGGGTTTCAATGAATATAATAACTTTTCAGAAAGCCAAAGATCAATGAAGTTGCTGGTAAGTTTACTGCTAATGTGGTGGAATATAAACGATTCTCCGGTAACGATGGTGAAATGACAACGTATATATAGAGGTTATAATATGGCAAATTCGAATGAAAGTCGAAGTTGATTTGCTGGAGCTGTGACAAAATTGGCTAATTTGGAAAGGGTTGTCAAAGTTATTTTCGGTAATAACAACGCTAAAGGAATTAGTACAGATACATGTTAAATGTTTATTCAGATTCTGAGTGTTTTTAGGTGCATAACTATATGCATCGATCTTTTCTTCCGTAGATGAAGTTCGGTTGGTTCATCCTCTCGATTGAGGTGTTTTCAAGAATCATGAAGAGTTTGAACGTAGATTGTAATTGTCAAGATACAATTGAGGTTTAAGATGAAATCAAGTGGCAAACTTGAAGAAGTTTTTAGTTTCATATGTTATAATCAATATTTTAAATCATTTTAATTGTCCAATGTTATTAGTCCTCATTCGATAGTCCACAGTAACAGTCCAATAATTCATATATAGTTTAATATATAATATTCGAATTAATTAATACATATCGTGACCCATGTACATGTCTCAGACTCGATCACAACTCAAAGTATATATATTATTGTAGAATCAACCTCAACCCTGTATAGCTAACTCGATCATTACTGCGTATAGAGTGTCTATGGTTATTCCAAATAATATATATAGATGCGTCGATATGATATGTCAAAACCTTGTATACGTGTCCCGATATTTAAAGTGGGTAAAATAAATAACAGAAATTAAATGACGATAAATAAAATTGCGATAATTAAATTGCGATAAATAAAATGTAATACGGAATTAACAGTTAGCTAGGAACAGTTAGCTAGGATTTCGTTAGCGTGGTTTCTTAACAAATTTTCTCATAGTTAATTTGTTTGTTTCTAACAAATTTTATTTTGTCAAATGTTTTCTTCATTATGCCACTTGTTGGATTCTGATAGGTCAAAATCCAAATATGATATTGAAGGAAAATGGTTATTCTGTGGTAAACGGATACGTATATCTGTGGATGTAAGTAGGATAGTAAATGACTGTTGAATCAGATTCGAAGAATGTGCAGTATAACATGTTAATATGAAAGTTAAATATTTCCTCGTGTATTACCTACCCGTTAAAATATTTTCACCATTAACAGTTTGTACAAAAGAATTTTTAATTACAATCTTTATGAAAACATCTATACATATATATTTTCTTCAGATGTAATCATAGATTTTATGAGTTAATATGATATTAAACTCATTTGCTTTTTCGGTTTGAGCTAGAATAAGTAATCTCTAAACCTATTAGGAACCACATATTCTTCGCAGAATATTAATGAAGTTATGGATCAATACTTCATCGTTCATTGTTATTGGTACTCCTTGGTATCTATGGTGCGTACGACGTTGATGCTCGAGGTACAGATTGTGATGTTGAGGCATGGATCGTTGACGGTACTGGTGCTATTACTGATGGTACTGTTGGTGCCGATGATGTTGCTGAAGCTGGTAATTTTTTTGCACCATATTCTCCAAATTGATTACTCGAGTACGAAGTTCGTTGACATTCTTCTATTATTCCGGGATGATTGGCGGTTCGGACGAGTGGATGAATGATGGTTAAAGCTAAGGGGTATAAAATACTATTAAATTTTATAAGAAAATACTATTAAATACGATACAATTTTACACAAGATATTTATTTATTTATAGAATGGATATACTTAAACCTTGCTACAACACTTATAGGCAGTGTACCTAATCGTACAGTAGTGTAGTTTTTAGTAAGTCCGATTCGTTCCACAGCGAAAAATCTTTAAACAAAGCTTAACGCTATATTAGTTTAATTTATAAAAATACAAATATATATATAAGTAATATTATTATTATAAAGGGGGGTTTTTACCGTTTAATGACCGGTTTGTCGATTTTAAAACTTAGTCGCAGTTAAAACCTAATGTTTTATATTAAATAAATAAAAGACTTAATTTAAAGCGTAAAGTAAATAACGATAATGAAATTGCGATAAATAAAAGTGCGATAAAATAAAATTGCGATAATTAAAAAGTACGATAATTAAAAGTGCAATTAAATACAATAACAATAAATAAAAGTGCGATAATTAAAAGTGCAACTAAATATAAAATAAAGGAAATTAAATATGAAATAAAAGAATTATGCTTATTTAAACTTCCATAATCATGATGTTTGACGTGTTAATTTTAGTTTTATGCCCATGGGTTAATTGTCCTTTGTCCTGGATTATTTAATATGTCCGTCTGGTTTTTGTCCATAACAGTCCATCAGTCATAAGTATAAAGTGCGAGTGTCCTCGTCAAATTATCCTTATACCCGAAGTTAAATATTCCAACTAATTGGGATTTAAACTGTAACAATGTTTTAATACTTTGTTTAATAATTACACCAGGTTATCGACTGCGTGTAACCCAAGGTTTTAATACTTTGTTATCAATTATGCCAAGTGTCCTTGTACATAATTTTACCCCTGTTTTAATAATTCCATAGACTATTAATCCATTCCCGTGTCCGGTTAAATGAACGATTATTCGTACATATAAATACCCCGCACATCGTGTCCGATCGAGTGTATATGGTTATTTATAAGGACGTCCAATTGTAAATCTTTATATTAAAATTAACAAACTATCATTTAGTTAAACAAATATAAAGCCCATTAATAGCCCATAGTCTAATTTCTACAAGTGTCGTTCTTTTGTCCAAACCCCAATTATGGTACAAAACCCAATTACCCAATTTTAGTATTTAGCTCAACATCATGATTACTTCGATTTAAATAAGCATAATAACGTCTTAGCTACGAGACATTAATGACAATAATATAAACATAACTTACAATGATTAAAAATAGCGTAGCGTTACACGGACAGAATTTCGACTTACACCCTTACAACATTCGCTAACATACCCTTATTATTAGAAATTAAAATTAAAATTAAAATTAAATATATATATATATATATATATATATATATATATATATATATATATATATATATATATATATATATATCGTATAATATAGATAGAGAGGATGGATATATGGATATTTTTACGATCAGAATGCACGAGCTTTTATAGGCAGTTTCATATTTTGGGGCTCCGCGAGTCGTGGCCCTTTTCCCCTTTAAACTCTGCGAGTCGCGGAGTTCGTAAATCCAGCTCACAAAGGTTTGGCTCCTAGCTTGCCGACGGTTTATAATATATTATATAATATATAAATAATTATAAGAATTATTTAAATATTATATTATATTTATGTGCATAGTTGACTTGTAATTTTTAGTCCTTTGCGTCGAGCGTTGAGAGTTGGCTCAGGTCCCGGTTTCGGATTTTCGAACGTCCTTGCGTACAATTTAATATCTTGTACTTTGCGTTTTGAATCTTGTACTCTTGTAATTTTGAGACGTTTCTTATCAATAATTGGAACCTCTTTGAATGTATTTTGTACTTTTGAGCTTTTTGGTCGTTTGTATCTTCAATTCGTCGAATCTGTCTTTTGTCTTCACCTTTTATTATTTAAACGAATATCACTTGTAAATAGAACAATTGCAACTAAAAGCTTGTCTTTCTTGAGGAATAATGCTATGAAATATATGTTCATTTTTAGCATTATCAAATATTCCCACACTTGAGCGTTGCTTGTCCTCAAGCAATATAGTCTTGAAATACTAGAATCACTTCTTTATTCTTCACACTTTGTACATCAGTGATTTCTATACGGCGGTATGAACAATGGTAGTAACGATGTGTTTTACAGTCCCACATGACTATAAAATTTAGATCCTTTAAGAAAATTGGATCTTTATGAAAACATTTGATCTTTTGAAAATTTCATTCTAGCTTTTACCCTAGATAAGTTTTCTGGAATAACCCTTCACCGGTGTTTGCAAATTGTTTTTGTGGGTTTGGTGGGTTTCAGATTTGAAAATTTTAGCTCAAAACTTGCGGTTTTGTGTCACCCACTTGCTAACCTTGTATTAGGAAAGCAACACGTCCAGTATACTTGCTCCGTATATTACCTTTCGGTAAACTACCGTCGTAAAGGAAAGCGTTGAACAAGCAACTGTTAAGGCAATGTCCCCTGACATGCTTTTAATTATGGTCTATAACATGTCGGACGCAATTACTATCCTTTGTAGGACCAATAGTAAAGCTCACCCTTATAATTTTTCGGTCTAACACAAGGTCCTGTCTTTGACCATGCTATGCAACCACCGTTCTTACGGTTGACACCCGATTTGGTTCAGATGACCTAATGAATTCCAGGTGAATTCCTAGGATTTTACGTTCAATGGTAATGAACGCATTGAAAATGGTTTTTTAGAAAACAAATCGGTTTGTAATTTTGATCAAAATATTTTCTCGTTCAAGCTCGAGTTTAGATATCATTGAATTCCATGAGTTTGAATTCTCAATCTTTAAGGTCAATCTCAAGGATTGAGTAATATCAGTCTTAAAAGCTGATTTTTTATCTTTAAGGAGATTATCCTTTATGGGGATCTGATTCATTAGTCTTATCTAGCTAATTTGCACGGCGTCCTCCCCATTTTACAAGACAGATCCTCTCATGGTTAGGATAAGTCTGACCACTTAGCGACCCTGTTTTATGCTGAGGTCCGTGGATTTCCTGCTGATTTTAGAGATGACTTTTCTAGATTTTTCGTCAACCTACAGCTGGTCTGGACGACAACTTCATGACCTAAATCAAGAAGCGCGTTTCTTTTTCGGAAGACTTTACTTTCTTTTAATGATGGAATTGATTCATCATGTAGATCCATCTCTTCTTTTCTTTCATTGGGTAAAACAGTTAATTATCGTCCAAAACAAAAGTATTTTCAATTATTTGTACAAAAATATGTGATATATGTTTTGAATAACTTGGTAAAAATTTTCCACACTTTGCTTTTATTTTTCCTTTTTGTTCTCCTCTATTCTATTTTAAATGAATTCTAACATTTTGGTTTGTTTCTCAATTTATGTCCTTTCCAAGGTAACAATAATTTCGGTGTTAACACCTAGTTTTATCGTTCATAAATATGTATAAACATGATTTTGAGTTCATTTAATTGAAAATTTTGAAAATTTTTACTAGAATTGGGTAGTCAGTATATAAGACTAGGGTTGTTCTTTATTATCAGAGAGCACTAGATTCTAATACAACTACTGCTTTACTAGTATTTCTAATGGTAACCAAGTGTATAAAGTAAAAATTTTAAAATCCGAAAGAATTTAACCCCTTCCCACACTTAAGATCTTGCAATGCCCTCATTTGCAAGAAATCAGTAACAATTTAAATTATTGAGGGTGATTAGCGTAGAAAAATGATTAAATTTTACCAAAGTTTCCAAACATATTGGCGTTTGTTTGCTGAATGATAAATGGTGCACATCATTTGTTCATTCCGTCTTGTTGTTACATCACATTTATTTTTCATCTTGTCGTCAAAATTAGTAGCTTTTGCTGAATTTAATGCCAGTCTTTGAAAATGCGTTGTTTTACCCTGTTGTGTACATAAGATAAACTGCAAACATATATACATATTTTTGAAGTTTGGTATATTACCCCACATTCAAAAATTATTAAAATCTAATAATAAAATTTAGAAAATTATAAAAAACTATTACAATATCAACATAAGTGTATAATGTAGTAACATTACAAAAATAAAATAAATAAAACTAAATAAACTAGGGTTGTTACTGATACCAGTAGGGGTTCCATGCATAACCGTATGTGTTATAAAATGCTTCAGCTGGGTTATAAGTAGGATACAGTGGTTGCATCTCTGTAGACCAGGGAGAAAATATGGGCGTTGGAGTAGGAATATAGTTTCTACCTACATGTTGGCAATGTGCTATGATTTGGTTTTGATGAACTTGCCAATCTTCAAATGCTCGATGTCTAGCATTTTCATATTCTTGTGAAGCTATAAACCTTTGCATTTCTGTCATTTCATTTCCCCCTCCCACATTACCTGGCTGTTGATTTCTCTCAACCTGTGGATGTCTTCCATTATATGCTACTGCGGCGTTATTTCGCCTCTTCAAAACCTTAGCACCATGATATACATTTAAACCAATTGTATAGTGGGGTTCTGGTTCTTCGATTAATAATCCCCCCCCCCCCCCCCCCGACTTATATATACATTGAAATACTCAGCAATTAATGTAATAAATATACCACCTCCTATTATACTGTGCGGTCTCATCCCCCTAACCATAGCTGATAAATAATAACCCACACAATAAGGTATACTTACAGCGCTTTGTGGGTCTCGAATACACATGTGGTAAAACAAATCCTGTTCATTTACCTTTTCCTTATTTTTACCTCGCTGTGTAATCGAGTTCGCTAGAAACCTATGAATTATTCTTAACTCAGCTCTATCTATATCCAAATAAGAGTAATTTCCCCCTTTAAATCGGTGATGACTAGTCATTTGACTCCATACACCATGCGTATCAAAATTTTCATCAATCTTCCTACCATTCAATATCAACCCTCGACAATCGGCAGATGCTAGCTCCTCAGGCGTATATATACGTAAGGCCTGAGCCATGTCTAGTAGAGAAATGTGGCGCATCGAACCTCCTAACAAAAATCTAATAAAAGTTCGATCGGTTAAACTAGCTACCCGATCATTTATTTCTATACTACACAATAATTCTTCACACCATACTTTATATACAGGTCTACGCATGTTGAATAATCGTACCCAATCGTTAAAAGTAGAATTACCATACCTCTGTGTAAGTAATTCTCTAATTGGCTCGGCCAATTCTACGGCTTCTAACGGTTCCCATTCTATTACCCTAGGTACTTCAACAGCTTTAGAATGAAGAGTGTGCAAGCCCCTTTGGTATTTTGGATAATCTATCCAACGTCTGTCTAATCTCAAGTTCGGGTGCAAATTTTCCACGTGCATATCTGAAAATATCATAACTGGATGAGGAATATCTTGTTTGTAATGGTTATTAACATCCTGTTGTTCCGCATTCTCAAGAGGAGAAATGCGAGCTTGTGATGAAGATTCACCCCTTTCAGTCTGCAAAACACATCAAACACAATTTTTGTGTATCCAAATATGCATTAGTGTCAGCAAAATCATCAATCAAAATAACTACAATGACATGTTCAATTTATATCAAACTTATGCTCATTTTCATATTTTTATCGAATCTACACTTTTTCAAATAAGCATATACGAAAATGTTCGCTAAGTTCATAAGCATTCAACTCAAATAACATGTCAAAATAATCATTATTAGCAATTAAACAAGTTTCAAATGGCATTATCTCTCAAAAATCAAGTTCATGAATTTTAGACTTGAAAAAGTCCACTTTAATTCTCAAAAATCATGTTTAGGCTCAAAGTTTGGATCATTTAACTACCTAAACATGTTACACTACTTAATTTAGCAATAATTCATGACAAAATCGGCCATAACCTGTTTATATCAAAAAGCCCCAAATTGCTCAAGAACACAAACCCTAGATTACTCAAAATTTGAAGTTTAAGGCTTCTAATCATGTTAAATAGCATCAATCTAGGTTATACAAGCATAATTACACTAAAAAGCATCAAAATCGAATTGGGTATAAATTTTCTCAAGAACACTAAATTTTCGGATTAAAGGGTGTTTTGGTGTAGAAATTTACCGTTTTCCTTGAGTAATTCCTTGATAGCATCCTTCTCAACATGATTTTAGTAAAAAATGTGATGATTTTTGGTAAAAAAATTCGATTTTGGGAGTGTTTTTTCGGGTTTTTTCGCAGTTTTTGTGGTGTGTTGTGTGTTGACTGATCTGTTCCAGCGTTTTATTTTTTTCTGTATTTTGCAAACTCCGCGAGTCACGGCATTTACTCCTTACAAACTCCGCGAGTCGCGGTGCTATAATTTTTTTTTTTTATAAAAAGGTTATACTAATTAAAACATAAAATTAATATTTTAAAATTTTTGTTTCTTTTTAGGATGAGGGCGTTTCGGAACGATGTCCTAGTCCGTCCCTCGACAAAATTTTAAAATTTGTCATTTTTAAACGATGTTTTAAAAGCAAAGATTTTTGGGTTTTTTAATGTTTTTGGCATACTTTAATTCAATAAGATTAAAAATAATGATAATAAAAGTTCTCGTCCCTCCCTCGGGTAAAGCAAGTTCGGTTCAACGACCTAGTCTTCAACTTATGACGAATTTTAAAAATCATATTTTTAACTTAGCGAAATAAAGTAAATTTTTGTTTTTAAATTCACACTAAACTTAAATTTAAAAAGCATAAAATTAAAAATTCACACCAAACTTAATTAAAAATTCATATTATAAATTCACACCAAACTTAAATTTAAAATGCATAAAATTAAAAATTCACACCAAACTTAATTAAAAATTCATATTATAAATTCACACCAAACTTAAATTATATTTTTGTTTTTATACATACAAACTTATATTAAAAATATTAATTTTCCAAATATTTACAATTTTAAAAGTTTACAATATTTATTTTAATATTAATTTTAAAAACAAAGTAAAAATAAAATTAAAAATCTTTTTGGCTTTTATCCCACTTTAATCAATCAAATATTATCAAAAATATGCGCCCCTCTTTTCGGTAAAGTAATTTCGGTTCCATGACCTAATTTAACTCATGACGAATTTTTGAAATATTTTGGTTTGATTGATTAAAGATATTTATACCTTAAGAATAAACGTTAAATTTCGCAGTGATGTAATAAATTTTTGTATGATATCAATAATTTCGGTCGCAAGACCTAATTTTATTGAATACCAATTTAATACTTTATAGCGAACAAATTAGCGTTTATTATCAAAAGGTTAAAAATAAAAAACTGTACAGACTTACCTGTGAGATAGTATTCTTAGTGATATGCTCTAGCCCACTCATAAGATAGTCGGACTAATTGGTTTTCCATGGCTACATAGACGTAACCTCGAGCATTTAATGTTTTTTCTTCTAAACATATGAACGGTCCGTCTCTGTATAGAGTAACAAATTCGGTATTTGAATAGGTTTGATTATTTGAACATTTACCTTCGTGTGACCATTTTCCGCATTTGTGACATTTTTCAAGGTGTCGTGCTCTCCTTATCGCTGCGTATTTTGATTTTTCCTTTACCAAATTGTAACTTATTATCTTCGCATCTGGATTCTTTTCTTACTCCGTCCAATTTACCTCTGATTAATGATACTATTTCACTTGGAAGTGTGTCATTATTACGTTTAGTAATCAAAGCGTGTAGCATTAGACCATGGTTTAGTTCATAGGAAGTCTTCATTTCGTAAAACCTAAAAAAAATAAAAATTCACAATGGGGGGAGAAGACTAGTTCTTTAGGGTCTGCTAGGGAAAGACCATTCGAGTTCCATTTTCGAGAACTACACGAAAACAGAAAATCTAACTCTAACAGAAATACATATTATCCTTTAAAGACTTGGTTCTCCCCATACTTAGTTAGCTGTGGTATCGAAATTGTGATTAACTTCGTTGTCAATTTCCATCGGACTATCTATGTAATGTTTCACTCTGTGACCATTAACCTTAAATTCAATCCCATTTGAATTTATTAATTCTACTGTTCCGTATGGGAAAACTCTTTTGACTATGAAAGGTCCAGACCATCTTGATTTCAATTTTCCAGGAAATAGCTTGAATCGTGAATTGAAAAGAAGAACGCTGTCTCCTTCTTTAAATTCTTTTGAACTTCTGATTCTTTTATCATGCCATTTCTTCGTTCTTTCCTTATAGATCAACGAATTTTCATATGCTTCATGTCTTAATTCTTCTAATTCGTTTAATTGACTTAACCGTAGACGTCCAGCTTCATGTAAATCAAGATTACATGTCTTCAAAGCCCAAAATGCTTTGTGTTCAATTTCTACTGGAAGATGACATGCTTTTCCATAAACGAGTCTAAAAGGTGTGGTTTCAATTGGAGTTTTGTAGGCTGTTCTAAAAGCCCAGAGTGCATCCTCCAATTTAATGGACCATTCCTTCGGATTTGATCCTACGGTTTTCTCTAGAATACGTTTTAAAGCTCGGTTGGTATTTTCAACTTGTCCACTTGTTTGTGGATGATAAGCGGTGGAGATTTTATGAGTTACTCCATATCTTTTAAGAACTTTCTCAAGTTGATTATTGCAGAAATGAGTTCCCCGATCACTTATTAAAGCTTTCGGTGTTCCAAACCTTGCAAAAAGACGTTTTAAAAAGTTGACTACAACTCGTGCATCATTAGTTGGGAGAGCTTGTGCTTCCGCCCATTTAGATACATAATCAATGGCTACGAGAATGTAGAGATTATTATGAGATTTTGGAAATGGACCCATAAAGTCAATACCCCAAATGTCAAATACTTCACATACTTGAATGACATTTGGTGGCATTTCATCACGTTGACTTATTTTTCTGGCCCTTTGACAAGCATCACAGGATTTGCAAAGAAGGTGTGCGTCTTTGTAAATTGTTGGCCAATAAAATCCAGCATCATAAACTTTTCTTGCTGTGAGTTGAGGCCCATAATGCCCTCCTGTTGGTCCTGTGTGACAATAGTTTAAAATTTTACTAGCTTCATCTCCAAATACACATCGGCGTATTATTCCATCGGGACAACTTTTAAACAAATGTGGATCTTCCCAGAAATAATGTTTTATATCACTGAAGAATTTCTTTCGTTTTTGGTACGACAATCCTTTTTCAAGGAATCCACATACTAAGTAGTTTGCATAGTTTGCAAACTATGGAATTTCATTATAATCTATCTTCAATAGATATTCATCAGGAAAGTTGTCTTGTATGGCCGATTCATTTAGAACTTCTAATTCGGGATTTTCAAGACGAGAAAGATGATCAGCGGCGAGATTTTCTGCTCCCTTTTTATCTCGAATTTCAATATCGAATTCTTGTAAGAGTAAGATCCAACGGATTAATCTTGGTTTGGCATCTTGTTTCCAAAATAGGTATCTAAGAGCAGAATGGTCAGTATAGACCACCGTTTTAGCTAGAACGAGACATGAACGAAATTTGTCAAAAGCAAAGATAATAGCAAGGAGTTCTTTTTCAGTAGTTATGTAATTCGTTTGTGCTCCTTGTAACGTCTTACTAGCATAATATATAGGTTGAAATCGTTTTTCAATCCTTTGTCCTAAAACGGCTCCCATTGCAAAATCACTTGCATCGCACATTAGTTCGAATGGTAGATTCCAATTTGGTGTTATCATGATCGGTGCATTAATGAGTTTCTCTTTAAGAATATTAAAAGATTTGATGCATTCATCTGAAAAGATGAATGGAGCATCCTTTTCTAGGAGTTTATTCATAGGAGTGGCAATTTTAGAAAAATCTTTTATGAAACGTCGGTAAAAACCGGCATGCCCTAGAAAACTTCTAACTCCTCTAACATTGGTGGGACGTGGAAGTTTAGAAATTACATCTACTTTAGGTCTATCCACTTCAATTCCTTCCTTTAAAATTTTATGTCCAAGAACGATGCCTTCTTTAACCATGAAATGGCATTTCTCCCAATTAAGTACTAGATTTGATTGTTCGCATCTAATAAGCATTCGTTCAAGATTAGCTAAACATGTTTCAAATGTATCACCGAAGACTGAAAAGTCATCCATGAAAACTTCCATGCATTCTTCTATCATGTCGTGAAAAATCGCCATCATGCACCTTTGAAAGGTTGTAGGGGCGTTACAAAGTCCAAATGGCATGCATTTGTAAGGAAAAGTACCATAAGGGCACGTGAACGTGGTTTTCTCTTGATCTTCAGGTGCTATTGGAATTAGAAAATATCCGGAAAAACCATCAAGAAAACAATAGTAACTATTTCCGGCTAATCTTTCCAACATTTGATCAATGAAAGGTAAGGGAAAGTGATCTTTTCTGGTGGTGTCATTTAATTTTCTATAATCAATACATACACGCCATCCTATTACAGTCCTAGTCGGAATAAGCTCATTTTTCTCATTTGTAATGACAGTCATGCCACCCTTCTTAGGCACGCATTGAACTGGGCTTACCCATGGACTATCAGAAATTGGATAAATTAAACCTGCATCTAGCAGTTTAATAATTTCTTACTTAACTACATCTTGCATATTAGGATTTAGTCTTCGTTGGCGTTGCACATACGTTTTATGACCTTCTTCCATAAGGATTTTATGTGTGCAATACGAAGGACTTATGCCTTTAATATCATGAATCTTCCATGCAATGGCTGGTTTATGAGCTTTCAACACAGAAATGAGTTGTGATTTCTCATTTTTAGTAAGAGAAGACGATATTATTACAGGTAATTCAGATTCACCATGTAAATAAGCGTATTCCAAATGGTTTGGAAGTGGCTTTAACTCTAATGTCGGAGGTTCTTCTATCGATGATTTGTATCGATATCTGTCTTCTTCTTTTAGCATTTGAATTTCTTCTGTTGTTGGTTCATATCCATTAGCTATTAGTGTAGCTAACATTTTAGTTTCATCAATTGGTTCAGTTCCTTCTCCTAAAGAACATTCTCCTGTTCCTTGTAATTCTGGAAATTCTTCTAACAATTCTGCATGTGAATCTATAGTTTGAATATAATAACATGTATCATCTGCAGATTGTGGTTGTTGCATTGCCCTATCAACTGAAAAGGTAACACTCTCATCCTCTATACTTAGGGTCAGTTTCTTACCAAACACGTCTATCATTACTTTAGCCGTGTTTAAAAATGGTCTTCCTAATATGAGAGGAACTTGAGAATCTTCTTCCATGTCCAGAACAACAAAATCTACTGGAAATACTAAAGTACCAACTTTAACTAGCATGTTCTCCATTATCCCTCTAGGATATTTTATTGATCGATCGGCTAGTTGTATGCTTATTCTTGTTGGTTTTAATTCTCCAAGGTCTAGTTTAGTGTATAGTGAATACGGCATTAAATTTATACTAGCACCTAAGTCTGCCAATGCTTCTATTGAACTAAGACTACCCAAAAAACATAGAATTGTGAAACTTCCTGGATCAGATAATTTTTCTGGTATCTTATTCAACAGCACTGCTGAACAATTTACATTCATAGTAACAGTCGAGAGTTCTTCCATTTTCTTTCTATTCGATATTAGATCTTTCAGAAATTTAGCATATCTAGGCATTCCTGAAATTACATCAATGAAAGGAAGATTTACATTTATCTGTTTAAACATATCCAAGAATTTGGATTGCTCGGCTTCAAGTTTCTCTTTTTTCATTTTACTCGGATAAGGAAGTGGTGGTTGGTATGGTTTAACATAAGGTTTAACCTTAACTGTGTTATCTTCATTAACCTTTTCAACTACCGGTTCTTTTTCCTTATGTTGTTCAGGTTGTGGTTCTTGTGGAGTAGGAATAGCTTCATCAGAAGTTACAGGTATTTCAGGTGGTTTAAGTGTTGTACCACTTCTTGTGGTAATGGCTTTAGCTGTTTCATTCCGGGGGTTAGCATTTGTATCACTAGGTAAACTTCCCGGTTTTCTTTCACCTATTAACCTTGCTAGGTTACTCACTTCTTGTTCCAGATTTTGAATAGAAGCTTGTTGATTTCTAAATGCTTGAGCATTTTGTTCATTGGTTTGTTTCTGAGATGTGAAAAACTGCGTTTGAGTTTCAACTAGCTTCGTCATCATATCTTCTAAATTCGGCTTTTTATCATCGGTTTGTGGTGGTTTGTTTTAAAAATTAGGTCTTTGTTGATTGTAAGTATTATTAGATACTTGTTGATTACTAGGACCTTGTTGGTTGTTGTATGGAACATTTCGATTATAATTCTGGTTTTGATTGTAGATTGGTCTTGGCGGTTGATAATTATTCTGATAATTATTTCCAGGCCTTTGGTTTAGATATGAAAGATTCTCTCTTTGTTCCATTATTAGTTCAATACTGAGACAATCTTTTGTCAAATGTGGTCCTCCACACTGCTCACAACTAATTCGTATTGAGTGTATATCCTTAGTCATCTTTTCCATTCATCTCTCGACAGCATCTATCTTTGCGGAAATGGAATCTAAGTCATGGCTAGAATCAGCTCTAGCTGATTTAGATGATCTAACGATATCTTTTTCTTGGTACCACTCATGTGAGTGGGAAGCAGTGTTATCAATAATTTTGTAAGCATCAGTTTCGGTTTTCTTCATAATAGAACCACCAGCTGCTATATCGATGTCTTTCCTTGTAGTGATGTCGCATCCTTGGTAGAATATTTGTACTATTTAACAGGTGTCTAAACCATGTTGCGGACATCCTCTCAATAACTTTCCAAATCTGGTCCATGCCTCATATAGAGTTTCATTTGGTTTCTGTGTGAACGTAACAATTTCTCCTTAAAGTCTCACGGCTTTAGATGCTGGAAAGAATTGTTTAAGAAATTTTTCAACTAAAACATCCCATGTATCAATTGCCCCTTCAGGTAACGATTCCAACCAATCTTTGGCTTCTCCCTTTAAAGTCCAGGGAAATAACATGAGATATATCTGTTCATCCTCCACTTCTCTTATTTTAAATAGAGTGCGGATCCTATTAAAGGTACGAAGATGTTCATTTGGATCTTCCTTCGGAGCACCACTAAATTGGCATTGATTAGTCACCATGTGTAGAATTTGTCCTTTGATTTCATAATCTGGCGCATTAATGTCTGGATGAGTAATTGCGTGACCTTGGCCAGTGCGTTTAGCTCTCATTCGATCTTCCATACTTAAAGGTTCCAGATTCTCCATAATTGAATTTGTTGAATCTGAATCACTAGAGGATTCTGATTTAATGGTTCGTTCCTCATCAATCTCTGTTTGAATGATTGGTGGTTCCGGAGGAAAAATTAATGGTTCAGGATCTATGAATCGTCCTTGAATATTCTCCGGATTCTCAATTGTGAGGTCGGGTTTAAAAAATGGATTATCGGAAATTTGAATTGGAGTACTTGGTCGACTGGATGACGATTCTAAAGAAAAATCAACGGCGGTAGTATTAGCTAGATGTCTTGATCTAGTTACAGGTGGTGAACGTACAAAAGGTGGTGAACGTCTTGCTCGGTGCATTCACTGAATATCCTATTAGTTTTTAAAAGGAAAGAAAAATTATATAAGTTATCCAATTAATGGACTTTTCTGATTTTGTCCACGTTTCGAATAGCCAAAAGATGCAGCAGAGGGGCAGGATTCGTTTGGTCTCAATATAATTGAGTACTGTTTGGCTCCAATAACCCGGTCCACGTACAAATCCAACTATTACTACGAACCAGAAAATTTTGATGTCTATCAATTTAACCACTTAAAATAAATTTTCGTAATTTAAAGAAATATAGAGAAGAAGTAGAATAAAAATCTATGTCCTAAAACTAGAATGGCGAGAAATAAGAAAGAAAAATATTGCGCGTCGAAAAAGGTCGAAAAAGAAAAGGGTTGAAAAATAAAAGGCGTCGAAAATTAAGAAAGAGAAAGAGATACTTATAAAACTTTAAAACACTCGACTATCCCAACCTTATTATTATCACTAACTTAAAATTAAAATTGCAAATTGAGATTACTAATTGGAGTGATAATTGATACATAGGTAAAAGGCGTTGAAAAAATAAAAATAAGAAAGTAGTGCGTCAAAACTTAAAAAGGAACTAAAAACTAAAAAAAAAATAAAAGTTGCGTCAAAAAATAATAAAGCTTACAAGAAAAACTATATCCCAAATGACAATATCTTAAAAAGGTACTAAAACTTAAAAAGGCGTCGCAAAATTCTAAAGCACCTAAATCTTAGTCTAAAGAAAAAGCACTTAAGGGATTTTACGGCAAAGCCTAAAAATCTAGAAGTAAAAATAACTATGGCAAAAACTATATCTTAAAAACTAAATACGAACGAAAAATACAAATATTACTCTAAAACAAATAAAAAGGGACAAAATATAAAAATATACTAAAAGTTATAAAAATTACAATTTTTATAAAAAATATTATTTTTATATTATTTATTTTATAAAAGTATTAATTTATTTAAAACTAATTAAAATTTAAAATACAATTTAATTTAAAAACTTAAACTAATTATAATAATAATTAAACTAATTAAGGTTTATTAATAATAATAATAATAATAATAATAAAATCCGTAATTAATGCGAAATTAGGGTTCTGTGTGACCCGTGTCAGATGGCTCCGCGAGTTGCGGTACACCAGGCAACAAACTCCGCGAGTCGCGGGGTTTGAAATTTCGGATGACCGGCTGGTTTTGTTTGACAGTTTCAGTTTTTTTTTATTTTTATTTTTTATTTTTCTGTTTTTAATTTTCTGTTTTAATAATTAAATAAAATATTTATATAAATTAAATAAAAACTTATGTTTTAAAAACTAAAATAAAAATAGAAATACTTTATAATTTTATAAATAGAAATCTAAAAAAAAAATTTATATATATTTTTTTTCGTTCGGTTTTTTTTATGTTTTAAATAAAAACAAAATATTTAAATAAGACTTATATTTTTATAAAATAAAAATAAAGAAACTTTATAAAACTTCAATATTTTACAAACTCTTAAAAATATTTATATTTTTGTTTTCTTTTTATTTTTTCAAATATTTAAAACGTATTTTTACAAAAGCGTATTTTTTATAAAAGTAAACTTAAAAATAAAAATCTTTTTTTATAGCGTTGCGCTTCTGGCTTTTAAGCTAGATTTTTGTTTCCCCGGCAGCGGCGCCAAAAATACTTGATGGTTAAAGCTAAGGGGTATAAAATACTATTAAATTTTATAAGAAAATACTATTAAATACGATACAATTTTACACAAGATATTTATTTATTTATAGAATAGATATACTTAAACCTTGCTACAACACTTATAGGCAGTGTACCTAATCGTACAGTAGTGTAGTTTTTAGTAAGTCCGGTTTGTTCCACAGGGAAAAATCTTTAAACAAAGCTTAACGCTATATTAGTTTAATTTATAAAAATACAAATATATATAAGTAATATTATTATTATAAAGGGGGGTTTTTACCGTTTAATGACCGGTATGTCGATTTTAAAACTTAGTCGCAGTTAAAACCTAATGTTTTATATTAAATAAATAAAAGACTTAATTTAAAGCGTAAAGTAAATAACGATAATGAAATTGCAATAAATAAAAGTGCGATAAAATAAAATTGCGATAATTAAAAAGTACGATAATTAAAAGTGCAATTAAATACAATAACAATAAATAAAAGTGCGATAATTAAAAGTGCAATTAAATATAAAATAAAGGAAATTAAATATGAAATAAAAGAATTATGCTTATTTAAACTTCCATAATCATGATGTTTGACGTGTTGATTTTAGTTTTATGCCCATGGGTTAATTGTCCTTTGTCCTGGATTATTTAATATGTCCGTCTGGTTTTTGTCCATAACAGTCCATCAGTCATAAATATAAAGTGCGAGTGTCCTCGTCAAATTATCCTTATACTCGAAGTTAAATATTCCAACTAATTGGGATTTAAACTGTAACAATGTTTTAATACTTTGTTTAATAATTACACCAGGTTATCGACTGCGTGTAACCTAAGGTTTTAATACTTTGTTATCAATTATGCCAAGTGTCCTTGTACATGATTTTACCCCTGTTTTAATAATTTCATAGACTATTAATCCATTCCCGTGTCCGATTAAATGAACGGTTATTCGTACATATAAATACCCCGCCCATCGTGTCCGATCGAGTGTATATGGTTATTTATAAGGACGTCCAATTGTAAATCTTTATATTAAAATTAACAAACTATCATTTAGTTAAACAAATATAAAGCCCATTAATAGCCCATAGTCTAATTTCTACAAGTGTCGTTCTTTTGTCCAAACCCCAATTATGGTACAAAACCCAATTATCCAATTTTAGTATTTAGCCCAACATCATGATTACTTCAATTTAAATAAGCATAATAACGGCTTAGCTACGAGACATTAATGACAATAATATAAACATAACTTACAATGATTAAAAATAGCGTAGAGTTACACGGACAGAATTTTGACTTACACCCTTACAACATTCGCTAACATACCCATATTATTAGAAATTAAAATTAAAATTAAAATTAAAATTAAAATTAAAATATATATATATATATATCGTATAATATAAATAGAGAGGATGGATATATGGATATTTTTACGATCAGAATGCACGAGATTTTATAGGCAGTTTCATATTTTGGGGCTCCGCGAGTCGCGGCCCTTTTCCCCTTCAAACTCCGCGAGTCGCGGAGTTCGTAAATCCAGCTCACAAAGGTTTGGCTCCTAGCTTGCCGACGGTTTATAATATATTATATAATATATAAATAATTATAAGAATTATTTAAATATTATATTATATTTATGTGCATAGTTGACTTGTAATTTTTAGTCCGTTGCGTCGAGCGTTGAGAGTTGGCTCAGGTCCCGGTTCCGGATTTTCGAACGTCCTTGCGTACAATTTAATATCTTGTACTTTGCATTTTGAATCTTGTACTCTTGTAATTTTGAGACGTTTCTTATCAATAATTGGAACCTCTTTGATTGTATTTTGTACTTTTGAGCTTTTTGGTCGTTTGCGTCTTCAATTCGTCGAATCTGTCTTTTGTCTTCACCTTTTATTATTTAAACGAATATCACTTGTAAATAGAACAATTGCAACTAAAAGCTTATCTTTCTTGAGGAATAATGCTATGAAATATATGTTCGTTTTTAACATTATCAATGAATAAGATCTAGAATTCTGAGATAGTATATAAATGTGATGAGATATTCTGGAAATGGTAGAGAAAATGGTGTCTCGAACAGGTTTGCCGGTAAGTGCTTCAGATTCATCACCAAGAGGAGAATGTGGTGGATAGAAAGGATCGCCTTTTTCTTGTCTCCAATGATTGAGGAGGCTACGAACCCATCAGATGAATTGGGGATGGCTGATTGGTTAATTCATTCTGGTGACGCTGCTTCCGGAGCTTAGGTGAATATCCATGTCGGAATAGCTGTTGGAATAACTATCAAAATAGCTATCGGGATCTGAGGGACTCGAACTGGTTGAGGGATTCATCTCGTACGATCAGATGAAGGATTTTCGATAAGAAATAGATTATAGGATATAGATTAGTACCCTGCAATACATAGTTTACATATGCATATATAATACTAAAATCCCATAAGTTACGGAGGAATCTAGGGAAGCTGCCAGACAAAGGTAACAATAACAGATGCGCTAATATATGAATTATCAGATATGCTAAGATATGAATTTTGTCTATACACTATTCATGCAGTCAATGTAGTAAAACGTGTCTAGACTAAGAATGATAAGAAGGTAATTTCCTAAGGATGATAAGCAGTTAATTTTTGACACGAAATGATTAGCAAAACTTTTAACATGCAGACACGGTCGAAGTTCAGACCCACTAATGCATTTAATCAACTATCAGTTAGACACACTAATGCAAGACCTGATTCGCTAAGACCACCGCTCTGATACCACATGTAAAGACCCGTCCTAATCCATAAGAACGAATACAATAACATATGATTACATCGCGAGGTATTTGACCTCTATATGATACATTTTACAAACATTGCATTCGTTTTTAAAAGATAAACTTTCATTACATCGAAAGTTGATGGCATGCATACCATTTCATAATATATCCAACTATAATTGACTTAGTAATAATCTTGATGAACTCAACGACTCGAATGCAACGTCTTTTGAAATATGTCATGAATGACTCCAAGTAGTATCTCTAGAATGAGCTAATGCACAGTGGAAGATTTCTTTCAATCCTGAGAATAAACATGCTTTAAAGTGTTAACCAAAAGGTTGGTGAGTTCATTAGTTTAATATAAATAATCATTTCCATCATTTTAATAGACCACAAGATTTCATATTTCAATATACATCCCATACATAGAGATAAAATCATTCATATGGTGAACACCTGGTAACCGACATTAACAAGATGCATATAAGAATATCCCCTATCATTCCGAGAAATTCTTCGGACATGATAAAAACAACATCGAAGTACTAAATCATCTGCAACCATGGATAGGGTTTGATAGGCCCAATAGATATATCTTTAGGATTCTCGTCAATTAGTAGATCGGTTTAATAATTCTTAGGTTACCAAGCAAAAAGGGGCATATTCGGCTTCGATCATTCACCCATATAATGTAGCTTCAATTACTTGTGTCTATTTCGTAAAACGTTTATAAAATTTGCGCATGTATTCTCAGCCCAAAAATATAAAGGGTAAAAAGGCAAATGAAACTCACAATACTGTATTTTTTAGTAAAAATACATATAACGGCATTGAACAACTGAACAAAGCAGGGTTGGCCTCGGATTCACGAACCTATATCAGTTATATATATTAAAACATATAATAACATTTAAACAAATTTATATATTAATATTATTACTATACTTATTTATATTAATAATTTATATGTTATATTTATAAATTTTATGCTTCACTAATTTACTAACTATATTTATTTTATATAGTTTAAATAAATACTTAGTATTTATTATAAAAATATCAATATAGTTATGTTATATGTATTAAATATATTTTTATATAAATATCATTTATTTGTTAAAATAATAATTATAATAATACTAAAATAATGATAATAATAATAATAATAATAGTAAAAAATAATAATTTTAATGTTAAAAGTAATAATAATTATAATTATAATTATAATATTCATAAAATTAATAATAATAGTAATATTCATAATAATAATATTACTAAAAAATAATAATGATGATAATAAAAATAATAATGATATAAATAATGAAAATTCCATTAATAATAATAATAATAAAAAAGAGTTATATATATTCGTACTTTTAAAATTTATAGCTTCGTATAAACATACACGCGTATGCGTACACATACGTGTATGAGATCAATAAGTTAACTTCCGTAACCAAATTTAAATATGCTTTAACCAAGTTGTAATACCTAACATGTTTATACATATAAATATAATTATATATTGTAAATAATCGATATCCAAAAAGTTTAAGGTATAGATTATACCTTTGGGAAAATGATTGAGAAAAAATGAGTGTTCGGTGGATTTGGAGCTCGGTAATAGAAACAAAAGAATTGATCGAACAACAAAAGATTTATTCGATAAGAAGTTGTCCAGTTTGGTAAATCGTCGATGGTAGCCCAAGGGATCCAGTCCAAAAATAGTTCAAAGGCTTAGATATATCTGGTCCAAGTTTAAATGTTAAATGGCCCCAACATGGTAGCCCAATTTAACATGGCCCAAGAAGCAATTTAGGAATGCAAAGAGTTTACGGTTGTGATGTGTTTGAATTGAAACAAAGACATAAGCATACACACGACAACAGTGATGGTTTTATTGAACCGATACTAGCATTTACTAGTAGGTGATGATGTTGTTTTGATCCTGACTGAATCAGAAAAGCATAAACAAGCAGTAGGTTTCGAGGAGCTGTAATAATCAAAGTAGAACAACAATTCAAACAAGGAGGGTGTTTAACTTATGACTCGATCGAAACAGAAAATAAGTAAGGGTTGGTTCTTGGTTTTAATCGAATTTAAACAGTACTTAACAGCAGTAGCCTGCTCGATCACAGATCAGTATCGTCATCATCTCCGTATCATCGTCTTTATCTATTCATCATCAACTTTACCTATTATCATCATCGCTATTTCGATATAATAACTATAACATCATTACAACTTCGCTATTATCATTATTAATATCATCACCTCGTCTAACAATATCATCATCAATCGATTATATTGCGTTCATCATTACTTTTATCATTTGTTAAAATTCGTTCAGCCTAACAGCAAGTAATCGGGAGCTGGATCACAGCCCAATATAAAAACTTGAGTTGAGTCACAGTCCAACAACACAAATAAAAATATTCGGTTCAAATTTGCACAAGCCCATCTAGTAAACTTATGGCCCAAAATTGAAGAAGTCTGGTTGAAAGAATAAAAGGAAGTGTACATTCGTTTTCTTTTATTCAACAAAAGGCAGCTAGTGGAGGTGGTTGTGTCGACCCTACTGCAGCACTCATTAACCTTGTGTCTCCACCTTTACGAATTAGAAATAGTAATACTCATCATTGTGTCTAATATTCATCGTCTTCTACACCATCTTCATTGTTTTGCGAAAAAGTAATAGAAACAGAAAGAATACAGCAGCATAAGCTGCTGTTTTTGGCGGCTGTTTACCCTCTTCCTTATCCCTTTAAACAATAGTATTAACACGATATAGCTACAGCAGGAAACTAGTTGTAGGTGATGGTTAACAGCAGCGAGTAAGTGTGCTTGGGCGATTGAGTTCCATTGGAACAGAAACAAAAAATATATATATATCATGAAGGTGGGTTAGGGTTGGTGAAGGTCGTGAACATATGGTGAATTGGTGGTTGCAAGTCACGATGGTTGTAGTGGTGGATGTTGTATGATGGTTGAAGGGTGTTGATTAAAAATAGAAACCGAAGTAGATAAGTAAAGAGACGATGGTTTTGATTGTTCACGATAAAAACAGAATTATAGTTGTAGCAGTGGTTTCTAATGAGTTTTCGATGGTGACTGAAAGGACCCGTTCATATATATTATAAATGATTCACAATAGTTGATTACATCGCGAGGTATTTGACCTCTATATGATACATTTTACAAACATTGCATTCGTTTTTAAAAGACAAACTTTCTTTACAACGAAAGTTGACAGCATGCACACCATTTGATAATACATCCAACTATAATTGACATAATAATAATCTTGATGAACTCAATGACTCGAATGCAACGTCTTTCAAAATATGCCATGAATGACTCCAAGTAATATCCTTAAAATGAGCTAATGCACAGCGGAAGATTTCTTTAATACCTGAGAATAAACATGCTTTAAAGTGTCAACCAAAAGGTTGGTGAGTTCATAGGTTTATCATAACAATCATTTCAATATATTAATAGACCACAAGATTTTCATTTATAAATATATGTACACTCGCAAGTGTATAAAAGTATTCTATAAGTTGTAGGCACCCGGTAACAAGCCTTAATGTTCATGTTTTACCCTCTAAAGTACACCAGATCAGGTGTGTTTAAAATAACCTCGAAGTACTAAAGCATCCCATAGTCAGGATGGGGTTTGTCAGGCCCAATAGATCTATCTTTAGGATTCGCGCCTACCAGTCATACACCAGTAGTTATAGTTACCAAGCTAAGGGGATATTTCTGGTTTAAACCCACGTAGAATTAGTTTTAGTACTTGTGCCTATTTCGTAAAACAGTTATAAAATATGCATGTATTCTCAGCCCAAAAATATATAATGCAAAAGCATTTAAAAAGGGAGCTATGTAAACTCACCATACTGTATTTCGTAGTAAAAATACATATAACGGCATTTAACAAGTGCAAGGTTAGCCTCGGATTCACGAACCTATATTAATTATATATATTTATATGTTGGTCAATATTTGTCTAACAATTTTTGATCAAGTCATAGTGTACCACAATCCTAATGCTCGAGACTAATATGCAAAAGTCAACAAAAGTCAACTTAACCCAAAATGACTTCTAAAATTTATACGTGTTTATTATATAACTTAACTATAGTCGTTTTATATATTTAAATATATTTATTAGATTTTATAATAATAAAAGTCATTTATTAATAAAAATTTATATTAACGTTTATATATAATAAAATATACTTTTATATATCTTAAGTAGTAAAATTTATAAAGTTCACTTAATATCGTAAAACTATAGTGGTAAGTATTATTAATGTAATTATATTACGCGTGGTGAAAAATATCTTTGTATCCCCTATTTATTTGATAAAATAATATTGATCATAATAATAATAAGTAAAAGTTGTATTATTTTGTAATAATAATTATTATTATTCTATAACAATATTTATATTTACTAAAAATGGTATTATGATAAAATGATAATACTAACATAATAGTAATAATGATATTTTATAATAACAATGATATTTCTATTAAAATAATAACGACGATAGTAATAATAATCATTTTAACAATAATACTAAAATTCAGTTGACTATAACTTCTAATCCGTTCATCGAAACCATTCGATATCTAAATGAAAAGTTCTTAATTTTTCGCTAGCTTTCCAATGACATGCATATCATATACCCTATCTCAGTAGCATATGTATCTAATTCAGGATTCAACAAACCTATCTAAGGACAATATCGAATGTACAAGCATGCATAATCCTATATACTCGAGTACTAGTCAGGGATACACTATTGATATATAAAAGTTAAGTTATGAGTGCTCACGTATCAATATTGAGATTCAATATTGCAGGAAAGTACGTAGACGCAACGGAGATGATAAACACTAGATTGACCTCACGAGCATACCCATGAACCATACCCATCACCTCTATAGCTATAACCCATAATTTCCTTAGCTTCGACTCATTCAAAAAACTATTTTGAAATTACTCGGACATCACTCCGTCGTAATATTTTATGTATACTAATAATATCTTGAAATAATACAGAGCAAATATATATATATATATATATATATATATATATATATATATATATATATATATATATATATATATATATATCGATTGAGAGAGTTTAGAGAAATATATTTTCAAGTTTCTATGAAATAATGAAACCTATTGAATTCTATTTATAATAGATTTTTGAATTATTAAAGTGAATTATTAAAGTATGAATTATTAAAGTGAATTATTAAAGTATGAATTATTAAAGTGAATTATTAAAGTATGAATTATTAAAGTGAATTATTAAAGTTAAAGTAAAGTAAAAGTAAAGTAAAGGTAAAGTTAAAGTATAGTAAAAGTATAAAAACTATGTATGTATAATACGCGTATAAATATATATAATATTAATTTAAATCGTTATATATTTTTAATGAAATAAAATATAAATATCGTTATATTTATTATACTAGTTAAGTAATGAGTTGTCAAAAGTGATTCTAGATATTTATAAAAGTTATATACGTTTTAATAATAAAATTATTTTTAAAATGAAAATGTTTTTGTACGTTTGAAAATAGATTAATAGAATATTATGGAAGCCAATTTTTCACTAGCTTTTGTCTAACTTTCGTAAATGACACTTTTTATTTTTATTTATAAATAGCTTTACAAATTATTCCGAATATCGTTAAGAGGAATAGATTTTCTCAAATCATAGTGGACCTCTCAACAGAGACTTGTAATCATAATTCAATGTTTCTGATAATTCAATCATTTAATATATTTTTTTAATTTCGTCGATAATCATATTGAAACAAATACGTTCATATAAAGCATTATACGTTTAAATACTTTGTTGACATTTTCAATTTATAACATATACACATATACATACATATTCATATATGTTCATTTAATGGTTCGTGAATCATTGGAATTTGGTCGAGGTTTAAATGAATGTATAAACATAGTTTAAAATCCTTGAGGTTTAACTTAACAAACATTGCTTATCGTGTCAGAATAATATAAAGATAAAGTTTAAATTTAGTCGGAAATTTCCGGGTCGTCACAGTACCTACCCGTTAAAGAAATTTTGTCCCCGAAATTTGATAGAGGTCGTTATGGCTAACAATGAGAATGTTATTATGACGTAACGATTATGAAGTTTTATCATGTCTAAGAAGTATGGATAAAATAATTCGATTACTCGAAGCGTATGAGGGAAGTTATCGTAAATGAAGGAAATAAGATTATAGTGATTCGTCATATCTTTTGACATCATCACAATTGATCTCCGAATTTAAAGAAAATCTTTGTAATCTATGTTGGATTTGATGCTTCGGTGATTAAGGAGATTATGATTCTCTTCGAATTAATACGATAATCTATCTTGATTTCTCTGTCGGGTATTTCATTATAAATCCACCTTCTTCGTTTTCTTACAACTCACACCTTCTATTCTTTCTCCCTCAACTCATATTTTAAAGTATTTGTCAATATGCTTCATCCAGTACTGATTCTCGATATACTCCTCACTTTCATATCTGTCGTTTTTCTTTTTCATCTGCCTCCGGAAGAATCTATTTACTTCTACTATACTCTCGGTTTTATAGTGTTTTTAGTTCTTCCGTGTCTTTATATTGCTATATGCATCGATATATACGTTTATAATTTTTGGGTGGTTGTTGGGTTTTATATCTTCCCTTATATTTCAAAGCCCCTGCTTTTGTCTTCTATAATCATTGACATCCACAGCTAATGCTCCCTTCTATTTGCTACGATTTATACTCCAATTTCTATTTTAGAGTTTTGTCCTTTCATTTCTTCTTCTTGCGATTAAGCAATGTTTGTAATGGTCCAGTATTCGCTGATATGAATTTCAGAATGAACATAGTTAATGTTCTAAGAAGGAAATGGTAATGGCACGATCTTGATTATTAATTTACCAGAATACCCTGAAAAGACCGAATCATCAAGAAAATATATTCTTGATATTTTTAGAGATTAAATAGAATACAAGAGTCGTGTAACATAGAACATGATGACGGCATAGTTTGTGAATCGTCATGACCCATTAAAAACTCAGCATGACTTACTGTAATATAATCACGTTGATCAAGTGTCATTATATTATACTAACTCATGCTTCAGTTCCCAACACTACTTCAAAACATTCATAATTTAAACTCGAAAGTTTATAGAATATAGAAACTAATAGTTTCTTATATGATGTAACACTGATAGCGCAAAGAGATAAATGACTTCAGATAAAGAGTAAGGTATTCGTTAATGACTTTAGCAGGCACTGAATCATTTGGATTCTTTAAAGGCAGATTTAGTCTTTGTGATTTGTCCACAGCCTCCTTCATAGTCTGTTCAATCCGTTTTCCAGTTCCAAACCTTCTCTTTTTCTCAGCTTTACCACCTTACTATTCTTTGTCATCAAACTTTTTTACTATTAAGATCGTTTACAGTTTTTGATGCTTCGTCAGCATTTCAAGAACTAGTTTGCAGTTCAAAATATTTTTCAGAACTTCACATTCAAAGTATGTAAGTCCAGGAGATAGACGTTTTACGTACACATATAACTGTTGGCGTAGACATGCTGCGAGATTTCAAAATACTGGTTACTGTTTTCCGATGATTCGTATGCCAATTCTCGTTACAAGATGCGAATGAGTAAATGATGTGATTTCAATAAATATAATGATTTTTTGAAAAGTCAAAGATAATTGAAGTTGTTAGTAAGTTTATTGCTAAGGTGGCGAGATATGAAAGGTCCTCAGTAACGATGACGAAAGGGCAACGTATCTATCGAGGTTATAATAAGACTAGTCCGACTGAAAATTCGAAGTTGACTTGCTGGAGCTGTGACAAAACTGTCTACTTTGAAAAGGAATTGAAAAGTCATTTTAGCTAATAAATGCCAAAGGGTCTGACACGGATACGCGTCGAACTATGACTTTCGCTTCGAGAGCTTTTTAGGTACATAAATGTGGGTAATATGTGGTTGGATCATCATCTCAATTGTTCATTGTTTGAAGTGTCTTCGAAAACTTCGGAGAGTTTGAACACAGTTTGTAATCGTTAATATACATATGATGTTCTAACACAATTTTGAAGCCAAAGTATAGCTTTGAAAGATGTAGGAATCTAAGAGTGATGTCTTCTGTTAAATCATGACTTGGATTTTGATTTGTCAAAATCAGAATGCGTAATCAAATTTGGGTGAGAATGGTTGTTTTGATTACTATACAAGAATGTATATTGTTGTGAGATTTTGGGAGTATAGTTGATGACTTGCTTAATCAGAAATGTAACATATTAATTTTGAATTTATATATCTCTCGGGTATTACCTACCCGTTAAAAAAAAATTCACAATTAATATTTTGTATAACAGAATATTATTACAGTCTTTATGAAAATATATATGTGCATATTTTCTTCGGATGTAACATAGATTTAATGAGTTAATATTAAATTAAACTCATTTGATTTACGGTTGAAACTAGAACTGAATAATCCCTAAAGACTTTAGAAATTACATAACTTTTACGGAGTATTTATTCAATAAAATTGAAATTATGAATTAATACTTCGTTATTTGTTGGTGTTTGTAACCCTTGCACCATATTCTCTAAAGCCACTACTCGAGCGCGAAGCTCGTTGACTTCTTCTATTACACCGGGGTGATTGTCGGTTCGGACGAGTGGATAAATAAAATCTAGAATTTAATGTAGTATATAATCGTGACGAGATACTCTGGAAATGAGAGAGAAAATGGTGTTTCGGACCGGTTCGTCGGTAAGTGCTTCAGGTTCATCGCCAAGAGGGCAATGTGGTGGATGGAACGGATCACCTTCCTCTTGTCTCCAATTATTGAGGAGGCTACGAACCTATCCCCAATTCATCTAGAATAGATGATGGCTAATTGGTTGATCCATTCCGGTCACACTGCTTTCGGAGCTTGAGTGGGATTCCATATCGGAATTCGAGGGACTTGAACTAATGACGAATTCCATTTCGTTCGATTGAATAAAGGATTTTTCGATATGAAATGATTTTTCGGCTATCGGGTGGTATTCTAATTACATAGAATATCTATATATATAGCGCAAAAGATTTCGTAGATTACGGAGGAATTTACGTGATATGTCAGGCAAAGTTTACAGTAACAGATACGCTAAGATATGGATTAGCAGATATGCTAAGATATGTATTTTGTCTATACACTATTTATGAAATCAATGCAGTAAGACGTGTCTAGACTAAGAATGATAAGCAGGCAATTCCGACAAAAATGATAAGCAAAACTTTTGACATGCAGACACGGTCGAAGTCCAGACTCACTAATGCATCCTAACGACTATCAGTTAGACTCACTAATGCAAGACCTGGTTCGCTAAGACCACCGCTCTGATACCAACTGAAAGGACCCGTTCATATATATTATAAACGATTCACAATAGTTGATTACATCGCGAGGTATTTGACCTCTATATGATACATTTTACAAACATTGCATTCGTTTTTAAAAGACAAACTTTCTTTACAACAAAAGTTGACGGCATGCACACCATTTGATAATACATCCAACTATAATTGACATAATAATAATCTTGATGAACTCAATGACTCGAATGCAACGTATTTCAAAATATGCCATGAATGACTCCAAGTAATATCCTTAAAATGAGCTAATGCACAGCGGAAGATTTCTTTAATACCTGAGAATAAACATGCTTTAAAGTGTCAACCAAAAGGTTAGTGAGTTCATAGGTTTATCATAACAATCATTTCAATATATTAATAGACCACAAGATTTTCGTTTATAAATATATGTACACTCGCAAGTGTATAAAAGTATTCTATAAGTTGTAGGCACCCGGTAACAAGCCTTAACGTTCATGTTTTACCCTCTAAAGTATACCAGATCAGGTATGTTTAAAATAACCTCGAAGTACTAAAGCATCCCATAGTCAGGATGGGGTTTGTCAGGCCCAATAGATCTATCTTTAGGATTCGCGCCTACCAGTCATACACCAGTAGTTATAGTTACCAAGCTAAGGGGATATTTCTGGTTTAAACCCACGTAGAATTAGTTTTAGTACTTGTGCCTATTTCGTAAAACAGTTATAAAATATGCATGTATTCTCAGCCCAAAAATATATAATGCAAAAGCATTTAAAAAGGGAGCTATGAAAACTCACCATACTGTATTTCGTAGTAAAAATACATATAACGTCATTTAACAAGTGCAAGGTTGGCCTCGGATTCACGAACCTATATTAATTATATATATTTATATGTTGGTCAATATTTGTCTAACAATTTTTGGTCAAGTCATAGTGTACCACAATCCTAATGCTCGAGACTAATATGCAAAAGTCAACAAAAGTCAACTTGACCCAAAATGACTTCTAAAATTTATACGTGTTTATTATATAACTTAACTATAGTCGTTTTATATATTTAAATATATTTATTAGATTTTATAATAATAAAAGTCATTTATTAATAAAAATTTATATTAACGTTTATATATAATAAAATATACTTTTATATATCTTAAGTAGTAAAATTTATAAAGTTCACTTAATATCGTAAAACTATAGTGGTAAGTATTATTAATGTAATTATATTACGCGTGGTGAAAAATATCTTTGTATCCCCTATTTATTTGATAAAATAATATTGATCATAATAATAATAAGTAAAAGTTGTATTATTTTGTAATAATAATTATTATTATTCTATAACAATATTTATATTTACTAAAAATGGTATTATGATAAAATGATAATACTAACATAATAGTAATAATGATATTTTATAATAACAATGATATTTCTATTAAAATAATAACGACGATAGTAATAATAATCATTTTAACAATAATACTAAAATTCAGTTGACTATAACTTCTAATCCGTTCATCGAAACCATTCGATATCTAAATGAAAAGTTCTTAATTTTTCGCTAGCTTTCCAATGACATGCATATCATATACCCTATCTCAGTAGCATATGTATCTAATTCAGGATTCAACAAACCTATCTAAGGACAATATCGAATGTACAAGCATGCATAATCCTATATACTCGAGCACTAGTCAGGGATACACTATTGATATATAAAAGTTAAGTTATGAGTGCTCACGTATCAAAATTGAGATTCAATATTGCAGGAAAGTACGTAGACGCAACGGAGATGATAAACACTAGATTGACCTCACGAGCATACCCATGAACCATACCCATCACCTCCATAGCTATAACCCATAATTTCCTTAGCTTCGACTCATTCAAAAAACTATTTTGAAATCACTCGGACATCACTCCGTCGTAATATTTTATGTATACTAATAATATCTTAAAATAATACAAAGCAAATATATATATATATATATATATATATATATATATATATATATATATATATATATATATATATATATATATATATATATATATATATATATATATATATATATATAAATCGATTGAGAGAGTTTAGAGAAATATATTTTCAAGTTTCTATGAAATAATGAAACCTATTGAATTCTATTTATAATAGATTTTTGAATTATTAAAGTGAATTATTAAAGTATGAATTATTAAAGTGAATTATTAAAGTATGAATTATTAAAGTGAATTATTAAAGTATGAATTATTAAAGTGAATTATTAAAGTTAAAGTAAAGTAAAAGTAAAGTAAAGGTAAAGTTAAAGTATAGTAAAAGTATAAAAACTATGTATGTATAATACGCGTATAAATATATATAATATTAATTTAAATCGTTATATATTTTTAATGAAATAAAATATAAATATCGTTATATTTATTATACTAGTTAAGTAATGAGTTGTCAAAAGTGATTCTAGATATTTATAAAAGTTATATACGTTTTAATAATAAAATTCTTTTTAAAATGAAAATGTTTTTGTACGTTTGAAAATAGATTAATAGAATATTATGGAAACCAATTTTTCACTAGCTTTTGTCTAACTTTCGTAAATAACACTTTTTATTTTTATTTATAAATAGCTTTACAAATTATTCTGAATATCGTTAAGAGGAATAGATTTTCTCAAATCATAGTGGACCTCTCAACAGAGACTTGTAATCATAATTCAATGTTTCTGATAATTCAATCATTTAATATATTTTTTTTAATTTCGTCGATAATCATATTGAAACAAATACGTTCATATAAAGCATTATACGTTTAAATACTTTGTTGACATTTTCAATTTATAACATATACACATATACATACATATTCATATATGTTCATTTAATGGTTCGTGAATCATTGGAATTTGGTCGAGGTTTAAATGAATGTATAAACATAGTTTAAAATCCTTGAGGTTTAACTTAACAAACATTGCTTATCGTGTCAGAATAATATAAAGATAAAGTTTAAATTTAGTCGGAAATTTCCGGGTCGTCACAGTGAAGGTGGATGGTAAGGGTTCCACGAAGAAGAAGGTAGGGTGGAGGTGATCAGATGATGATCAAAGGTGATGTTCGAGAGTGGTCTCCGGTGGTGATGAGTTGATTAAGTTGATGTCTTATGGTTTATGGTTTCACGAAGAACAAAAGTGAAGAAGAGTGGTGGTGACCGTGGGTAACGGATATGGTGGTGACGGGTGGTGGGTTTAATGGTGAGCAAAGATGGTGTTGATTGTAGTTCGAAGGTGGTGGTGATTACCGAAGGTAGAGGTGGTTCAATGGTGATTACTAGGGTGGTTATATGGTGAAGATAGTTGTGGGTTTCTTTGGTCATACAACCGCGAGAAGAAAGAAAGAAAAAAAATTAACGACGGGTTTGGTGGCTCATGGTTGAGTAGTGATGAGACAAGGAAGAAGGGTGGTAACAGATGTGGTGTTTATGAATTGATTTCTCTGCATAAGTCTATATGCACATATCATGTATATGATGATATATAATGAGTAATAATAATTAACATATATATCAAATAAGGAAAACGTGTAAGCACAGTAATCTAATTATAATATCATATTCAAATAGTGAAGCAGCCATACACTATACATTATTCTACCGACACTTTTCTCATGAAGTGCTATATCGTGTCCATTGCTAAACAGTTAATGTATAAATGTGTTCCTAAAAATCCCAAATTTTCAATTTAAATCCCTTTATTTATTCAGGTCAATACCTGTTTGAAACTTGATCAAAAAGGTTCGATAATTATTTATTTTCTGTTCCAATTTATATGTACGGAGTACAAAAACTTTGATTGAAAAGGTAAAAAAAATATTTATCAAAACTATTATCTTTTTAATCAAATTTTGGAACAACTTTTATTTTAAAACTTCATATATATATATATATATATATATATATATATATATATATATATATATATATATATATATATATATATATATATATATATATATATATATATATATATATATATATATATATTAGACCTATTTTAAAAATAATTAAACGTCAACCGAAAGTTACAGACATTTACCATTTAAGCTCAAAATTAATTATATTTAATATAACTATGTATATATATAAACAGTTGTAAATAACAAAATTTACTAAGCAAATAAATATATTAAATAATTAAATTAAATATAACAACATATATATACAAGAAATATACATATAAAATAATAGTTTTATTTACAATGTATTTTATTGTACATATTTATTTATAATAATAAATTTTATATAATAGTTTATTAATGTTCATGATATTATATATATTACACATATATTTATATATACACATATTTATATATATTCACATATTTACAAGCAATGGTTCGTGAATCATCGGGGACAGTCGAAGGTCACATGAATATATGAAAATAGTTCAAACTTTTTGAGACTCATCTTTACAGACTTTGCTTATCATGTCGAAATCATACAAAGATTAAGTTTAAATTTGGTCGAAAATTGCCGGGTCGTCACACATCCGAGGGGGTTTTATTACACGCGATGCCCATATGGTTTCGTCGTGTGGGTTTCTTCCATTAGGGGCAATAGGATTGTAATGATTCGTACCAAAGAAATTATCGAGTTGGTGGGTGTCGACTTCACATTCGACCCTTCGTCAGTGACAGTGTTTAAAAAAGATAGTTATGTGATGAATTGAAAGTCAGCTACAAAAATTTCATAGAAAGGGGCAACTATATACAAGTACTTCATGTTGCTTTTCACTTTCCCCCAATTTTTTTGTTGCTAAAATAATGATTATTATTAAATTTAGGAAACCATCATCAATAAATGTAAGCACCTTAAAATTCGAACAAAACGGCCTAAAAGAAAACATGCAAAACGAAAAATAAACCTAGACCTATTTAACTTTAACCAAGCCACAACGGAAATAACTACCTAACCAGTGGAGGAACTTGGCCGAACTCTTTGGGGGGGGGAGTAAAAATATTTTTTTACGTAAAGCATATTTAACAAAAAAAATATTTCCTCATATTAAATTAATAATACTCCGTATAAAGCTAACTTTATAATGAGTACTCATTATATAACACAATTCATTGTAGTTTAGTAAAAAATGAAAAGTAAGTTTTAAACATATACAGAGTGTGTGTTAGAAAATATTAATATGGGTTAGGTACTTTTTGCGTATGTAAACTCACAATATTCAATAAAGCAATAGTTCAACTTTTAAAGTATAGAGTACAAGTATAGACTATATTCATTTCTCTTTTTTCAACCTCCAATTTTTAACCTCAATTTTCATCCATTTTCAATATTTCTTCTTAAAAATTAACCTCAAGCTATAACTCACTCTGAAATAATTACTATATATAAAACACTAGTTACTCAAAACTTAGTAGGGGCTGGTGCTCCTCCCTGCCTCTACTAAGTTCCATCCCAGCACCTAACCCAAGAAAAAATAAGTGAACGACACATAACACAAACGCAATATGACGAAGCCTAATGTGACGACCCGGGAATTTCCGACCAAATTTAAACTTAATCTTTCTATGATTTCGATACGACAAGCAAAGTATGTAATGTTGAGTCTAGAAAAGTTTGAAACTATGTTCATGTATTCAATTGACCTTTGACTATTCCTGATGATTCACGAACAATTGTATATAATTAAATATGTATACTTATATGTATAAATGTAAATATATATAAATATAAATGAAAGTGTATATATATAATAAATTGAATTAATAAAATACACTTTAATTAATTGGAATTAAGAATGTAAAATGTTAAATAAAATAATTAAGTTACAATTAAAATGAATATATACAAATATATATATATATAATTTATAATTAGTTGTAATATATAAATATTAAATAAATGTTATCATACAATATAATATTGGATATTATATTAAATGTAGTTACCAGTATAGTTGTTATATATTTATATTCAATATTAATAATATTATTAAAACCCATTATATGAGATTCGATACATTTGAGTTATTATAATTACTAATAATATTGTCATCGTTGTTAACATCATTATTATTATAACCAGTAGTAAAGTTGCAATTTTAATTATTATGATTAATATTAGTGATATTATTATATATAAATATTACATTGAACAGTTAAAAATAAATAATATTATCATTAATAAAATTATTATTATCATTGTTATAACTATTATTATAGTTTTTATAATTTATTATTAATGTTAGTTTTATTATTAATAATATAACTATTGCTATTATTATTGACATTATCATTATTAATATTAGTATATTTTATTATTATTATTATTATTATTATTATTATTATTATTATTATTATTATTATTATTATTATTATTATTAGTATTCTTAACAAAATTAATAATATTAATAGATTTTATTAATAAAGTGATATCAATAATTTATCTAATATAACCCTTATATAAATACAAATACAGATATAACCAATATTTTTTTATTTATTTAGATTATTATTAATAGAAATTTATTAATCATTGAAAATCATTATATAATCAAAGAAAGGGATCGATACAGTTCATGTAACTATCGATCTGTTGCTAATTTTGTTCTTGTTTGTAAATAGTTACATCAGCATATAATCGTACCAATCTAATCTGTTAGCTATCATTTTCAAAATCTCTTTATTTATTTTATCCATTTGTTTTTTTCTTCCTGAATGGTTCCCTTTGTCGATACATTGAGCTATTAATCAAATGTGTACTGCTTGAAATCCTCACAATCATTTTACTCTTCAATTTCATTATCAATTATATCATTTACAGCTGTGAATTATTAAACTGAAAATCAAAAACAGAAAGAAAATGAAAACGTACCTCTGTTATTTCTTCATTTTCCTAAAAGCTCGAATTCGTATAGTTTTTCAAAATCTATAAAAAACAGTTTTATTAGGAATAATTAAGTGAATCTTCCTGCAAAATTTGAGCTCTCAATTCTTCGTATTGACCTCTAATTCTTGAGTCAAACTTTTATTTTAAAAAGTCAAATGGTTCTTTTTTCATGAAATTCAAATTTGTTTTAGAGTTTTTGGATCAATTGATGATTGAGATAGATTATAAGAATGATTTGAAACTTATTTCGTGTTGAAACATTTGTTCAAAACGTGCTCAAAATCAAAAATCAAGTTTTTGTTCTTCATCCTTCACGACGAATAACAGTAAGCTATTTTTAATATTATTTTTTTCTTTTCAATCAACATAAACCTTTGATATTAAATTGTTATCGTTATGCTGAAGTATTAAACTAATTGCTTTAGGATTAGTATTAGTAATTTGATCATGATCTGGTTACTGATTGATTAAATACGGGTTATATTGGGTTCGTTAGGGAATTAAAACAGAAAAACACAATAGCTCAACTGGTTTGTGTGATTGAGTGTGAGCGGGAGGTCGCGGGTTCGAGCCTGGTTCATGGCTCTTTCTTTTTAAAACAGATTTTGAGGTAGTGTTACATTTTAAAATTTTTATTATTATTATTACTTATTGTTATTATTATTGTTATTGTTATTATTATATTAACTAATATTAATATCAAAATAAGTATTAGAACAAGTATTATTATTATTGATATTAGAAATATTATTATCATTCTAAAATTTGTAAGATCATTAGTATTATTAAAAGTGATATAAGTATTATTATTATTATTATTATTATTATTATTATTATCATTAGTATTATTATTAATGTGATTATTATTATTACTAATGTTAAAATTATTAGTATCATTAACTAACACCTATTATTATTATTATTATAATTATGGTAAGTAAATTATTCCTAATATTATTACCAATACAAAATACTAATATTTATTATTATTATTATTATTATTATTAGTATTATTATTATTATTATTATTATTATTATTATTATTATTATTACTATTATTATTATTATTACAAAGATTAATATAAGCATTATATCATTATTATGATTATCATGATTAGTGTTAATATGATTATTAATATTATCATTATCAATAAGATATCTATTATTATTATTATGAGCATTAACATTAACAATATCATTATTAGAATTATTATTAATGAAGTTATTATTATTAGTAGTAAATCATTATTGTAACAAAACCATCTTTTAAACAAATAAATATTTTGTGCATAAAATATACTTATTACATATACTATAATTATATTAATATTTCACATAGCTATATATATATATATATATATATATATATATATATATATATATATATATATATATATATATATATATATATATATATATATATATATATATATATATATCAAATCTATTAACATTATTTATATAAATACTTATATATAGCAAACTATTGATTTTTAAATATAACGCTAAACAATTTTATATATAAATATGGACATAATAATATAGCTATATAAATATTAATCATTTTGAACATATATACATGAATTAAATACATATATAATATATAAATTAAAATATAATAAATAAATTTGTTCAGTACGATTATAGGTTTTAATATATATATATATATATATATATATATATATATATATATATATATATATATATATATATATATATATATATATATATATATACAAATGATATAGGTTCATAAATCCGAGGCCAACCCTGCATTGTTCAGTTCCGTCGTATGAATATTTTTACTACAAAATATTGGATTGTGAGTTTCATTTACCTTTTTACCCTTTATATTTTTAGGCTGAGAATACATGCGCAATTTTTATAAATGTTTTACGAAATAGACACAAGTAATCGAAACTACATTATATGGTTGAATGATCGAAGCCGAATATGCCCCTTTTTGCTTGGTAACCTAAGAATTAGGGAACATCACTAATTTTGAGAATTAGTGCACGCCTAATTGACGCGAATCCTAAAGATAGATCTATCGGGCCCAACAAGCCCCATCCAAAGTACCGGATGCTTTAGTACTTCGATGTTGTTTTTATCATGTCCGAAAGATTTCCCGGAATGATAGGGGATATTCTTATATGCATCTTGTTAATGTCGGTTACCAGGTGTTCACCATATGAATGATTTTTGTCTCTATGCATGGGACGTATATTTATGAGAACTGGAAATGAAATTCTTGTGGTCTATTAAAATGATGGAAATGATTATTTATGTTAAACTAATGAACTCACCAACCTTTTTGGTTGACACTTGAAAGCATGTTTATTCTCAGGTATTAAAGAAATCTTCCGCTGTGCATTTGCTCATATTAGAGATATTACTTGGAGTCATTCATGACATATTTCAAAAGACGTTGCATTCAAGTCGTCGAGTGAAAGGACCCGTTCATATACATTATAAACGATTCACAATAGTTGATTACATTGCGAGGTATTTGACCTCTATATGATACATTTTACAAACATTGCATTCGTTTTTAAAAGACAATCTTTCTTTACATCAAAACTTGACAGGCATGCATACCATTTCATAATATCCACTATCCAACTATAAATTGATTTAATAATAATCTTTGATGAATTCAATGACTCGAATGCAACGTTCTTCGAAATATGCTATGAAAGACTCCAAGTAATATCTTTAAAATGAGCAAATGCACAGCGGAAGATTTCTTTAACACCTGAGAATAAACATGCTTTAAAGTGTCAACCAAAAGGTTGGTGAGTTCATTAGTTTATCATAATCATTTATTTCCATCATTTTAATAGACCACAAGAATTTCATTTCCAGTTCTCATAAATATACGTCCCATGCATAGAGACAAAAAATAATCATTCATATGGTGAACACCTGGTAACCGACATTAACTAGATACATATAAGAATATCCCCTATCATTCCGGGATCCTCCTTCGGACATGATATAATTTCGAAGTACTAAAGCATCCGGTACTTTGGATGGAGTTTGTTAGGCCCAATAGATCTATCTTTAGGATTCGCGTCAATTAGGGTGTCTGTTCCCTAATTCTTAGATTACCAGACTTTAATAAAAAGGGGCATATTCGATTTCGATAATTCAACCATAGAATGTAGTTTCAATTACTTGTGTCTATTTCGTCAAACATTTATAAAAGCGCATATATTCTCAGTCCCAAAAATATAAAGGGTAAAAAGGTAAATGAAACTCACCATACTGTATTTCGTAGTAAAAATACATATAACGTCATTGAACAAGTGCAAGGTTGGCCTCGGATTCACGAACCTAAATTAATTATATATATTTATGTGTTGGTCAATATTTGTCTAACAAATTAGGTCAAGTCATAGTGTACCACAATCCTAATGCTCGAGACTAATATGCAAAAGTCAACAAAAGTAAATTTGACTCAAAATAATTTCCAAAAATCTATACATGATTAATATATAGTTTAAATATCGTCGTTTTATATTTTTAAATATTTTTAAAAGATTTATTAGAGTAAATAATATAATTTATTTATTAATAAATAAAATTTTATATTATATTTATATAATAAAATATACTTTTATATATATCAAGTAATAAAATTTATAGGGTTCATTTAATATTATAAAGATAATATGATAGGTATTATTAAAGTAAGTTATTACACGTAGTAAAATATATTTGTATCAAATATTTATTTGATAAAATAATATCTATAATGATAGTAAGTAAAAGTTGTATTATTTTGTAATAATAATTATTATTATAAAAATATCAATATTTATAATTACTAAGATGACATTATGATAAAACGATAATTCTAATTATGATAACTTTAATATTTACGATAATTTTTAATATTATCTTTAAAATAATAATTCTATTTAAAATAATAATAATAATGATATTTTATAGTAACAATGACATTTCTATTAAAATGATAATTTTTGTTAAAATGATAGTTTTAATACTAACGATAATTTTAATAATAATAGTAATGATAAAAATAATAAGAACGATAATTTTATCTAAATCAATATCTTATAATATTTTAATTTCATCATGATACTCTTACCCATTATTTCCTAATCGTTTCGTTTAATTGCTTTTAATCGTCTTTTATATCGTGTTCGTAATAATGATAATAATAGTAATCAAAATAATTAGGTGTTACAAATATTTGTTTTAATTACACTAATATTAATAATGATAGTTACTATAACATTATTAACGATAATACTAATAATTATCTTAATGATAATATAGTAATAATAATATTGACAATAACAATAACCATTTTTAAATAATGATATATATATTAATAATGATAATAATAATAATAATACCAATAATAATAATAATAATAATAATAATAATAATAATAATAATAATAATAATAATTGGATAATAATAATAATACTAATTATAACTTTAACGATAATAACGGTAGTAATAAAAAAAATAACAATTTTTTAATGATAAATCCTTTTATTGATAAAGATAATAATAATAATAATAATAATAATAAGATAAAACTAGAGCGACAATAATAACGACGATAATAATAATCATTTTTAATAATAATACAAAAATTCAATGGACTATAACTTCAAATCCGTTCATCGAAATCATTCGATATCTAAATGAAAAGTTCTTAATTTTTCGCTAGCTTTCCAACGACATGCATATCTTATACCTTATCTCAGTCGCATATATAACTAATTCAGGATTCAACATAACCTAACTAAAGGCAATATCAAAAGTACAAACATGCATAATCCTATATACTCGAGCACTAGTCAGGGATACACTATTAGTATGTAAAAGTTAAATTATGAGTACTCACGTATCAATATTGAGATTCAATATTGCAGGAAAGGTACGTAGACGCAACAGAAATGATAAACACTATATTGACCTCACGAGCATACCCATGAACCATACTCAATCACCTCCATAGCTATAACCCATAATTTCCTTAATCCTATCCTACTCGAAAAACAATTTCGAAATCACTCGGACAACACTCCGTCGTAATATTTTATGTATACTAATAATATCTTGAAATAATACGGAGTAAATATATATATGTAAATCGATTGAGAGAGTTTAGAGAAAAATATTTTCAAGTTTCTATGAAATAATGAAACCTATTGAATTCTATTTATAATAGATTTTTGAATTATTAAAGTGAATTATTAAAGTATGAATTATTAAAGTGAATTATTAAAATATGAATTATTAAAGTGAATTAATAAAGTATGAATTATTAAAGTGAATTATTAAAGTATAAATTATTAAAGTATGAATTATTAAAGTGAATTATTAAAGTTAAAGTAAAGTAAAAATAAAGTAAAGGTAAAGTTTAAGTATAGTAAAAGTATAAAACTATGTACGTATTATACGCGTATAAATATATATAATATTAATTTAAATCGTTATATATATTTAATAAAATAAAATATAAATATCGTTATCTTTATCATACTAGTTAAGTAATGAGTTGTCAAAAGTGGTTCTAGATATTTATAAAAGTATATACATTTTAATAATAAAGTTCTTTTTAAACTGAAAACGTTTTTGTACGTTTGAAACTAAATAGATCAATCGAGTCTTTATGAGATTCAATCTTCCACTATCCTTTGTCTAGTTCTCAATGATTGACAATTTGTTCTTATTTATAAATTACTTTACCATTTTCCGAATATTGTTAAAATGGAAAGATTTCTCAAATCAACGTGGGCCTTTCAACAGAGACTTGTAATCATAATTTAATATATCTGATAATTCAATCATTTGATCTTATCTTCTAATTCCATTGATAAACATTTTGAAACAGATACAATCATATAAAGTATTTAATCTAATATTTTGTTTACGTTTCAAGTTATAATATATATACACATATACATATATAATCATATTCGTTTAATGGTTTGTGAATCGTTGGAACTTGGTCGAGGTTGAATGAATGTATGAACATAGTTTAAAATTCTTGAAATTTAACTTAACAAATATTGCTTATTGTGTCGGAAACATATAAAGATTAAAGTTTAAATTTGGTTGGAAATTTCCGGGTTGTCACAGTACCTACCCGTTAAAGAAATTTCGTCCCGAAATTTAAGTGGAAAGGTCGTGATTGATAATAAGTATGTTTTCATGATACATACGGGCTGAAAATTAGAGTTTTATCATCAGCGAATAATTTGGATAAACAATCCATTTATATGAAGAGTACGAATGAAGCTAACATAGAAGAGTGAAATGAGTAAGTGTAGATTCATCTTATCATTTGACGTAGATATGATTGATTCCCAGATTTCAAGGGATTTGAAGAAAATCTTCTTAATAAGATTTGACTCTCCGGTAATCAAGGAAATTAGGATCCGCTTTAAATGCGATCATCCATTTTAATTGTTCTGTCGGAGATTTTCTTATAAATTTACCTCCTTCATTTCCTTACAGCTCACACCATCTGTTGATGCATTTTATGCAAGTCCCTAAACATCTATCCATGTCCATTGCAGGTACAACAATTTACAGGCCACCATGATTGCTCGTTATTATCCTATCCGTGTTTGTATGTGGTTACATGAACTGCAGGAACGAGATTTAGATGTTTGACTATGTTAGACTTAGTCAGATGTACGAGTGAAGCCTCACTATTACGGCTGACAGGCTCATACGCATGGTTGATGCTGAGCTAAGTCACAATTACAACCTAAATGATAAGACACGAGTGAGTGATCACCCGTACGGCTGATGAAGCTAATTCGTACGTGTGATGAATGAATCGTATGGGTGAGTCAACAGCAGGGGTATATAAAGTCTTATGTTCTTCATTTTAGGTTAAGCCTCTCATTTGTTACACACACTCAGATCTAGTGAGCTCCTCCGATTTTCTCTCAGTCCAAATCACCCAGGTGGTGAATAATAGCTCTAGGTGTTGATCTAATCACACTTGATTTAGTTGTGGTTTGACTAAATTAATCAAAAAAAAAAACTTAACCTATTCACTAGAGGGTTTGATTCATTGTTCCGCCATTGTGTGAGTTAACTCTGTTGATTTCTAAGTTCCTAGTCATGTTTCATCACCTTCTATTCTTTCTCCCTCAACTCATATTTTAAAGTATTCATCAATATGCTCCATCCAGTTCTGATTCTCGATATACTTCTAACTTTCATATCGGTCATTCTTCTTTTTCATCTACCGCTGGAAGAATCTATTTACTTCTACTATACTCTTGGGTTTATAGTGTTTCTAGTTCTCCCGTATCTTTATATGCATCGTTATATATGGTTTATAATTTCTGGTTTGTCGTTGGGCTTTATATATTCCCTTATATTTCAAAGTCTCTGCTTCTGTCTTCTATAATCATTATCATTCACAGTTAATGCTCTCTTTTATTTGCTGCAATTTATACCTCAATTTCTATTTCGGAGTTTTGTCCTTTCGTTTCTTCTTCTTGCGATTAAGCACCGCTTGTAATGGTCCAGAATTCACAGATATGAATTTTGAAATGAACATTGTTAATGTTCTAGGAAGGAAATTGTGATGGCACGATCTTGACTTGTCAAATTACTAAAATACCTTGGAAAAGGCCGAATCATCAAGAAATATTTTCTTGATATTTTAGAGGTTAAATAGAATACAAGAGTCGTATAACATGGTACATGATGATGTTATGATCTGTGAATCATCACGTTCCATTTAGAAACTCAGCATGACTTACTGTAATATAATCACATTGATCAAGTGTCATTATATTATACTAATTCTTGCTTCAGTTCCCAACACTACTTCAAAATATTCCTATTTTAAACTTGAATGTTTCAGAATTTAGAAACTAAAATAGTTTCTTTTATGATGTAATACAGATAGCGCGAAGAGGTAAATGATTTCAAATAAGAAAAATTAAGAAAATATCTTCAGAAATATGGAGGATATTTATAATGAAAGATATGATGATATTTTAGAATTTCTAATATCAGAGGATGATGAAAAATATTGTCCGTAGGGGTTTAGAGTCAGGAGCAAGGTATTCGTTAATGACTTCAGCAGATACTGAATTATTTGGATCCTTTGAAGTCAGGTTCAGTCTTTGTAATTTGTCCACAGCCTCCTTCCTACTTGCTCAATCCGTTTTCCAGTTCCAAGACTTCTCTTTTTCTGCGCTTTGCCAGCACACCTATTCATTATCATCAAACTTTTACTGTTAAGGTCGTTTATAGTTTTTTTGCTGCTTCATCAGTATTTTTCCTTTTTCGGAGAACCAATTCGTAGTTCGAAGTGTTTTTCAGAATCTTCACATTCAAATTAAGTCCAGAAGATAGACGTTATATATACACATATAACTGTTGGCGTAGACATGCTGCGAGATTTCAAAATACTGATTGCTAATTCCCAATGATTCGTATGGAAATTCTCATTACAAGATGCGAATGAGTAAATGATGGGGTTTCAATGAATAATTATAATGACTTTTTGGAGAGGCTAAAGTCAAAGGGTAATGAAGTTGTTGATACATCTGTTAATAATGTGGTGGAATGTAAAAGGTTCCCTGGTAATGATGGTGTATATCTCAAGGTTATAATAAGGTTAGTCTGACTGAAAAGTCGAAGTTGACTTGCTGGAGCTGTGACAAAACTGGCTACTTTGAATAGGAGTCGCAAAGTTATTTTTGCTAATAAATGCTAAAGAATCTGACGCGGATACGTTGTTTAAACTTTTATTTGGTTTAAAGAGTTTTTCGGGTACATAACTGTGGGTAACAAGTGGTTGGATCATCATCTCGATTGCTCATCATTCAAAGTGTCTTCAGAAATTTTCGAAGGGTTTGAACACAGATTGTAATCGTTAACATACATTTGATGTTCTAACACAGTTTTGAAGTCAAAATATAGCTTGTGAAAGATGTTAGGATCTAAGAGTGATGATTTTGGTCATATCTCAAGTTGAATTTTGAGATTTCAAAATCAGAATATGTAATTAAATTTTGAATGAGTATGGTTGTTTTGATTTCTATAAAAGATTGTATATTGTTGTGAAAGTAGGGAGTATAATAGATGATTTGCTGAATCAGATTCGAAGAATGTTACATATTACTTGTGAATTTATATATCTCTCGGGTATTACCTACCCGTTAAAAAAAATTCACAATTAATATTTTGTACAAAAGAATTTTATTACAGTCTTTATGAAAATATATATATGTATATTTTCTTCAGATGTAACATAGATTTAATGAGTTAATGTTAAATTAAACTCATTTGATTTACGGTTGAAACTAGAATTGAATAATCCCTAAAGGCTTTAAAAAGTACATAACTTTTACGCAGTATTTCTTTAATAACATTGAAATTATGAATCAATACTTCGTTATTTGTTGATGTATGATGTTCGGTTCGTGGAATTCTTGTGAATTTCGCAAAGTACGAATGATGTTATCTGAAAAGTTTCGGGTACATCGATGATGAAAGTGTAAAATCAAATATATACTTGATTTATTATGAATTGGAATTTGTTGAATTGCGACAGAGATTGTAGTTAACACTGGTTAAGTTGCGGCCGAAGGACGTACATTATTGCATATTTGTAATATGAATTAAACGAGTAGTTAAGATTCACACACAATAGCTTAGCACAGAAAGATTTATTTCAAATATATATATATATATATATATATATATATATATATATATATATATATATATATATATATATATATATATATATAATATATATAATATACATATAATTTCTTCAGAGGGAATGAGTTAATTCTTCATAACTCGTTGATACAATATACACGTTATTGATTCGTAATGATGTCCATAGTGATTCTTGAACTGACGGAGTTTGTGATGTTATCGGTGTTATTGATTCGGATGTTGACTGTACTGACGATGCTGGTAACGCTGACGGTACTGTTGATGCGGTTGGTTAAGCAAGTTTAGCTTGTTAATCACACACTATTTTTGTCAGGGTTTCTACTCTTCCTTCTATCATTTTGGTTCGCTTAACTGATTTATGGTTAGGGCAAGATTAGATAATCTCTAAGACTTTAGAGATTACATAATCGTCGCGGAATGTTTCTCCAATAAAGTTATGAATTAATACTTCGTCAGTTATTGTTGTTGGTACTCCTTGGTATCTATGGTGCGTATGACGTTGATGCTCTTGGGACAGATTGTGAAGTTGAGGTTTACGATGCGGTTGTGGTTGGAGGTGGTAATGGTACTGTTGGCGTTGATGATGGTGGTACTGGTTATGCTGCTGATGCTGCTGCTGGTGTTTGTAATCTCTGCACCATATTCTCCAAAGCCACTACCCGAGCGCGAAGCTCGTTGACTTCTTCTATTACACCAGGGTGATTGTCGGTTCGGACGAGCGGATAAATAAAATCTAAAATTCGATGTAATATATAATCGTGACGAGATACTCTGGAAATGAGCGAGAAAATGGTGTTTCGGACAGGTTCACCGGTAAGTGCTTCAGGTTCTTTGTCAAGAGGGCAATGTGGTGGATGGAAGGAATCACCTTCTTCTTGTCTCCAATGATTGAGGAGGCTACGAACCCATCCCCAATTCATCCAGAATAGGTGATGACTGATTGGTTGATCTATTCCGGTCACACTGCTTTCGGAGCTTGAATTCCGAGTGACTTGAACTGATGACGAATTCCATTTCGTACGATTGGATAAAGGATTTTTTTTTTCCGATATGAAATGATTTTGGCTAACGGATGGTATTCTAATTACATAGAATATAAATATATATATATATATATATATATATATATATATATATATATATATATATATATATATATATATATATATATATATATATATATATATATATATATATATATATATAGATCAAAAGATTTCGTAGATTACAGAGGACTTTGCGAGATATGTCAGGCAAAGTTAAAGTAATAGATACGATAAGATATGATTTAGCAGATATGCTAAGATATGAATTTTTGTCTATACACTATTCATGTAATCAATGCAGCAAGACGTGTCTTACCCTAAAAATGATAAGCAGGTAATTTCCTGAAATGATAAGTAGTTAATTTTCGATACAAAATGATAAGCAAAACTTTTGACATGCAGACACGATCGAAGTCCAGACTCACTAATGCATCCTATCGACTTATTAGTTAGACACACTAATGCAGACCTGGTTTGCTAAGACCACCGCTCTGATAACAACTGAAATGACCCGTTCATATACATTATAAACGATTCACAATAGTTGATTACATTGCGAGGTATTTGACCTCTATATGATACATTTTACAAACATTGCATTCGTTTTTAAAAGACAATCTTTTTACATCAAAAATTGACAGGCATGCATACCATTTCATAATATCCACTATCCAACTATAAATTGATTTAATAATAATCTTTGATGAACTCAATGACTCGAATGCAACGTTCTTCGAAATATGCTATGAAAGACTCCAAGTAATATCTTTAAAATGAGCAAATGCACAGCGGAAGATTTCTTTAACACCTGAGAATAAACATGCTTTAAAGTGTCAACCAAAAGGTTGGTGAGTTCATTAGTTTATCATAATCATTTATTTCCATCATTTTAATAGACCACAAGAATTTCATTTCCAGTTCTCATAAATATACGTCCCATGCATAGAGACAAAAAATAATCATTCATATGGTGAACACCTGGTAACCGACATTAACTAGATACATATAAGAATATCCCCTATCATTCCGGGATCCTCCTTCGGACATGATATAATTTCGAAGTACTAAAGCATCCGGTACTTTGGATGGGGTTTGTTAGGCCCAATAGATCTATCTTTAAGATTCGCGTCAATTAGGGTGTCTGTTCCCTAATTCTTAGATTACCAGACTTTAATAAAAAGGGGCATATTCGATTTCGATAATTCAACCATAGAATGTAGTTTCAATTACTTGTGTCTATTTCGTCAAACATTTATAAAAGCGCATATATTCTCAGTCCCAAAAATATAAAGGGTAAAAAGGTAAATGAAACTCACCATACTGTATTTCGTAGTAAAAATACATATAACGTCATTGAACAAGTGCAAGGTTGGCCTCGGATTCACGAACCTAAATTAATTATATATATTTATGTGTTGGTCAATATTTGTCTAACAAATTAGGTCAAGTCATAGTGTACCACAATCCTAATGCTCGAGACTAATATGCAAAAGTCAACAAAAGTAAATTTGACTCAAAATAATTTTCAAAAATCTATACATGATTAATATATAGTTTAAATATCGTCGTTTTATATTTTTAAATATTTTTAAAAGATTTATTAGAGTAAATAATATAATTTATTTATTAATAAATAAAATTTTATATTATATTTATATAATAAAATATACTTTTATATATATCAAGTAATAAAATTTATAGGGTTCATTTAATATTATAAAGATAATATGATAGGTATTATTAAAGTAAGTTATTACACGTAGTAAAATATATTTGTATCAAATATTTATTTGATAAAATAATATCTATAATGATAGTAAGTAAAAGTTGTATTATTTTGTAATAATAATTATTATTATAAAAATATCAATATTTATAATTACTAAGATGACATTATGATAAAACGATAATTCTAATTATGATAACTTTAATATTTACGATAATTTTTAATATTATCTTTAAAATAATAATTCTATTTAAAATAATAATAATAATGATATTTTATAGTAACAATGACATTTCTATTAAAATGATAATTTTTGTTAAAATGATAGTTTTAATACTAACGATAATTTTAATAATAATAGTAATGATAAAAATAATAAGAACGATAATTTTATCTAAATCAATATCTTATAATATTTTAATTTCATCATGATACTCTTACCCATTATTTCCTAATCGTTTCGTTTAATTGCTTTTAATCGTCTTTTATATCGTGTTCGTAATAATGATAATAATAGTAATCAAAATAATTAGGTGTTACAAATATTTGTTTTAATTACACTAATATTAATAATGATAGTTACTATAACATTATTAACGATAATACTAATAATTATCTTAATGATAATATAGTAATAATAATATTGACAATAACAATAACCATTTTTAAATAATGATATATATATTAATAATGATAATAATAATAATAATGCCAATAATAATAATAATAATAATAATAATAATAATAATAATAATAATAATTGGATAATAATAATAATACTAATTATAACTTTAACGATAATAACGGTAGTAATAAAAAAAATAACAATTTTTTAATGATAAATCCTTTTATTGATAAAGATAATAATAATAATAATAATAATAATAATAATAAGATAAAACTAGAGCGACAATAATAACGACGATAATAATAATCATTTTTAATAATAATACAAAAATTCAATGGACTATAACTTCAAATCCGTTCATCGAAATCATTCGATATCTAAATGAAAAGTTCTTAATTTTTCGCTAGCTTTCCAACGACATGCATATCTTATACCTTATCTCAGTCGCATATATAACTAATTCAGGATTCAACATAACCTAACTAAAGGCAATATCAAAAGTACAAACATGCATAATCCTATATACTCGAGCACTAGTCAGGGATACACTATTAGTATGTAAAAGTTAAATTATGAGTACTCACATATCAATATTGAGATTCAATATTGCAGGAAAGGTACGTAGACGCAACAGAAATGATAAACACTATATTAACCTCACGAGCATACCCATGAACCATACTCAATCACCTCCATAGCTATAACCCATAATTTCCTTAATCCTATCCTACTCGAAAAACAATTTCGAAATCACTCGGACAACACTCCGTCGTAATATTTTATGTATACTAATAATATCTTGAAATAATACGGAGTAAATATATATATGTAAATCGATTGAGAGAGTTTAGAGAAAAATATTTTCAAGTTTCTATGAAATAATGAAACCTATTGAATTCTATTTATAATAGATTTTTGAATTATTAAAGTGAATTATTAAAGTATGAATTATTAAAGTGAATTATTAAAGTATGAATTATTAAAGTGAATTATTAAAGTATAAATTATTAAAGTATGAATTATTAAAGTATGAATTATTAAAGTTAAAGTAAAGTAAAAATAAAGTAAAGGTAAAGTTTAAGTATAGTAAAAGTATAAAACTATGTACGTATTATACGCGTATAAATATATATAATATTAATTTAAATCGTTATATATATTTAATAAAATAAAATATAAATATCGTTATCTTTATCATACTAGTTAAGTAATGAGTTGTCAAAAGTGGTTCTAGATATTTATAAAAGTTATATACGTTTTAATAATAAAGTTCTTTTTAAACTGAAAACGTTTTTGTACGTTTGAAACTAAATAGATCAATCGAGTCTTTATGAGATTCAATCTTCCACTATCCTTTGTCTAGTTCTCAATGATTGACAATTTGTTCTTATTTATAAATTACTTTACCATTTTCCGAATATTGTTAAAATGGAAAGATTTCTCAAATCAACGTGGGCCTTTCAACAGAGACTTGTAATCATAATTTAATATATCTGATAATTCAATCATTTGATCTTATCTTCTAATTCCATTGATAAACATTTTGAAACAGATACAATCATATAAAGTATTTAATCTAATATTTTGTTTACGTTTCAAGTTATAATATATATACACATATACATATATAATCATATTCGTTTAATGGTTTGTGAATCGTTGGAACTTGGTCGAGGTTGAATGAATGTATGAACATAGTTTAAAATTCTTGAAATTTAACTTAACAAATATTGCTTATTGTGTCGGAAACATATAAAGATTAAAGTTTAAATTTGGTTGGAAATTTCCGGGTTGTCACATCGAGTTCATCAAGATTATTACTAAGTAAATTATAGTTGGATATATTATGAAATGGTATGCATGCCGTCAACTGTCGATGAAATGAAAGTTTGTCTTTTAAAAACGAATGCAATATTTGTAAAATGTATCATATAGAGGTCAAGTACCTCGCGATGTAACCAAATGTAATGTATTCGTCCAGATGGATTAGGACGGGTCACTACATGTGGTATCAGAGCGGTGGTCTTAGTGTACCAGGTCTTGCATTAGTGTATCTAACTGATAGTCGTTAGGATGCATTAGTGAGTCTGGACTTCGACCGTGTTTGCATGTCAAAAGTTTTGCTTATCATTTTTGTCGGAAATTGCTTGCTTATCATCCTTAAAGTCTAGACACATCCTACTGCCTCTATTGCATAGACAGTGTATAAACAAAATTCATATCTTAGCGTATCTGCTACTGTAGACTTTGCCTGACAGCTTCCGTAGATTTCTCCGTAACTTATGGGATTTTAGTATTATATGCATATGTAAATTATGTATTGCAGGGTACTAATCTACATCGTATAATCTATATCTTATCGAAAATCCTTTATCTGATCATACGAGATGAATCCCTCAACCAGTTCGAATTCCTCGGATTCCGACAGCTATTCCAATATGGAGTTTCTCCTAAGCTCCGAAAGCAGTGTCATTAGAATGAATCAACCAATCATCCATCCCCAATTCATCTGATGAGTTCGTAGTCAACTTAATCAATGGAGACGCGAAGAAGGCGATCCCTTCCACCAACCAAATTGCCCTCTTGACGAATAACCCGAAACACTTACCGACGAACCCATTCGAAACACCATTTTCACACTCATTTTCCGAATATCTCGCCAAGACTATACTCTATCTAAAATTCTAAACCTTATTCATTTGCTCGTTCCTACCGACAATCATCCCGGAGTAATAAGTCAACGAGCTTCGTACCTGAGTTGTAGCCTTGGAAAATATGGTGCAAAATGTACCAGCTTCAGTAACATCACCGGCACCAACAGTACTATCAGTAACAGCACCAGTACCATCAACAATCCATGCCTCAACATCTCATTATGTACCTCGAGTATAATTATCGTTCCACGAATCGTTCTACATCATTTATCTTCGTTCGACATGGCGATTATATAATCTCTAATGTTTTAGAGATTATATATTCTTATTCTAACGGTAAATCAAATGAGTCTAATATCATATTGACTCATTAAATCCATGATTACATCTTAAGAAAATATATATGTATATATGTTTTCATAAAGATTGTAATTAAAAATTCTTTTGTACAAACTGTTAATGATGAAAATATTTTAACGGGTAGGTAATACCCTAGGAATATTTAAGATTTCACATTAATAAGTTACACTGTACATTCTTCGAATCTAATTCAACGGTCATTTACTATCCTACTTACATCTACAGTTATACGTATCCGTTCACCGCAGAATAACTATTTCCATTCAAATTCATACTTGGATTTTGATCTATCAGAATCCAACAAGTGGCATAATGAAGAAAACATTGGACAAAATAAAATTTATTAGAAACAAACAAATTAACTATGAAAAATTTTGTTAAGAATCCACGCTAACTGTTCCTAGCTAACTGTTAATTCCGTATTACATTTTATTTATCGCAACTTATTTATCGCAATTTTATTATCGCAATTTTAATTCTCGCAATTTTATTTATCGTCATTTAATTTCTGTTATTTATTTTACGCACTTTATTTATCGTCATTTAAATACTGTTATTTACGCACTTTAAATATCGGGACACGTATACAAGGTTTTGATATATCATATCGACGCATCTATATATATTATTTGGAATAACCATAGACACTCTATATGCTGTAATGATCGAGTTCGCTATACAGGGTTGAGGTTGATTCTACGATAATATATATAGTTTGAGTTGTGATCGAGTCTGAGACATGTACACGGGTCACGATACGTATTAATTAATTCGAATATTATATATTAAACTATATATGAATTATTGGACTGTTAACTGTGGACTATCGACTGTGGACTAATAACATTGGACAATTAAAATGAATTAAAATATTGATTATAACATATGAAACTAAACATTTCTTCAAGTTTCCACTTGATTTCATCATTAAACCTCATTTGTATCTTGATGATTACAATCTGCGTTCAAACCTTTCATAATTCCTGAAAACACCTTAATCGAGAGGATGAACCAACCGCACTTCATCTACGGAAGAAAAGATCGATGCATATAGTTATGCATCTGAAAAACTCTCGAAAACTGAGTAAACGTTTAACACGTAGTTCCTTAGTGTTATTATTACCCAAAATAACTTTGCAGTTCTTTTTTAAAATAGCCAATTTTGTCACAGCTCCAGCAAGATAACTTCTACTTTTCAGTCAAAAATAACCTTATTATAACTTTGATATATATGCGTGCTCATTTATTGATACCAGAGAACCTTTTATATTCCACCATACTACCATCAGCGTTTAATCATCTAAAAACACAATTCTCCTGAAAACACCTCGAATTGATAACCGACGATTCAGATGTGGCTGCATTAAATGCAGACGAAACAGTAAAATTGTAGATGACCTAAATGGTCAAGAGGTTGATGATAAAGAATGAAGTGTTGGGAACGCTCGATTAAAAATTTGGTACTGAAAAATGGATTGAGCTAACCATGAAGGAGACCAAGGACAAATACAAGGACCAAACCCTATATTCAAAGAATCCAAGTAAATCTTGATCCGATGAAATCTTTAGAGTATATCTTGCTCCGAAGTCATGTTAAAATCTTGCAAAAAAAAAAAAAAAAATCTCCATCAACCTTCGATCTTAGAAATTCCAAAATATCATCATAAATATCTTCGATATTTCTGAAGATATTTTCACGTTATCTGTATTACACCATAAAGGAAACAGTTTAGTTTTCTATATTCTGTAAACCTTCAAGTTTGAATTATGAATGTTTTTGAAGTAGTGTTGGGAACTGAAGCATGAGTTAGTATAATATAATGATACTTGATCAACGTGATTATATTACAGTAAGTCATGCTGAGTTTCTAATGAAAATGATGATTCACAGACTCTAACGTCATCATGTGCCATATTACACGACTCTTACGTTCTGTCTAATCTATAAACATATCAAGAACATATTTTTGATAGTCCTATCTTTTCCTTGAATTCTGGTAATTTGACAAGTCATATTGTGCTATTATCGTTTCTTTCTTAGAACATTAAAAATGTTCATTCTGAAACTTATATCTGCGAATTCTGGACCATTACAAGAGATGCCCAATCGCAAGAAGAAGAAACAAAGGGACAAAGCTCTGAAATAGAAATTGGAGTATAAATCGCAGTAAATAGGAGGGAGTATTAACTGTGGATGACAGTGATTATTGGAGACAGGAATAGGGACATTGAAATATAAGGGGAAATATAAAGCCCGATAACAACACATAAATTAAAATCGTGTAAATCAATGTTTATCGCAACATAGAGACACGGGAGAATTAAAAGCACTATAACACCAAGGGCAAAGTAGAAGTAAGCAGATTCCTCTGGTGGAAGTTGGAAAAGGAGAATAATGGTTGCGATAGTAAGGATAAGAACAAGGATTAGAACTGGATTAAGCATTTGAACAACTTTTTAAATTTAGGAATTGAGTATAGGAATGGTAGAAGATACAAAACAGAAGATGTTAATTTATAGTAAAAGATTTGATAGTGAAATCAAGACAGATCTCCGCATTTAATTAGAGAGATCCTAACTTCTTTATTCGCCGAAGAAACAAATCTTTTGGATTTAGAAGATTTTCTTTAAATTCCTTGAATTCCGGAATTCAACCCTGACTCTTTCAAAAGTTAAGATGAATCTTCACTTTCCTATTTCACTCTTTGGTGATAGATTCATTCGTACTATTCGAATAATCGAATTATTTTTATCAATATTACTCAATGATGATAAAACTCAATTTATCAACTCATATTCGTCATGAAAACATTTTTATTATTTGCCATGACCACCTCACTCAAATTTCGGGATGAAATTTCTTTAACGGGTAGGTACTGTGACGACCCGGAAATTTCTGACCAAATTTAAACTTAATCTTTCTATGATTTCGATACGACAAGCAAAGTATGTAATATTGAGTCTAGAAAAGTTTGAAACTATGTTCATGTATTCAATTGACCTTTGACTATTCCTGACGATTCACGAACAATTGTATATAATTAAATATGTATACTTATATGTATAAATGTAAATATATATAAATATAAATGAAAGTGTATATATATAATAAATTGAATTAATAAAATACACTTTAATTAATTGGAATTAAGAATGTAAAATGTTAAATAAAATAATTAAGTTACTATTAAAATGAATATATATAAATATATATATAATTTATAATTAGTTGTAATATATAAATATTAAATAAATGTTAACATACAATATAATATTGGATATTATATTAAATGTAGTTACCAGTATAATTGTTATATATTTATATTCAATATTAATAATATTATTAAAACCCATTATATGAGATTCGATACATTTGAGTTATTATAATTACTAATAATATTATCATCGTTGTTAACATCATTATTATTATTATAACCAGTAGTAAAGTTGCAATTTTAATTATTATGATTAATATTAGTGATATTATTAGATATAAATATTATATTGAACAGTTAAAAATAAATAATATTATCATTAATAAAATTATTATTATCATTGTTATAACTATTATTATAGTTTTTATAATTTATTATTAATGTTAGTTTTATTATTATTAATATAACTATTGCTATTATTATTGACATTATCATTATTAATATTAGTATATTTTATTATTATTATTATTATTATTATTATTATTATTATTATTATTATTATTATTATTATTAGTATTCTTAACAAAATTAATAATATTAATAGATTTTATTAATAAAGTGATATCAATAATTTATCTAATATAACCCTTATATAAATACAAATATAATCCGTATATAAATGTAATATAGATACACTCCGTATATATATAGCTACATACAGATATAACCAATATTATTTTTTTATTATTTAGATTATTATTAATTGAAATTTATTAATCATTGAAAATCATTATATAATCAGAGAAAGGGATCGATACAGTTCATGTAACTATCGATCTGTTGCTAATTTTGTTCTTGTTTGTAAATAGTTACATCAGCATATAATCATACCAATCTAATCTGTTAGCTATCGTTTTCAAAATCTCTTTATTTATTTTATCCATTTTTTTTCTTCCTGAATGGTTCCCTTTGTCGATACATTGAGCTATTAATCAAACGTGTACTGCTTGAAATCCTCACAATCATTTTACTCTTCAATTTCATTATCAATTATATCATTTACAGCTGTGAATTATTAAACTGAAAATCAAAAACAGAAAGAAAATGAAAACGTACCTCTGTTATTTCTTCATTTTCCTAAAAGCTCGAATTCGTATAGTTTTTCAAAATCTATAAAAATAGTTTTGTTAGGAATAATTAAGTGAATCTTCCTGCAAAATTTGAGCTCTCAATTCTTCGTATTGACCTCTAATTCTTGAGTCAAACTTTTATTTTAAAAAGTTAAACGGTTCTTCTTTCATGAAATTCTAATTTGTTTTAGAGTTTTTGGATCAATTGATGATTGAGATAGATTATAAGAATGATTTGAAACTTATTTCGTGTTTGAAACATTTGTCCAAAACGTGCTCAAAATCAAAAATCAAGTTTTTGTTCTTCATCCTTCACGACGAATAACAGTAAGCTGTTTTTAATATTTTTTTTTTCTTTTCAATCAACATAAACCTTTGATTTTAAATTATTATCGTTATGCTGAAGTATTAAACTAATTTCTTTAGGATTAGTATTGGTATTTTGATCATGATCTGGTTACTGATTGATTAAAGTCGAGGAAGGAGAAGAACACAGTTAATACTACGGGTTATATTGGGTTCGTTAGGGAATTAAAACAGAAAAACACAATAGCTCAACTGGTTTGTGTGATTGAGTGTGAGCGGGAGGTCGCGGGTTCGAGCCCGATTCATGGCTCTTTCTTTTTAAAACAGATTTTGAGGTAGTGTTACATTTTAAAATTTTTATTATTATTATTACTTATTGTTATTATTATTGTTATTATTATTATTATATTAACTAATATTAATATCAAAATAAGTATTAGAACAGGTATTATTATTATTGATATTAGAAATATTATTATCATTCTAAAATTTGTAAGATCATTAGTATTATTAAAAGTGATATAAGTATTATTATTATTATTATTATTATTATTATTATTATTATTATTATTATTATTATTATTATTATCATTAGTATTATTATTAATGTGATTATTATTATTACTAATGTTAAAATTATTAGTATCATTAACTAACACCTATTATTATTATTATTATTATAATTATGGTAAGTAAATTATTCCTAATATTATTACCTATACAAAATACTAATATTTATTATTATTATTATTATTATTATTATTATTATTATTATTATTATTATTATTATTATTATTATTATTATTATTATTATTATTATTATTATTATTACTATTATTATTATTATTATTACAAAGATTAATGTAAGCATTATATCATTATTATGATTATCTTGATTAGTGTTAATATGATTATTAATATTATCATTATCAATAAGATATCTATTATTATTATTATTAGGAGCATTAACATTAACAATATCATTATTAGAATTATTATTAATGAAGTTATTATTATTAGTAGTAAATCATTATTGTAACAAAACCATCTTTTAAACAAATAAATATTTTGTGCATAAAATATACTTATTACATATACTATAATTATATTAATATTTCACATAACTATATATATATAAAATCTATTAACGTTATTTATATAAATACTTATATATAGCAAACTATTGATTTTAAAATATAACGCTAAACAATTTTATATATAAATATGGACATAATAATATAGCTATATAAATATTAATCATTTTGAACATATATACATGAATTAAATACATATATAATATATAAATCAAGATATAATAAATAAATTTGTTCAGTACGATTATAGGTTTTAATATATATATACAAATGATATTGGTTCGTGAATCCGAGGCCAACCCTGCATTGTTCAGTTCCGTCGTATGAATATTTTTACTACAAAATATTGGATTGTGAGTTTCATTTGCCTTTTTACCCTTTATATTTTTGGGCTGAGAATACATTCGCAATTTTTATAAATGTTTTACGAAATAGACACAAGTAATCGAAACTACATTATATGGTTGAATGATCGAAGCCGAATATGCCCTTTTTTGCTTGGTAACCTAAGAATTAGGGAACATCACTAATTTTGAGAATTAGTGCACGCCTAATTGACGCGAATCCTAAAGATAGATCTATCGGGCCCAACAAGCCCCATCCAAAGTACCGGATGCTTTAGTACTTCGATGTTGTTTTTATCATGTCCGAAGGATTTCCATGAATGATAGGGGATATTCTTATATGCATCTTGTTAATGTCGGTTACCAGGTGTTCACCATATGAATGATTTTTGTCTCTATGCATGGGACGTATATTTATGAGAACTGGAAATGAAATTCTTGTGGTCTTTTAAAATGATGGAAATGATTATTTATGTTAAACTAATGAACTCACCAACCTTTTTTGTTGACACTTGAAAGCATGTTTATTCTCAGGTATTAAAGAAATCTTCCGCTGTTCATTTGCTCATATTAGAGATATTACTTGGAGTCATTCATGACATATTTCAAAAGACGTTGCATTCAAGTCGTCGAGTTCATCAAGATTATTACTAAGTCAATTATAGTTGAATATATTATGAAATGGTATGCATGCCGTCAACTGTCGATGAAATGAAAGTTTGTCTTTTAAAAACGAATGCAGTGTTTGTAAAATGTATCATATAGATGTCAAGTACCTCGCGATGTAACTAAATGTAATGTATTCGTCCAGATGGATTAGGACGGGTCACTACACCTAAACATCGAAAACAAATAATAACAAAACAGTTAACAAACAACAAAGATAAATAACCAAAGAAACCACATTAGCCGACATTGGAGGCACCCTTTTGGTTCCTTTTATCCGGCTGTGACGTCATCCCGTCGAGCTAATCAATACGAACACCTTTACCATTACGATTTGGAAATAATAAGTTAAAACGTTGGAAGATCATTGCTAGAACCATTTTTTTAGTTCATATCTATCTGTTTAATCATTACTAGCTGATTCTTCTATTCAAGTTATTCAAAAGGTTCAAATTGAAACTACAATTAGATGTAATAAATTTTAATTATAAATTCTTTTACATATAAATTAATATAATCACTAGTGAATATTGGCAAATGTTAGTGTTAAAAGCATAACAGTTTACAAAATTCACAAAGTTACCTTTAAAATAACACTTAAATTTTTTTTTTTTTTTTCCATGCGTGCACGTTTGATCTGTGAACAATAACATTTCATATATTCTATAATTTAATATATAAAAATATTTACGGACAAAAAAATAACTTTGAAAGTCAAATATAGACACTTATAGTAAGATAAAAGAAGTATATATACATTTTTTAAATATATTTTTCAGAAATATATGAATAAGAATGTAAAGCAACTATAGTAGTAAGACGAAGGGGTTTTAATATATATATTTTACATAAATTTAATACTACCTCCGTCCCATTACAAGTGTCCACTTACTTTTTGCACACAGTTTTAGGAAATTCCACTAACTCTATTTTCCACCAATCATAAATTTTCTATCTCCAGAATAACCTCTTCTTATTGGTTGAAATCCAAAGGGAACATTTGATATGGGACAACCAAAAATGAAAAGGTGAACATTTGAAGTGGGACGGAGGAAGTATTTCTATTGATTTTTATTAATTTTTACTTAAAGAATAAAAATATTTGTAGATAATCTTTTACTTCATCTTCTCTCAAAAACTCATTTTCCTCCTCAACTCTCCCTCTATCTATATATACATGTATATGTATATATAATATAAGTAACAATTGGGTGGTGTATATATATATAGTCATAATCAAGAGAGAAACACTTTTTTGGGGGAAGTGAGGAGAAGTAAATTTTTTTTTTTTAAATTTTGGTTTTTTCGAAATTTTTTTCAGACATCAAAATTAGGTAAAAATATGAACATTTAAAAAAGGCACTTTGAGACTAATTTTATTATTTTGGCGGTAAAAAGCTCGAAGAAAAAAATGAAAACATTCAATGCATTGAATGTTTTGATTCTGAGTTTATTTGCATCGTTTTGTTTTTATCTTGTGTGATGTTTTTTTTCGAAATTTTGTCCGATTTAGAGTTTAGGGTTTGGGGTTTAGAGTTTAGTGTTTTGGGTTTAGTCCCTAAACCCTAAACCCTAAACTCTAAATCGTTCGTGTTAAAATATTCAATATAAACCCTAAACCCTAATTTCTAAACCCAAAACCTAATTTCTAAACCCTAATAGCTAAACCCTAATTTTTATACCCTAATTTCTAAACTCTAATTTCTAACCCCTTCAAAAACTCAGAATCAAAACATTCAATGTATTGAATGTTTTCATTTTTTTTCGAGCGTTTTACTGCCAAAATAATAACATTCATCACAAAGTGTCTTTTTAAATGTTCATATTTTCATGTGATTTTGATAACTGAAAAAAAAATCGAAAAAAACGAAATAAAATTACTCCCCCCACTTTCCTCAAAAAAGTGTTTCACTCATATATATATATATATATAAAAGTAACGATTCAACTATTGGCCCAGTTACTCATTATTGCGTCTACCTATTCATATGGTTATGGTTATTCAAATTTCTCGTTTGAAAATGAATAGTTAACTTTATTAAATGAAATATTTGAAAGAGTTGACTATGTTTTCAATAAGGACCACCCCACTTGCCTCTTTCACATATGCATAATACATATACACACCCATCTAACCTAAAATTCAAGTATTCAACAATTGAAAGTAAACTAGTAAAAACGTCCGCGTATTGCAGCAAAATTGTGCAGTTATTTTAGTAAAAAATAGATAAAAATAGCAAGTAATAGAATTTAACTAGTTTTCGAACCCTCGCTTCGCGGCGGGGGTTCGATTTTTAATGTATTTTATTGTGTTTAGTTACGGAGCCTGCGAGTGAAAAATCAACATATATGAAAAGTACCCTAAATATTTAGCGTTTTTTTAAAAGTTTCCGTTTTGCGTATAGTTAGTGACATTGTGTTCATAAAATTATTTCGAGTTTAAGGATGGTGTCGGAAAAATTTAACTCGTTGCGAGCGAGAAGATATGACATCTTGAATATTTGAGTGGAGTTTATTTAAGATATTTTAAGAAAATTTCGATTTGACGCTTTAACTCCCTGTGGTGAGGGCCGATTTTAATTTTTGAACAAAGTGTGGGGGGCTCTTGTGGTGTTACTTGAAAGAAAGAAGGGAAAAAAAGAAGGTGAAAAGACGAAAATACCCCTGATACTATTCACAAGTTTTGTCTAATAGTTAATATGGTAATTTTGAACAAAGTGTGGGGGGCTTTTGTGGTGTTATTTGAAAGAAAGAAGGGAAAAAAAAGAAGGTAAAAAGACGAAAATACCCCTGGTACTTTTCATAAGTTTTGTCTAATAGTTAATATGGTAATTAGTTAGTATTCAAAATATACAATTTAAGTAATCAAGTCTGAGAAAAAGATAGCCGAATCAAAATAATTTTATTTAAAGTTCTATTTTTACATAAGATAATCATGTTCCATCAGTACACTAAATGAGTTATACGATCTATCCGGTCTATTATTGATCAATCATGGTCTTATTTAGAGTCTTTTTTTTTTTAGATTAACAAAACTCTTTCTTGCTCTTTAGTTTCGTCTATAAATAATTATGCTCTTTACTTTTTAAAAGTCTTTCTTTCAATATTATATAACATTTTATGAAAATTATACAAACAATAATACATTTTCAAATATACTAAAACACATAGTGGCTATGTGTTTTTCCTTTATTCCATATTCTTTTTTTTCTTTCTACAAAGTTCAATTTACTTATGTATCTTTTCTTCTTAAAGGGAAAAAAAATAAAAAATCAATGACCACAACTATACATTTCCATGCCCACTGTTACTATAAAAGTCTTTTCATTATACTTCTATAATGGTCAACATTAGCAATTTGTAAAAACCAACTAAGGTGAAACTCCTTACTCTTTATAACTCTCAAAACTATTACTATATAAAAATGTTTGATGTTTAATTTGTTTTCATAAATACGTTTTTCGTCAACCAAATAAGTGATTTTCTTTTATAAGCATTTAGCAAAAAGTATAATATATATTTTTTTTTTAATTATTACTCCATTCACCTTTTAGGGTCGTTTATAATAATTGTCCACTTATATAATTAAAAAATTAACAAGTTAAAGTTAATTTATATATTTATTCCCTCATATTACAATATTTCAGTATCTATGTGGATCGTAAAAACTTCATTGTCAGATTTTTTAAATAGATGAATGTGTCTCCTTTCGCTGCAGCAACATGCGGCTAACCCAAGTGCTCATTTAATCTATTCATAGAAATTTGATCAAACAAGGCTGAGGCCAGCCGCGCGCTGCCGCGGAGACCTCAACAGTTATACAACATATTTAAGTACGTGGTTGTTACAGCTACATTATATCCGAGTAGTACATTGTTTTAGCCTAGATTACTAGAGGTTATCAAAAAGGGTGTAGCATCTTTATCGTGTTCACACAAAATTACATGTTCCGTTTCCATTAGTGCGGTTCTTCAGCCCTTCTTTCGTTTTGATTCTTCGGCAGGGTTTCTGTGGTAGATGCGGTAGTTTCGTTTAGTTTAATGTTCCTTTTTTTGCTGATTCAAAAGGTAATAGTTGGGTCGTACCTGGTTCAAAAGCTAAGTCTCGTTTGGCTGGTGGCTTGATTCATATTGGCTTTGATGATGAGCTGCTTTGGGAATTTGAGAACATCCTTGGATGATCTGCCGCCCGCTTTTGCGCTTTAGTTGGATCACAAACAAACTTTGAGAACCTTTATACTCTATTCAAATCAAACTTTAAGTTGAAGTATCTTACGTCGGAGGCATTCATGTTTTCCTGGATAGCATTACTGATGCATATACGATGTATGGTTCTAGAAAGTTCAAAAAGGGTGTAGGATAAGTTCGACTTGGAGAACAAGCCATCGAAGGAAGAGCTTGATTTAGTTTCCAATTTGTTTCCTAGTTATTTTTGAATAAGGATTTTATCCATTATTTGTTTCCTTTTTTATGTTTGTCTTCTTTTCAAAGTTAGGGTTTTAGTCTTCCATATAAAGGACCATAGATTTCATTATGCATTCAGTTTTTGACTTTGAATATTAATAAAAGTTAAAGGCCGTAGCCTATTTTAGAGAAACCGAGAAGGTTTTCTTGATTATATATCTTTTGTTTAAGCCATCGATCCTTAATCCTCATTAGTATTAGTAGTAGTGGTGGTGGTGGTGCCGGCGGTGGCAGCAGCGGTGGCAAAAGCGGCGACAGCAGCAGCGGCAGCAGCAGCAGCAGTAGGCGGCGGCGGCGGTAGCGGTGGCAGCGGCAGCAGCAGTAGTAATGCTTAGACTGGTACGATCTCATTAGTATGATGAAATGGTTGTTAGTTTACATTAAGGCTTTGTCAGCTTGACCCGACGGACTCCTTCCGTTTGTGATCAGTGTTCACTCAACACGACACGTTGTTATTCAGTTTCTCAAACTGATAACGAGGGTTAGGATTGGAACTCAAACCACTAATAAACATAGTGCTCTACTGAGGATAACCTCTGAGGTATAGTTACCCTTCGATTAAGCAACCAAGTGACATACTTTTCACTACTCAACGAGAACTCCGAGAGTCTAGAGATAAGTAGGTCTGTGTAATTGGCTCATCGAACCAGATCTACACCATTCTAATCTTAGCTTTAACATAAACATAAATACCTTTCCCTAAACCAAATCGATATGTTGGTCAACATTTCTCTGATCTGCATACTCCGGATATCCCTCCATCATCTTTACTTTTCGTAATTACGACTATTAACTTAAAACCAACTACTATCCTTTATCTAGGTAATTTAACCAAATACAATTATCCAATTGATATTCAATTCGTTAAACCATTCAAAAGTACGACTCTAGGTTAAGTTACACCTTCTACCTTATATAATTAAAAGTAAATTTAGGCCCCGCAAAATATAAATAATAAACCACTGTTCTCACCTCCCGATAGCTGATTCTGACGCCTTGCGACCTTACGACACCGCATAAATAAAACTGTCAGTTTCGGTCATATCACAGGTATAACAAGTTTTTGGCGCCGCTACTGGGGATCGAATAATTTGATTGAGAAAGATTTTAAACAGACAAAAGTATTATTTGGTGGTGTCTAAAAAAGACAATTATACACGGACTTGGTTATTGGATTTTCCGAACAGTCCTCAATTATATTGGAACCAAAAGGATCATGCCTCTCCGTAGTCGATCTGGCCACTTAGGTACAAAGTACTCTGTAAGAAATCCTATGACCTATCAGTTGAAATATCCGATAAGGTTAGGGACCGATTTTCAAGAATAACTGTTTTAATTAAATTATAGATCCTTTTAGTAAATCAATATTTTCTAAAAGTTACTTTTTATGGTCTTTAAAACAGAAAATCTAAAAGAATGGAACAACAAAACACCATTGCTTGTATGCAAAAGTCATGCTTAGAAGAACGAGGAGGACCAATCACCTTAGGAACCGTAGGAATTCCTGAAATCAGTTCACATATGATCAAATTGGTCAGTATGATCTGTAAATTTCAAGGATTTTGGACTGACGATCCAAACTTTCACTTAAATAAATTTATCAGTCTGGTTGACTCTTTTAAAAGGAGGAAAAAGATAAAAACATTTTGAAACTTCATCTTTTCCTATTTTTTTTGTCTACATGCGCTTTAACATGGTTTGATGAGCTTCAACCAAATTCAATACAATCATGGGAGGAATTAGAAACAAAGTTTTGAAACAAATTCTATCCCCTCCCTCCAAACGTGTTTAAGAAATGACATCACAAAATTCTCTCAAAAAGAAAACGAGTCATTGTGTCTAGCATAGAATAGAGTGAAGGTGATGCATAAAAGATGTCTGAATCATTCGTTAAGTTGGGCAGACATAATTTGCATGCTTTAAAATGGTTTGACCAAGGATGATAAGTCTCTCCTAGACATGGCCTCGCAAGGCAATTTTATATAACGAACAACAGACGAAGCATGGAATCTCTTAGAAACAATAACTGCACAACAGGAAGATTGGAGCAATAAAGCTGCTGAGAAGGATGACATCTTCACTCAAACAGTAAAAATGCTGGAAACCAGGTTACAAGATCTCACCCTGACTCTTAAAAGTTTACCAATTCCTAAAAGTCCCGATGATACTAGAACTAATCTAAGGTATCCTTACATTAGATGGGCATATAAACAGCAGAATAGCTCGGACTCTAATATAATCTTCCCATCACACCAACCTACTCTCCACTCTAAGGAAACTTTAGTCGACTTTATGAAAAATCAATACATGATAAACCTTTAAGTCTTAGAATGCCAAAATAAGTTTGACACTTTGATAAAGACTTTTGAAGAATTAATAACCAATTTTCAGCTTACGCTTAAACGATTAACCACTAAAGTTGAAACAGAGTGTAGTGAGTTTGATGCCCTAGTAGTAACTAGAGGTGGAAATGAAACAACTGTTAATATACCCATACAAGAGTTTTTCGATCCCGAACCTGTACCTATTGACCCAGTTGTCAATCCACCAGAACCTATCTCTCCTAAAGCACCGAAAATTATTCCGCGAGCGTGCATACCTTTCCCATGTAGGCTTAGGAAAGAAAAACAAGAAGCGCAATTCACTAAGTATTGGGATATTATTAAAAATTTGCATTTAAATATACGACTAGTAGATGCTAAATTTTTCAGTATCGGAGGTAAAAACGTGACTTTTTGTCCGATATCAAATACCCCACACTTAGCTTTGCTTGTCCTCAAGCAAAAAGTGGGAATATAAGGTTCTCTTCTAATAGATTCTCCCTCGCCCACCCTTGGATTCCTTTTTATGATATCATCGGAAGTCGTCACATCTTTCGAAAGTAGTAGAGAAAGTTTCAAACTTCGATGGTTTAGTTGCTAGATTTCAATTGCATCATAGTGAAAAAGGCTTACTTTCCAACTCTCAGATGTAGACTTTACATGACCAGGCTTCTCACTAGCGGATCACTCATATCACTCAAGTGTTTAGAGTGCCCTAATCTAGTTGTATTGTCACTCAGAAGCCAGTCGTGTAATAGTTTTCATCATAGGCTTGGTAAAGCATCAATATCTCCACCGATTAAGTAAGGACGGCACTGATCTTCTTCCTAGGCATTCTTTTAAGAGGAAGACGGGTTGCAGGGTTGGTTGGGGAGTTTATGGAAAGGTGAAAGGTATTCAGATCTTTTGACTTGTAAAGAGAATTCATAGATGTTTGGTTCTTCAGAGTATCCCTTTTTGGAGAGAGAATGGCATGAATTTCACGATGAGTTTTTTTCGGAAAATGTGGATTTTGCTAAGACTTTTGTGTAGAATTTTTCTTGGCTCTTCCGACAATCCTTCTTTGGGCAACTTCTCGGATTTTTCTTTGCCTTTTTTCTAGAGACTTTCCTCTTTCATCATCAAATTTTTTTTCCTGACATACCCTTTCTTCATAACTTTTGTCCTTTGTTCCTGGTGCCCAGAGAGGAAGTGATAATTCATCGAAAATAGGTCTTTGACCTATCAAAAACAATCGGGGTTCATAATCTTTTAACATGTGTTTTTGAAGCGAATTTGATCGATCTATCTCTTTATTGATCTCTGGATCTTTTTGAAAGTGGTAAAGGAATGAAGGTGAATGGGTAGTGTATTTTAGGAGTGAATTTGGGGTGAGTATTTTTTGATTCATCAACTCTTTAGTGTGAGTTGATCGGTTTAAATGCATGGAGTGGAAACGAAAACGGATGGTTTTTGTCTTCTATATTCAGAATGATTTCGGAAGGAGGATCGTAACTGCACCATGTATGGCGCTTACTAACCATTGGTCTTTAAACGTATGTCAAAACCAAGTTTTAGCTCAAACCGTACACCGGCACGCTCATCAAATGAATTGACAAAGTACTGTAGATTTGATGGGTCATACAGGTACTTTGGGTCCAAGAATTCCTCACTTTTTTGGGAGTAGGGGTCGTGTTTGGTCATACGTAGCCTTTTACATATTTATTCGGAAGAAATCTTTTGACACAAATCATGAGTTTTGGCTTAATCGTTCCGTTCTAGTGAATGTTCCGAAAACTGATTTCTAGCAATTTTATAGAATCTTTTGGGTAGAAACAAGGTAAGAATTTTTCGAATTTCTCGAATATTCTGTGCTAATTACTTTTTTAGACAAAGAATTTTTCAAAATTTTTCTCTTTTACGGTTACTTGTTCTTAAACCTTTACCCAATACCCAACACTTAGAAGAACATTGTCCCTAATGTTCCCTAAAATAGAATATTTTTGAATACTTTGATAAGTTATTGACAATATCTTTTATAATCTCTAAGTTGGTCACAGGAATTACCCCACACTTAGAGATTTAAGTGCGTAATAATTGAAAGAGGTTTGAGGACAGATTACTTCCTTACGGTTAAGTTGCTCTCCTAGTGATGGGCTTTCCTATGGTCAGGCTATGCTCCTAGTGCTGGAAATGACCAATCTCTTTGATTAAATTCTGCATGAAGAACAAAAGGGAGTAGCATTTCCACTAGATATATTTTTATAAAATGCTTTTATAATAAAATTAAAAGAAAATAAAGTAGTCTACGAAATACTCTCCTAGCCAGTTTGTAGAGCAGTGTTTGCGAAGTATCCATCAGGTCCAAAGATATCATCATCATCCTCGAGTCTTGGCAAATCCTCAAGCGGCTGTCCTGCATCCAACTCAGGGTCCAATAGCGTGTCTAGGCATAGGTTCAATAGTAATTCCAGGTGTGATAGGCTTGGAAATGGCTCCTCATCAGGGATGCTCCCGGTGATCTCAAAGACCTGGGCCATAGGTGGCTCTACTGATATAGGGACTGTGACTAAGTGGTAGCCCTCAGGGAGCTCACGGATAGGACTGTCTCAATGACTGGAGCAGGTGAAACAACTAAAACAGGCAGCGTGATAGGAGCGGCATGAACTGGAGCGACTGCTGAGGCCTCTGAATGAACCGAGACCAGAGTAGAGCGCCTAGGAGTAGCTTGTCATGTTGGTGGAACACGACGTTCTAATCTGAATGATGAAGGGCCTAGAGTACTCCGGGACAATCCTTCAAGGTGAAGATATGCTCTGAAAGCTTTGTAGAGTCTCTGATGATCTCTAAGTAATACCCATGTAACAGTTGAATCACTCATGGTGGATCCATGGTGAATCACAACCTGTGGCTCACGCGGCTCTAATGGCTCTGGATGCTCAGCGAGTCTAGAGGCTAAACGCCTGGAGAGTCGTACTAGAGGAGCTGGCGGTGCCGTACTGATATCCTCCTCAGCACTATCTAGAATCAAACGTCCCGGGCCTAGCTATCCCGTCGAAGGCCTGTGCTGATCTGTTCTGCTCACTGATAGGTAAACCTTGGGAGTCCTGAACTTGGAATTTTTCCTAGATACATTTCAACAAACTAGTAAGTACTAAGCGCTAGTACAGCGCTTAGGGTTAGTGCACAGTAAAATATTTTGTCGACTGAAAAAATGAATTGAAATAAAAATTAAAAGTAAATGCAAGGGGTGCCTGTAAAGACCTATCCAAATCCATATAGACGAATACATCAACATTTGATCCCATTGTGAGGTACTGACCTCTATATGATACGTTTTACAAACATTGCATTATTTTAAAAGACACATCATATATAAATCCAAGGTTTTTGACAACTGATGACTTCTACGTATAGACAATTATCATAAATAACATTTTACAACACAACAACTGTGATGTTTTCCAAATATGATACTCGATGATAATTTTGAATGCAACGTCTTTTGAAATATGCGATGAACAACTCCATATAACATCTTTAAAGTGAGCAAATGCACAGCGAAAGATTTCATTAATACCTGAGAATAAGCATGCTTAAAAGTATCAACCAAAAGGTTGGTGAGTTCATAGGTTTATCATAAATAATGATTTCAGTAAGAGTAATAGACCACAAGATTTCAGTTTTCATAAATATCCTTACAACGTAGTGTAATAAAAAGCATTCTATAAGTGGTGGGCACCCGGTAACAAGCCTTAACAATAATAATGAGAACCCCTGATATAAATAACGTGCACCGAATCAAGTGTGATAATAACCTTGAAGTACTAAACAACCACCATCACTAGCTCTACTGTCTAGTGCAGCATCCTGGGTGAGGATGTTAAACCCGATAGATCTATCTTTAGGATTCGTGTCTACCAGTTCATAAACCAATAGATTAATGTTACCAAGCTAGGGGAATATTTGTGATTCTATCCCACATAGAATTAAGTTTAGTACTTGTGTCCATTTTGTAAAATAGTTATAAAACATTGCATGTATTCTCAGCCCAAAAATATATATTGCAAAAGCATTAAATAAAAAGGGAGCTATAAACTCACATATCAATATTGTGGTTCAATATTGCAGGAAAAATATGCCAAAGTAATGTAAATGATAAGTGCAAAGTTGGCATTTGATTCATGAACACTACCCCCAAACATTACCCATAACCTCCTTAGATATATCCCATAAATTCCTTAGCTTTAACTCGTTTGAAAACTATTTTTGAAATCAACCGAGCATACCCCGTCATAGTATTTTATGTATACTAATGATTACGTAAACTAACTACTAATTAAAACTAAAATAAAATTGAAAGTGAATTGTTGAATGAAAGATGCTCTCTCAATTGTTTGCTACGTGAATTGCCTTTATAGGCGAATAGAAATATCGTTCATGTGTTGAAAGGTTGTTGGATATTGAAAGTTTGGTGCATGTAATTGAAATGTTGATTCAATTGACTAATATCATGTCAACTTGTTTCCATATATATTATTTAATATTATTATTATTATTATTATTATTATTATTATTATTATTATTATTATTATTATTATTATTATTATTATTATTATTATTATATTTTACATGATTACACACGGGAATTGTTTTATTTATTATTATATACTATTATTATTATTATTATTATATTTCACATGCGTATGTGTTGTGTGGCCTTACAGAAAAAGAAGTTAATTATATACACACATCATTATGAATGAAACAAAAATAACTAGCCAACTTTAATCTAGCCTAGACTATCCACTTGAATAATAAAATTAAAAACAATCATGGTTTTAACTATAAGGTCTCGTGATCTTTGAAGTTTTCATTACCGACACTTATTTGATACTTACTCAATCACGGACCGTTATTTGATATATCATTAACAATAATAGATATCAAAAAGTCTTAAAAAGATTCCAAAATTTAGAATAACGTTAAAATCTTTATTCTTTTTATGATAGCTAAGAAACGGATTGTTAAAAATGGTTCTAGATATTTATAAAAATTATATACGTTTTTAAGAAGACATAACACTCCAAATGTTATATATAGACTCTATAATTTATAGAAATAAAAGGTAATGATATTTTTAATAATCTCATAGTCTTAAAATATGTTGCTACTCCTCAATATTTATATAAAAATATATAATAAGATTAATTTGTAATATATATACATACATACATACATACATACATACATACATACATACATACATACATATTAAAAGAAAAATGAATATTGTTTTCTTTTATATATTCAAAACGTTTTATATTTAAGTAATACATATATAAATATTTTCTAACAATATATTTTTTTTACGTCGCAAGATATATTAACCTCTTGAAATATAAGTTTGTACGTTATTCTACGGCAAGTGACTCAACTTATAAGTACATATAACGTTATGCATGGACTCTTTAATATAATGCTTAATAATTTATTTATGGTTTTTCCAACTTGAAAGATTGTGATGATTAGGCTAGACAAAAGTTAAAATTATCTCAAATAGGCTTTTACACGTGTATTTGAAATAATAACCACATAATTACACATGCGCCTTTTTTAACTTTAAAATTCAGTATTTCAATTTTAAACACAAGTTAGTATGGTTTAAACTAATTTTTCTAGTATTAGTAACATAAAAATAATTTTAAGTGTCATGACCCATGAGAAACGTGTAGTAAAAAGTGTACTCATGTCTAAAATACTTTTATACGTTTGTTTAAAGAAAAAAGTTCAACCCAAAATGTAATATATATAATCTTTAAAGTCTATATAACTTAAAAAGATAATAAACTTAAAGTTTTAAAAATCTTTTACTAACTCCCATCTTATATATAATATGAAAAAAATTAGTTTGATATATAATTTGTTTGATATAGTTGAAAAACGAATATTGTTATCAATTACGCAGTAATATATTCAAAAATGTTAAAATTCTTTATATTGTTACTTATATTATTTTAAAAATAAGTTCATATAATATTTCATTAATCGTTTTCAAGTTTACATATATATATTTTATTTAAACATAATTCTTTGTTCGTGAATCATCGAAAAAGTCAAATTGGTAACCGAATATGTAAAAATATTTCAAAAGTTTGAGACTCATAAATAACAAGTTTGCTTATCATGTCGGAATAGTGTTATCATATAAAGATTAAGTTTAAAAATAATTCAAAATTTTCCGGGTCGTTACAGTGCCTCCCATGAGCGCTTTGTTTATCAAGTCGTTACAGCTCGACTTTTTCTGGCATGTCTTCAGAATGGATCAAGGGAGAAGAGATGTTCCTCCCTATTGTGGTCTTCCAGATAAGCTTTCAACCGGTGGCTGTTGACTTTGAAATTTCCGGTCGGTCTTTTTAATTCTACGGCTCCGTGCGGAAAAGCGTGTATTACTTTATATGGTCCACTCCATCTTGATCTGAATTTACCAGCGAATTTCTTCAATCGAGAATTGAAGACTATAACTTTATCTCCAGGAGCGAACTTTGTTGGTATCAGTTTTGTATCGTGTGTCAGCTTCGTTCGTTCCTTGTAGATATATGACGTCTCGTACGCTTGGTTTATTAATTAAGCAAGTTCATTCATCTGCATCTTTCGATGCCTAGTGGTTATTGAAGGATCGAGGTTATAGGTTTTCAATGCCTAGAGAGCTTTGTACTCTAGTTCTAGCGGAAGGTGACAGCTTTTCCATAGATCATGCGGTAGGGTGTACTTCCTAGAGGATTCTTGTAAGCAGTCCAGAATGCCCACATAGCATCATCTAGTTTCTCGGCCCATTTATTCCCATGATGGCTGACGATGCGTTCTAGAATTCTTTTGAGTGCTCTGTTAATGACTTCTACCTGTCCATTGGTCTGTAGATGATAGGCAGTGGACATCTTGTGTGTAACTCCGTATTGTTGCATCACCTTCATGAATTGTGTACTACAGAAGTGTGTGCCTCTATCACTTATTATAGCGAGGGGAGCTCCGAATCGGCATTGTTGGTTGGAAATGCTTGGGCTTCGACCTATCTGGAGACGTAATCTACTACTACGAGGACATATTCTTTCCCATTAGACTTGGGGAACGGATCCATAAAGTTTAATCCCCATACGTCGAAGATTTTGCAAGCTTGGATATTAGTTTGAGGCATCTCATTCTTCATAGAGATAATCCCTTATCTTTGACAACCGTCGCAATGCTTTACAAGCTCTTGTGCTTCTCGAAATATAGATAGCCAATAAAATCCTGAATCGTAGACTCTTTTTTTTGCAGTTAAGTTTGCTCCATGATGACCTCCAGTTGGTCTGTGATGACATTGGTGAAGAATTCATGTTGCTTGTTTCTCATCTACGCACCTCCTGATTATCTGATTAGGGCAAATTCTGAACAGGTACGGATCTTTCCAGTAGTATTACTTAGCATCCCTCAAGAACTTCCTTCTTTGGGATATGCTCATTCCTTTTTGTACCACTCCAACAACTAGGTAGTTTGCTATGTCAGCGTACTAAGGGGTATCAGTGAATTATGATCCTATGTTGGCTTGTCCTAAGCTCATAAGTTGTTTTTCCGGCTATTTGACTCTAATATCTTGTTCAGTAAGTTGTTCCATTGCTGGATTCTCCAAACGACTAAGATGATCTTTATGCGATGTTCAGTAAGTTGTTACTTCCAATCTTTTTAATCCAATCCAACAACTCATCAAAGATCAAGAACTTCCATCTAATCTCAGTAAAGTTTCATTCTTAATCAAGGTAATAATCATATCCAAGCTTTGGTTTAATTCCTATAAACATAACTACCTTAAATCAAGTAGTAATCTTACTTGAACTTGTTTTCGTGTCGTGATTCTGCTTCAAGAACTTCCAAGCCATCAAAGATCCTTTGAAGCTCAAGTTATTTTCTCATCATTTCCAGTAGGTTTACCTACTATACTTGAGGTAGTAATGATGTTCATAACATCATTCGATTCATATATATATAACTATCTTATTCGAAGATTTAAACTTGTAATCCCTAGAACATAGTTTAGTTAATTCTAAACTTGTTCGCAAACAAAGTTAATCCTTCTAACATAACTTTTAAAATCCAATAAACACATGCTCTATATCTATATGATATGCTAACTTAATGATTTAAAACCTGTAAACACGAAGAACACCGTAAAACCGGACATACGCCGTCGTAGTAAAACCGGGGGCTGTTTTGGGTTGGATAAGTAAAAACTATGATAATCTTTGATTTAAAAGTTGTTCTTCTGAGAAAATGATATTTCTTATGAACATGAAACTATAGCCAAAAATCATGGTTAAACTCAAAGTGGAAGTATGTTTTTCAAAATGGTCATCAAGATGTCGTTTTTCGACGGAAATGACTACCTCTTTCAAATATGACTTGTAACCTGTAACTCCGACTATAAACCACTACTTTTTTAGTTTAGTTCTAAATACTACAGTTCATTATAAAACCATAGCAATCTGATTCACTTTAAACGGAGTTGTAATGAATATTTGGCGAGCAAAACAAAATCTGATAAATTTAACGTTGTATGGACGAAATTTATATTGTAAAAACTATATTAACCATATCATTGCTAACTTTTTATATATATATTTGGACATGTTATCATTAGTATAACAAAATATTATAATCTTAGTTAATTCCGAGAATATATATATATATATATATATATATATATATATATATATATATATATATATATATATATATATATATATATATATATATATATATATATATATATATATATATATATATATATATATATATATATATATAATAATCTTGGTACATTCCATGACAATAAGTATACAATACGTTTTGATAAGTCCTAAGACAATAAGTATACAATACATTTTCATAAATTCTAAGACAATAAGTATACAATACGTCTCTAGGGTGATGCAAAGACAATACGTATACAATACATCGTGGGGTAATTCTAAGATTATATATATACCGATTATTGGACTGTTGGACATTTCGGACTATTTTGGACTACTAACAAATGACTACTAACATAAAAATGTTAAAAATTAATATATAAGTATTCTATGAACTTGTTTTATTTTATTCACATGTCGTATTATTATCTGAATCATTATTATTGTTATAGGTTCGTGAATCCAAGGACGACGGCCATATTTTTAATAAGCTGAAAACTTATTGTTAATATACTTTTACTACCGTGAGTATATAGTCCCATTTTTAAATTCTAAAAATATTTTGGGATGAGAATACATGCATTTTATGTTTTACACCATGGATGCAAGTACTTAAAATATATCCTACGTTGAGTTGTACCACATTGCATATCTTCCCTAATAGCTTGGTAACTAATATTTACATGTTGTAAGAACATGTAAGCGCGAATCCTATTGATAGATCTATCGGGTTTGACAACCCCAACCGGGCTAGTCGCTCTAGTATCATAAACGGTTGCATAGTACTTCATTTTTACTACACTTGATACAGTGTAGGGAGATTTCATAATAAAGGGAATATGCTACATTTATGGTTAAGTATGGTTACCAAAGCGCTCAACAACTTATAGAATATCTTTATTGAAATATTTATAACTATGAAATCTTGTGGTCTATATTTATATCGATGCTAGCTTTGAACCTATATATCTCACCAACCTTTGTGTTGACTGTTTAAGAATGTTTATTCTCAGGTCCTTAAGAAAGTCTTCCGCTGTTGCATTATCTGAGCAAGCTGTGCATGGAGTCTCATGCTTTTGTTTAAATGAAGTGTTGCATTCAATAAAACCTTTGTCATGTATTATATTCGACTGTTATGTCACGTGTGTAGTATTTGGAAACCGATGTATTTTGGGGATTATTTCTTAAATAATTGCCCACTTGTTTAAAACATGCATTATGTATAATAAGGGTGTGTCTTTTTATGAAATGAATGCAATATTTTCTAAAATGTATCATATAGAGGTCAAATACCTCGCTATGGGACCAATGAATAACGTACTACGTTTATAGTAGTATGGACGAGTCATTTCAGTTGGCATCAGAGCAGAGGTCTTAGCGAACCAGAAATTGCATTAGTGTGTCTGACCGGTATTTGTTAGGATGCATTAGTGAGTCTGGACTTTGACCGAACTTGTTTTTGAAAACCATTACTTATCATTTTTGGTCGGAAATTAAATATTATAACATGTAAATATTATGTGGTATATTACTAATGTGGTAGTTAATGTGTGATAGATGTCTACTTCTAGCACCAACCTCATTATCACATTCAGCGACTCCGAAGTTGAATCTCCAGCAAAAGTACCAATCATCGACTTATCTGATAACGATGATGACCCGAAGGAAGGTGTATCAATCATCTATATAACTGATGACGATGATGACCTAGAGTCGGATGCATTTTTGGAAGACTCACAATTCCCAGAGGAACCAGAAGAGGAACCTATAATCGACAACCCAGAAATTCCAAAAGGAGAAACTAATAAAACAATTATTGTACCAAGTGCTCTCGATACTACCACACCTAGTCAACCATGTCTTACCAATACTACAGAAATGTCATCCACTGAACCCCAACCAAAACCTAGACTTACTGCTGAAATACGTACTCTGACAGAAGGGAAGCGAAAATTCTATGATTTCTCAGATTTCTTTGAATTCCCAAGGAAGCCTCGTCATTTCTAATCTGTTTTTGCAGCTATTCGACTTCACTCCTTATATAATAATATATCATGTGCTATATTTCATCTTACATATGTTTTATGTAAATAGTGGTATTGAATTATTGTAAAATATTATACCAAAAGAATAAGCATGAAGTATTAATGCATTAAGTTTTTCATGATAGAATATTATCATGACTGTAGTAGTTAATTTGTATACTAGCTATTAAGTATGAACTTTAACGGGTAGGTACTACCCGAGCTACAATTATAAAATGCTAATAAGAAGAAAATGCTTTTATAATAATCGATTCATATTATTAATATGCCACGATGTACCATTAATTACTTGCTACATCTATAATATTCTATGTGATTAATTATCTTATATGTTTATTAAAGAAACATGGCTCGATTAAATCGAATGACGGAACAAGAAATTGAGGAGCTTATCAACCAACGCGTAAACGACCGAATGCTTTGGGTCGAAGCGGCAAGAGCAGCAGCAAACAACACAAACCCTCATGTTGGATGCTCGTATAAAGCATTTCAAGGTTACAAACCTTCATCATTCAGTGGAACAGAAGGACCAGTCGGTTTAACCCGATGGTTCGAAAAACTGGAGTCCGTATTTAAAATCAGTGGTTGTGCGGAAGGGGATCGGACAAAGTATGCTTCATGCACATTACAGGATGGTGCACTTACATGGTGGAAAAACTATGTAAAAGCTATAGGGGGCGATGAAGCATATGATACTCCTTGGGAGGAATTGAAAAATATGCTAATCAACGAATACTGCCCAAGGAACGAGGTTAGGAAAATGGAATCCGAGTTACGAAATCTGAAAGTTGTTGGAATGGAACTTACTAACTATAACAGGTGATTCATGGAATTAGCCTTGTTATGTCCTGAATTGGTACCAACGGAAGAGCGAAAGATTGAATTGTACAAAGATGGTATGCCAAAGAACATTAAGGCCAATGTTACAGCATCCAAACCCAAGACAATTCATGAAGCTATCACCATGGCAAACGATCTAATGGATCAGACCATCCTGGATAAGAGCGCATCAAATACCGATGCCAAGGTATCGGATAACAAAAGAAAGTGGGATGGAAACCGTGATCGAGGTCACCAGCAACAATCTCTCAAGAAACAGGAAACCACGCAAGGTACGGGCAGTGGTTTAAGATCGGGTTACAAAGGGCGTAATCCCTTATGTAACAGATACCACAAACATCACACTGGTTTTTGCAATGTGGTGTGCAACAAATGTAATCAAAGGGGTCATCTTGCTGAAGATTGCTGGGTTCCTGTTACAAATACAAATGGCACCAAGACTCCTGCCACCAATGCAAATAGAACTGCCCTGGCTACTGTTACTTGTTACGGGTGTGGGAAACAGGGTCATATTAAGAGCCAGTGCCCGAATCCAGAGAAGAATAACGGACCTGCACGGGGAAGAGCATTTGTTATTAATGCTAGAGAGGCATGTGAAGACCTGGAGCTTGTTACAGGTACGTTTACCATTAATGACTTATCAGCATCCATTATATTTGATACTGGAGCAGATAGAAGTTACATGTGTAGAGACTTTTACGCTAAATTGAATTGTTCATCATTACCTCTAGATGCTAAGTACATGATTGAGTTAGCTAATGGTAAACTAATTAAAGCCGATAAAATTTGCCGTGATTGTAAAATAAAGTTAGCCGGAGAAACATTTAAAATTGATTTGATACCCATAGAATTAGGAAGTTTTGATGTAATAGTCGGCATGGACTGGATGTCCAAAATAGGAGCTGAGGTTGTGTGTGCTAAGAAGGCAATTCGCATTCCTCGTAAGGATAAAACGGTAGTAATGATATATGGAGAGAAGGGTAACTCAAAGCTAAAACTCATTAGCTGCTTGAAAGTCCAAAAGTGCTTGAAGAAAGGGTGCTATGCTATCCTAGCACATGTTAATAAAGTCGAAACGAAGGAAAAAGAGAAGAGCATCAACGACGTGCCTGTGGCAAGAGATTTTCCTGAAGTCTTTCCGGAAGAGTTGCCGTGATTACCTCCATTTAGATCTGTAGAATTTCAAATAGATCTAGTATCAGGAGCTGCTCCAGTGGCTCGTGCTCCATACAGACTTGCACCGTCTGAGATGAAAGAGTTACAAAGCCAATTACAAGAATTACTAGACCGTGGATTCATTCGACTGAGTACTTCACCGTGGGGAGGTCCAATTTTATTCGTCAAGAAGAAAGATGGATCTTTCCAAATGTGTATAGATTACCGCGAATTAAACAAGTTAACTATCAAGAATCGGTACCCATTACCGAGAATCGATGACTTGTTTGATCAGCTGCAAGGATCACGTGTTTACTCCAAAATTGATCTAAGTTCGGGATATCATCAGTTGCGTGTCAAAGAAGAATATATTCCAAAAACAGCGTTTCGGACACGCTACGGTCATTATGAATTTTTAGTCATGCCGTTCGGACTGACAAACGCATCAGCTGTATTCATGGACCTCTTGAATTGGGTATGCAGTCCGTATTTGGATAAGTTTGTTATCATCTTTATTGATGATATTCTTATTTATTCCAAAAATGAACAAGAACATGAGCAACATTTAAGGTTGGTGCTGGAACTGTTGAAGAAAGAACAGTTATACGCAAAGTTTTCTAAGTGCACCTTTTGGTTAAAGGAAGTACAATTCCTTGGTCACATCGTGAGCAGTCAAGGAATTCAGGTCGATCCTATTAAGGTTGAAACCATTGAAAAATGGGAAACCCCAAAGACTTCGACGCAAATACGCCAATTTTTGGGTCTTGCTGGCTATTACAGAAGGTTTATTCAAGATTTTTCCCGGATAGCCAAACCATTGACAGCATTAACACATAAAGGGAAGAAGTACGAATGGACTTCTGAGCAGGAAGCCGCATTTCAATTATTGAAGAAGAAGTTGACTACATCGCCTATTCTATCGTTACCTGAAGGAAACGATGATTTTGTAATTTATTGTGACGCTTCGCGACAAGGTTTTGGTTGTGTCCTCATGCAACGAAAGAAGATTATTGCATATGCATCCTGGCAACTGAAGATTCATGAACAAAATTATACGACTCATGATCTAGAATTGGGAGCAGTGGTTTTTGCATTAAAGATTTGGAGACACTACTTGTACGGGGTTAAATGTACTATGTATACCGACCATAAAAGGCTTCAACATATCTTCAACCAAAAATAACTGAACATGAGGCAATGTAGGTGGGTCGAGCTGAAAAATGACTATGATTGTGAAATTCGCTATCATCCCAGGAAAGCAAATGTAGTAGCAGATGCTTTAAGCAGGAAGGAAAGAGAGCCAATTCGATTACGGGCAATGAATATGAAGATTCATACGAACCTGACTACACAAATAAAGGAGGCTCAACGAGGAGCTCTTACTGAATAAAACTTTGGAAATGAGATGCTCAAGGGTTTAGTCAAGCAACTAGAGATACGAGAAGACAGAACCCGGTATTTTAATGGACGTATTTGGGTACCGAAGTTTAAAGGGTTAAGAAAATTGGTTTTGGATGAGGCACATAAGACGAGATACTCGATACATCCCGGAGCTGGAAAGATGTATCAAGATCTTATGGCACACTTTTGGTGGCCAAATTTTAAAGCTGATATTGCAACATACATTGGAGAATGTTTGACTTGCTCCAAAGTCAAGGCGGAACATCAGAAACCATCAGGTTTGCTTCAACAACCAGAAATCCCTGAATGGAAATGGGAATGTATGTGACAACCCGGAAATTTTTGACCAAATTTAAACTTAATCTTTATATGATTCTGACACGATAAGCAAAGTTTGTAATGTTGAGTCTCAAAAATTTTGAAACTATGTTCATACATTCAATTACCCTTTTAACTATGCTCGACGATTCACGAACGAATATATAAATGGATATGAATATATATATATATATATATATATATATATATATATATATATATATATATATATATATATATATATATATATATAATAACTTGAAAACGTTAACAAAGTATTAAATGTATAATATTTTAGATTAAACGTATTTGTCTCAATATATGCTTAATACATTCATCTACGGAATTAGAAGATAATATATATATATATATATATATATATATATATATATATATATATATATATATATATATATATATATATATATATATATATATATATATATATATATATATATATATATATATATATATATATATAATAACTTGAAAACGTTAACAAAGTATTAAATGTATAATATTTTAGATTAAACGTATTTGTCTCAATATATGCTTAATACATTCATCTACGGAATTAGAAGATAATACCAATAATTGGATTAGCAGATATTTCAACAATTATAAATTCCGTAAGTATTGTGATAAGTCCTTGTTGAGAGGTCCATCTTGATTTAAGAAATCTTTCCTTTTTGACTGTATTTGATATGTAAATAACTTGCAACGTGTATAGAAAAAGTATTTATATATATTGTGTATATATATATATATATTAAGGTTTGAAATTATTTTTGTAAACAATAGTAACACCCATTTATTGTTCCGTTTGATAAATAAATATTATATACAAATTTATATTTTTCTAAATGAAAATATATATTTTACAATGTGATAATGCATAGAATTGAATTAGATATAAAACGTTTCGATATTATTAAATATATTTTAATAAACAACGAGGAGTTGATTTATAGAAGCAAATGACCAAATTACTAAAATGTATAAGTTATACTTTGAGTAATATAGTTTATTGATAATTTAAGATTAAATTTTGACAAAGGTACGTGTGACGATCGCTCCAAATCCATATGGACGAACACGTCATTCATTGATTTCATTGCGAGGCATTTGGCCTCTATATGATACGTTTTGTAAACATTGCATTCTTTTGAAAAGGTACACCATAAATGAATATTTAAATCAAAGGTTTTCGACATCTGATGATTTCTACATATAGACAATCACCATAAATAATAGTTTACAACAGTACTTTCGTTAACAATGCAGTCAAAATAAGATACATGGTGATGATTTGGTGAATGCAACTTTTCCTTGAAAAATATGTCATGTAAGACTCCATGCACATAGCTTGTCTAACATCTAAGCAAACAGTGGAAGACTTCTAGAAAACCTGAGAATAAACATGCTAACAAGTGTCAACACAAAGGTTGGTGAGTTCATAGTTTTAATATTTCGTATAATCTGTATATAAAGGTGGATCACAAGATTTCAGTTATTTCATCCAGAAACGTTTATCAAAATATTCTACGAAATTGAGCACCCTGGTAAACAAACTTAACGTATATATAATTTGTACCCTTTGTATAATCATCTTAAAAATACACGCAAACCAACGTGTACGCTTCTCAAATAGCATACTTCCGTTAAAAGGCTAGTGCTCTAGCTCGGACGGGGATGTCAAGCCCTATGGATCCATATACTACTATTCGCGCCCACCAGTCCATATCCTATGTACTGGCAGCTACTAGTTACCAAAGCTAAGGGATTTTCGGTTTAACTCAGTGTAGAATTTAGTATGTACTTGTGTTTTATTGCGTTTAAAATAAATTGCATGTATTCTCAGCCCAAAAATGTAAAGGGTAAAAGGGATCATATGAAACTCACCTTAGCAGCATATAAAGTCGTTCACCAAAATGTGATCGAAACTCGGATTACCAAATAACCGTAGATCTCAACCTGGAGAACATATGTTGGTCAATAAATGTCTATCAAGCTAGGTCAGGTCATAGTGTATCAAAATCCTAATGCTCGATATCGTCATACAAAAGTTATCCAATGTTGTTTCAAAAAGTCAATTTTAACAATAGTTCAACAAACGAGACGTACCTTATATAAGGATTCATTTACTCGGCTGGTAACATTTAAAAATCCATTTTATCAATCTTGTAAACAGGTTGTTTAAATCTTAATTGCAAATTCAAAAGCAATTTCAATTATCGTCAATCATAATTCAGTTGATCATATCTTTTAATCCGTTCATCGAAACTATTCGATATCTAAATGAAAAGTCATTGATTTTTCGCCAGCTTTTCAAAAACATGCATATTATATACTTTTTAACAGTAATATATGTATTTAATTCGTGATTCATTATAAACTGTTTAGCGACGAAATTTAGCATACAAGCATGTATAAATATATATACTCGAGCACTAGACATGGATACACAATTAATATATAAAAGATAAAATATGAGTGCTTACGTATCAATATTGAGATTCAATATTGTAGGAAAGTACGTAGACGCAACAGAGATGATAAACACTAGTTTGACTCATGAGCAAAACCCTCGAACAATACCCATAACCTCCTTAGTAATAACCCATATTTCCCTTAGCTCTATCCCGCTTGAAAACCCATTTTGAAAGTAACACGCTCATGACCTCGTCGTAGTATTTTATGTATAATACTAATTAATAATAATACTACTAATAATATTAAGATTAATAATAACAATAATAATTTTAATAATAATTAAATAACATAAATACGGAGTAATATATGATCAGAAGAGGAAATGTGCCACAAATGAACCAAAACGTCAAAATTTATAGACTTTGGCATGTCTCCCTTAGCCATGCGATCGCATGGAAGTTGTGAGGGGAAACCATGCGATCGCATGGTCCCTTTTTACAGGTCACATTCATTTGTTTTTATCTTCGTCGACATATTTAAATATTACGTAAATTCAAATATTAAAATTTTAAAAAGACGTATTTATTAAATACTTCAGGGTTATTCTATGTAACTTATAATTAATAATTTCTATCATGTCGTTTTCATGTGAATAGTAAATGAATTAATTTAAATTCAACTATTTAAGCTACACGTTGTACGTTGTCCTTTACAAATTGTACATTATTAATTTAACTTCGTTTCTTAAAAAAAATTACAAAAATTATATCATAAAAATAAAATGACTTAATACGTAAAATTTTTAATTTGAAATAGCATCGTTTAATAGTAAATTTTTAATCATTTCGTATATAAATATTATTCGCATGATTCCGTATATATCAAAAACTCTTATATTTATTAAAATAATTAGATAATACATGTTATGATGTTCGTGAATCGTTAGACAAACAGGGTGGTCAACCGTTATATATAAAAAATCATTTTTAAAAGTTTTAAAACTTGTCAAAATTCATTGCTTATCATGTCGAAAATATTAAATCATATAGAGAATTGGTTTAAATAAGTCAAAATTTTCCGGGTCATCACAGTACCTCCCCGTTAAAGAAATTTCGTCCCGAAATTTCAGTGAGGTCGTCATGGTTAACAATAAAAATGTTTTTATGACGAATATGAGTTGATAAATAGAATTTCTATCACCGTTGAATAATATGGATAAAACAATCCAATTACTCGAAGCGTATGAGGGAAGTTATCGTAAAAAAGTGAAATGGAGAATAGAGATGCATCTTATCTCTTGACGTAGTAATGATTGATTTCCAAAATTTAAAGAATAGAAAATCTTCATAATCTAAATAAGATTTGATTCTTCGGTAATTGCGGAAATTAAGATTTCCTTTGATTAAATGCGTAATCTGCCTCGATTGCTATGTCTGATATTTCGCTATAAATTAACCACTTCCGTTTCATTATTTTCACCACTCCTACATCTTCTTCCTTATTTCATACTTCCAAAAGATTGTGAAATGCTTAATCCAGTTCTGATTCTTGATATACTCCTAACTTTTATATCTGTCATTCTTCTTTTTCATCTACCACCAGAGGAAGTTATTTTCTTCTACCATTACCTTGGGGTTATAGTGTTTTTCATTCTCCAGTGTCTTTATATTGCTATACGCATTGATATACACTGTTTGTAATTTCGGGGTTGTTATCGGGCTTTATATTCTCCATTATATTTCGGAGCTTCATGCTTTCGTTTTCTCTTCCCGACCTTAATTCAAGCGAATAATGGTCCAGAATTCATATGTATGGAGTTTTGGATGAACATAGTTAATGTTCTGAGAAGGTAATCGTAATGGCACGATCTTAATTTGTCAAATTTCCAGAATATCCAGAAAAGACCGAATCATCAAAAAATATATTTTCTTGATATATTTAGAGATTATATAGAATAAAAGAGTTATGTAACATGGTTCATGATGAGGGTGGGATCTGTGAACCTTTATCACGTTTTATTAGAAACTCAGCATGACTTACTGTAATATAATCACGTTGATCAAGTTTCATTATATTATACTAACTCATGCTTCAGCTCCCAACACTACTTCAAAAATATTCATATTTTAAACTCGAAGGTTTCAAAATTTAGAAACTAAAATAGTTTCTTTTATGATGTTACACAGATATCGCAAGGAGAAAATTGATTTTCGATAAGAATGACTATGGAATTATCTCCAGAAATATGGAGGATATTTATAATGAAAGATACGATGATATCTTAGAATTTCTAATATCAGAGGATGATGAAGAATATTGTCCTCAAGGGTTTAGATTCGGAGGCAAGGTATTCGTTAATGGCTTCAGCAGATACTAAATCATTTGGATTCTTTGAAGGCAGGTTTATTCTTTGTGATTTATCCACAGCCTCCTTCATACTTTGCTCAATCCGTTTTCCAGTTCCAAACCTTCTATTTTTCTCAGCTTTACCACCATACTATTCTTTATCATCAAACTTTTGACTGTTAAGGTCGTTTACAGTTTTTGCTATTTCATCAGCATTTTTCCAAAATTTGGAGAACTAGTTTCGCAGTTTGGGGTGTTTTTCAGAAACTTCACATTCGAAGTATGTAAGTCTATAAGATAGACATTATATGTATATATATAACTGTTGACGTAGAATTGCTGCAAAATTTGAAATACTGATTGCTAATTCCCGGTAGTTGGTATAGCAATTATTGTTACAAGATGTAGGTGAGTACATGATGGGGTTTCAATGAGTATAATGATTTTTCGGAAGGTCACAGATCAATGAAGTTGTTGGTAAATTTACTGCTAATGTGGTAGAACATGAAAGGTTCCCCAGTAACATGAACGTATATGTCAAGGTTATAATAAGGTTAATCTAAAAAGTCGAAGTTGACTGGTTGAAAGTGTGGTAAAACTGGATACTTTGAAAATGGATTACAATATTATTTTCAGTAATAACAATGCTAAAGGATCTTTCACATTTTTGAAGTCAAAGTATAGCTTTGAAAGATGTAGAGATCTAAGAATGATTTCACCGGTTCAGAGTTATGACTTGGTTTCTGATCTATCAATATCAGAATATGTAATTGAATTTGTATGAAAACGATTGTATATCGTTGTGAGCATTGTTAATAATTTTTGAATTAAAGTTGAAGAATGTACAGTGTAACATATTAATTGTGAACTTATATATTTCCCGAGTATTACCTACCCGTTAAAGATTTCACAAGTAATATTTTGTACAAAAGAATTTTTATTACCGTCTTTATGAAAATATATGTATGTATATTTTCTTCAGATGTAACACAAATTTAATGAGTTAATATCATATTAAGCTCATTTAATTTTTGGCGGGATTAGAAATGAATAATCTGTAAAACATTAAAAATTTCATAATCTTCGTGGAGTATTTTACTAATGTAATCAATACTTCGTTATTCAGTTTTATTGATATTTCCTCAGTGAATCATGTTGGTACTTATGGAACCCTTGCTAACTTCGCAAGGTACAAATGATATTTTCTGGAAAGTTTCGAGTATATCGAAAATGAAAATGTAAAATCAATTATGTAATTGAATAATACACTTGGTTTATTATGAAATGGAATTCATTGGGTTGAAACAGAGATTGCAGTTAACAATGGTTAAGTTGTTAAGGAAGGATGTACATCATTGCATATTAGTAATATGAACTAACCGAGTAGTACCTACCAGTTAAGTTTCACACGTAATAGCTTAGTACGAAAAGATTTATTTGATTTCAAAATTCATATATACTAAATATACATAAAATTTCTTCAGGGAAAATGAGTTAGTACTTCATCGGTTATTGTTGCTGGTATTTCTTGGTAACTACTGTGCGTATGATGTTGATGCTCGTGGAACAGATTGTGAAATTGAGGTTTGCGATGCGGATGTTGTTGGTGGTGGTAATGGTACTGTTGGTGTTGTTGTCGATGGTACTGTTGATGCCGGTGATGATGCTGGTGCTTGTAACCTTTGCACTGTATTCTCTAAAGCCACTACCTGAGCGCGAAGCTCGTTGACTTCTTCTACTACACTGGGATGATTGGCGGTTCGGACGAGTGGATGAATAAGATCCAGAATTTGAGAGAGTATATGATCATGACGAGATATTCTGGAGATGAGAGAGAAAATGGTGTCTCGAACAGGTTCGCCGGTAAGTGCTTCAGGTTCTTCACCAAGAGGGCAATGTGGTGGATGGAAGGGATCGCCTTCTTCTTGTCTCCAATAATTAAGTAAGCTACGAACCCATCCCCAATTCATCCAGAATAGATGATGGCTAATTAGTTGATCCATTCCGGTTACACTGTCTTCGGAATTCAGGTGAATATCCATATCGGAATAGCTGTCAGAGTTTAAGGAATTTGAACTAGATACGGGATCCATCTTGTATAATTAGGGAGATGATTTTTGATATGAATTAGATTATAGAATTTAGTTTGGTATTCTTCAATACATAATTTACATATGTATATATAATACCAAATTCCATAAATCACGGAGAAATTTTCGGAAGATGTCAGGAAAAGTTTACAGTAACAGATATGCTAAGATATGAATTTTTCTCTATACACTATTTATGCAATAAATGAAGGAAAACGTGTCTAGACTTTAAGAATGATAAGCATGTAATTTCCGACAAGAAATAATATGCAAAAATTTTAACATGCAGACACGGTCGAAGTCCAGACTTACTAATGCATCCTAACAACTATCAGTTAGACACACTCATGCAAGACCTGATTCGCTAGGACCAATGCTCTGATACCAACTGTGACGATCGCTCCAAATCCATATGGACGAACACGTCATTCATTGATTTCATTGCGAGGCATTTGACCTCTATATGATACGTTTTGTAAACATTGCATTCTTTTGAAAAGGCACACCATAAATGAATATTTAAATCAAAGGTTTTCGACATCTGATGATTTCTACATATAGACAATCACCATAAATAATAGTTTACAACAGTACTTTCGTTGACAATGCAGTCAAAATAAGATACATGGTGATGATTTGGTGAATGCAACTTTTCCTTGAAAAATATGTCATGTAAGACTCCATGCACATAGCTTGTCTAACATCTAAGCAAACAGCGGAAGACTTCTAGAAAACCTGAGAATAAACATGCTAACAAGTGTCAACACAAAGGTTGGTGAGTTCATAGTTTTAATATTTCGTATAATCTGTATATAAAGGTGGATCACAAGATTTCAGTTATTTCATCCAGAAACGTTTATCAAAATATTCTACGAAATTGAGCACCCTGGTAAATAAACTTAACGTATATATAATTTGTACCCTTTGTATAATCATCTTAAAAATACACGCAAACCAACGTGTACGCTTCTCAAATAGCATACGTCCGTTAAAAGGCTAGTGCTCTAGCTCGGACGGGGATGTCAAGCCCTATGGATCCATATACTACTATTCGCGCCCACCAGTCCATATCCTATGTACTGGCAGCTACTAGTTACCAAAGCTAAGGGATTTTCGGTTTAACTCAGTGTAGAATTTAGTATGTACTTTATCTTATTGCGTTTAAAATAAAATTGCATGTATTCTCAGCCCAAAAATGTAAAGGGTAAAAGGGATCATATGAAACTCACCTTAGCAGCATATAAAGTCGTTCACCAAAATGTGATCGAAACTCGGATTACCAAATAACCGTAGATCTCAACCTAGAGAACATATGTTGGTCAATAAATGTCTATCAAGCTAGGTCAGGTCATAGTGTATCACAATCCTAATGCTCGATATCGTCATACAAAAGTTATCCAATGTTGTTTCAAAAAGTCAATTTTAACAATAGTTCAACAAACGAGACGTACCTTATATAAGGATTCATTTACTCGGCTGGTAACATTTAAAAATCCATTTTATCAATCTTGTAAATAAATTGTTTAAATATCAAATGCAGATTCGAAAGCAATTTCAATTAATGTTAATCATAATTCAGTTGACCATATCTTCTAATCCGTTCATCGAAATCACTCGATTTCTAAATGAAAAGTTATTGATTTTTCGACAGCTTTCCAACGACATGCATATCATATACCTTTTATCAATAACATATGTATCAAATTCGTGATTCATCATAAACTATCTAACGACAAAATTAAAGGATACAAGCGTGCATAAACATATATACTCGAGCACTATACATGGATACACTATTAATATATAAAAGATAAGATATGAATGCTCACTTATCAATATTGTGATTCAATATTGTAGGAAAGTACGTAGATGCAACGGAGATGATAAACACTAGGTTGACCTTTGACTCATGATCATAACCCCAAGCAATACCCATAACCTCCATAGCTATAACCCATAATTTTCTTAGCTCTATCCTGCTCGAAAAGCTTGTTTTGAAAATAACTTGCTCATGACCTCGTCGTAGTATTTTATGTATAATAATACTAATAATAATACTCCTAATTATAAGATTAATAATAATATTAATCTTAATAATAATAATAATAATAATAATAATAATAATTATAATAATAATAATAATAATAATATAAATATATAAAGTGAGCAGAGAGATGTGAGGATATGTGTGTGTGTGCGTCGAGCAAACTGGCCAATTTATAGAATGTTTCTGAATCCTGACTGCCATGCGATCGCATGGGTTTTATGCCTATTTCTCATGCGATCGCATGGCCCCAAAATCCAGCTCACAATTTTGTTGTTGTTTTGTTTGTCGACATATTTTTATAATATATATATAATATATATTAATTAATTATATATTATATTATATTCACGTGCATAGTTGAATTTTAATTTTTGGTCCAATGACTCGTACGTTTACGCTCGACTAATGTCTCAGTTCCGGTTTCTCGAATGAATTTTCGTATGCTTAGAAAACTTGTACTTTACGTTTCGTGATTCGTACTGTGATGACCCGGAAAATTTTGACTTATTTAAACCAATTCTCTATATGATTTAATATTTTCGACATGATAAGCAATGAATTTTCACAAGTTTTAAAACTTTTAAAAATGGTTTTTTTTATATATAACGGTTGACCACCCTGTTTGTCTAACGATTCACGAACGTCATAACATGTATTATATACATATTTTAATAAATATAAGAGTTTTTGATATATACGGAATCATGCGAATAATATTTATATACGAAATGATTAAAAATTTACTATTAAACGATGCTATTTCAAATTAAAAATTTTACGTATTAAGTCATTTTATTTTTATGATATAATTTTTGTAATTTTTTTTAAGAAACGAAGTTAAATTAATAATGTACAATTTGTAAAGCACAACGTACAACGTGTAGCTTAAATAGTTGAATTTAAATTAATTCATTTACTATTCACATGAAAACGACATGATAGAAATTATTAATTATAAGTTACATAGAATAACCCTGAAGTATTTAATAAATACGACTTTTTAAAATTTTAATATTCGAATTTACGTAATATTTAAATATGTCGACGAAGATAAATACAAACGAATGTGACCTGTAAAAAGGGACCATGCGATCGCATGGTTTCCCCTCACAACTTCCATGCGATCGCATGGCTAAGGGGGACAGGCCAAAGTCTATAAATTTTGACGTTTTGGTTCATTTGTGGCACATTTCCTCTTCTGATCATATATTACTCCGTATTTATGTTATTTAATTATTATTAAAATTATTATTGTTATTATTATTATTATTATTATTATTATTATTATTATTATTATTAAGATTAATATTATTATTAATCTTAATATTATTAGTAGTATTGTTATTAATTAGTATTATACATAAAATACTACGACAAGGTCATGAGCGTGTTATTAATTACTCATGACCTCGTCGTAGTATTTTATGTATAATACTAATTAATAATAATACTACTAATAATATTAAGATTAATAATAACAATAATAATTATAATAATAATTAAATAACATAAATACGGAGTAATATATGATCAGAAGAGGAAATGTGCCACAAATGAACCAAAACGTCAAAATTTATAGACTTTGGCATGTCTCCCTTAGCCATGAGATCGCATGGAAGTTGTGAGGGGAAACCATGCGATCGCATGGTCCCTTTTTACAGGTCACATTCGTTTGTTTTTATCTTCGTCGACATATTTAAATATTACGTAAATTCGAATATTAAAATTTTAAAAAGACGTATTTATTAAATACTTCAGGGTTATTCTATGTAACTTATAATTAATAATTTCTATCATGTCGTTTTCATGTGAATAGTAAATGAATTAATTTAAATTCAACTATTTAAGCTACACATTGTACGTTGTGCTTTACAAATTGTACATTATTAATTTAACTTCGTTTCTTAAAAAAAATTACAAAAATTATATCATAAAAATAAAATGACTTAATACGTAAAAATTTTAATTTGAAATAGCATCGTTTAATAGTAAATTTTTAATCATTTCGTATATAAATATTATTCGCATGATTCCGTATATATCAAAAACTCTTATATTTATTAAAATAATTATATAATACATGTTATGATGTTCGTGAATCGTTAGACAAACAGGGTGGTCAACCGTTATATATATAAAAAATCATTTTTAAAAGTTTTAAAACTTGTCAAAATTCATTGCTTATCATGTCGAAAATATTAAATCATATAGAGAATTGGTTTAAATAAGTCGAAATTTTCCGGGTCATCACAGTACCTCCCCGTTAAAGAAATTTCGTCCCGAAATTTCAGTGAGGTCGTCATGGTTAACAATAAAAATGTTTTTATGACGAATATGAGTTGATAAATAGAATTTCTATCACCGTTGAATAATATGGATAAAACAATCCAATTACTCGAAGCGTATGAGGGAAGTTATCGTAAAAAAGTGAAATGGAGAATAGAGATGCATCTTATCTCTTGACGTAGTAATGATTGATTTCCAAAATTTAAAGAATAGAAAATCTTCATAATCTAAATAAGATTTGATTCTTCGGTAATTGCGGAAATTAAGATTTCCTTTGATTAAATGCGTAATCTGCCTCGATTGCTATGTCTGATATTTCGCTATAAATTAACCACTTCCGTTTCATTATTTTCACCACTCCTACATCTTCTTCCTTATTTCATACTTCCAAAAGATTGTGAAATGCTTAATCCAGTTCTGATTCTTGATATACTCCTAACTTTTATATCTGTCATTCTTCTTTTTCATCTACCACCAGAGGAAGTTATTTTCTTCTACCATTACCTTGGGATTATAGTGTTTTTCATTCTCCAATGTCTTTATATTGCTATACGCATTGATATACACTGTTTGTAATTTCGGGGTTGTTATCGGGCTTTATATTCTCCATTATATTTCGGAGCTTCATGCTTTCGTTTTCTCTTCCCGACCTTAAGTCAAGCGAATAATGGTCCAGAATTCGTAGGTATGGAGTTTTGGATGAACATAGTTAATGTTCTGAGAAGGTAATCGTAATGGCACGATCTTAATTTGTCAAATTTCCAGAATATCCAGAAAAGACCGAATCATCAAAAAATATATTTTCTTGATATATTTAGAGATTATATAGAATAAAAGAGTTATGTAACATGGTTCATGATGAGGGTGGGATCTGTGAACCTTTATCACGTTTCATTAGAAACTCAGCATGACTTACTGTAATATAATCACGTTGATCAAGTTTCATTATATTATACTAACTCATGCTTCAGCTCCCAACACTACTTCAAAAATATTCATATTTTAAACTCGAAGGTTTCAAAATTTAGAAACTAAAATAGTTTCTTTTATGATGTTACACAGATATCGCAAGGAGAAAATTGATTTTCGATAAGAATGACTATGGAATTATCTCCAGAAATATGGAGGATATTTATAATGAAAGATACGATGATATCTTAGAATTTCTAATATCAGAGGATGATGAAGAATATTTTCCTCAAGGGTTTAGATTCGGAGGCAAGGTATTCGTTAATGGCTTCAGCAGATACTAAATCATTTGGATTCTTTGAAGGCAGGTTTATTCTTTATGATTTATCCACAGCCTCCTTCATACTTTGCTCAATCCGTTTTCCAGTTCCAAACCTTCTATTTTTCTCAGCTTTACCACCATACTATTCTTTATCATCAAACTTTTGACTGTTAAGGTCGTTTACGGTTTTTGCTATTTCATCAGCATTTTTCCAAAATTTGGAGAACTAGTTTCGCAGTTTGGGGTGTTTTTCAGAAACTTCACATTCGAAGTATGTAAGTCTATAAGATTGACATTATATGTATATATATAACTGTTGACGTAGAATTGCTGCAAAATTTGAAATACTGATTGCTAATTCCCGGTAGTTGGTATAGCAATTATTGTTACAAGATGTAGGTGAGTACATGATGGGGTTTCAATGAGTATAATAATTTTTCGGAAGGTCACAGATCAATGAAGTTGTTGGTAAATTTACTGCTAATGTGGTGGAACATGAAAGGTTCCCCAGTAACATGAACGTATATGTCAAGGTTATAATAAGGTTAATCTAAAAAGTCGAAGTTGACTGGTTGAAAGTGTGGTAAAACTGGATACTTTGAAAATGGATTACAATATTATTTTCAGTAATAACAATGCTAAAGGATCTTTCACATTTTTGAAGTCAAAGTATAGCTTTGAAAGATGTAGAGATCTAAGAATGATTTCACCGGTTCAGAGTTATGACTTGGTTTCTGATCTATCAATATCAGAATATGTAATTGAATTTGTATGAAAACGATTGTATATCGTTGTGAGCATTGTTAATAATTTTTGAATCAAAGTTGAAGAATGTACAGTGTAACATATTAATTGTGAACTTATATATTTCCCGAGTATTACCTACCCGTTAAAGATTTCACAAGTAATATTTTGTACAAAAGAATTTTTATTACCATCTTTATGAAAATATATGTATGTATATTTTCTTCAGATGTAACACAGATTTAATGAGTTAATATCATATTAAGCTCATTTAATTTTTGGCTGGATTAGAAATGAATAATCTGTAAAACATTAAAAATTTCATAATCTTCGTGGAGTATTTTACTAATGTAATCAATACTTCGTTATTCAGTTTTATTGATATTTCCTCAGTGAATCATGTTGGTACTTATGGAACCATTGCTAACTTTGCAAGGTTCAAATGATATTTTCTGGAAAGTTTCGAGTATATCGAAAATGAAAATGTAAAATCAATTATGTAATTGAATAATACACTTGGTTTATTATGAAATGGAATTCATTGGGTTGAAACAGAGATTGTAGTTAACAATGGTTAAGTTGTTAAGGAAGGATGTACATCATTGCATATTAGTAATATGAACTAACCGAGTAGTACCTACCAGTTAAGTTTCACACGTAATAGCTTAGTACGAAAAGATTTATTTGATTTCAAAATTCATATATACTAAATATACATAAAATTTCTTCAGGGAAAATGAGTTAGTACTTCATCGGTTATTGTTGCTGGTATTTCTTGGTAACTACTGTGCGTATGATGTTGATGCTCGTGGAACAGATTGTGAAGTTGAGGTTTGCGATGCGGATGTTGTTGGTGGTGGTAATGGTACTGTTGGTGTTGTTGTCGATGGTACTGTTGATGCCGGTGATGATGCTGGTGCTTGTAACCTTTGCACCGTATTCTCTAAAGCCACTACCTGAGCGCGAAGCTCGTTGACTTCTTCTACTACACCGGGATGATTGGCGGTTCGGACGAGCGGATGAATAAGATCCAGAATTTGAGAGAGTATATGATCATGACGAGATATTCTGGAGATGAGAGAGAAAATGGTGTCTCGAACAGGTTCGCCGGTAAGTGCTTCAGGTTCTTCACCAAGAGGGCAATGTGGTGGATGGAAGGGATCGCCTTCTTCTTGTCTCCAATAATTAAGTAAGCTACGAACCCATCCCCAATTCATCCAGAATAGATGATGGCTAATTAGTTGATCCATTCCGGTTACACTGTCTTCGGAATTCAGGTGAATATCCATATCGGAATAGCTGTCAGAGTTTAAGGAATTTGAACTAGATACGGGATCCATCTTGTATAATTAGGGAGATGATTTTTGATATGAATTAGATTATAGAATTTAGTTTGGTATTCTTCAATACATAATTTACATATGTATATATAATACCAAATTCCATAAATCACGGAGAAATTTTCGGAAGATGTCAGGAAAAGTTTACAGTAACAGATATGCTAAGATATGAATTTTTCTCTATACACTATTTATGCAATAAATGAAGGAAAACGTGTCTAGACTTTAAGAATGATAAGCATGTAATTTCCGACAAGAAATAATATGCAAAAATTTTAACATGCAGACACGGTCGAAGTCCAGACTTACTAATGCATCCTAACAACTATCAGTTAGACACACTCATGCAAGACCTGATTCGCTAGGACCAACGCTCTGATACCAACTGTGATGATCGCTCCAAATCCATATGGACGAACACGTCATTCATTGATTTCATTGCGAGGCATTTGACCTCTATATGATACGTTTTGTAAACATTGCATTCTTTTGAAAAGGAATACCATAAATGAATATTTAAATCAAAGGTTTTCGACATCTGATGATTTCCACATATAGACAATCACCATAAATAATAGTTTACAATAGTACTTTCGTTGACAATGCAGTCAAAATAAGATACATGGTGATGATTTGGTGAATGCAACTTTTCCTTGAAAAATATGTCATGTAAGACTCCATGCACATAGCTTGTCTAACATCTAAGCAAACAGCGGAAGACTTCTAGAAAACCTGAGAATAAACATGCTAACAAGTGTCAACACAAAGGTTGGTGAGTTCATAGTTTTAATATTTCGTATAATCTGTATATAAAGGTGGATCACAAGATTTCAGTTATTTCATCCAGAAACGTTTATCAAAATATTCTACGAAATTGAGCACCCTGGTAAATAAACTTAACGTATATATAATTTGTACCCTTTGTATAATCATCTTAAAAATACACGCAAACCAACGTGTACGCTTCTCAAATAGCATACGTCCGTTAAAAGGCTAGTGCTCTAGCTCGGACGGGGATGTCAAGCCCTATGGATCTATATACTACTATTCGCGCCCACCAGTCCATATCCTATGTACTGGCAGCTACTAGTTACCAAAGCTAAGGGATTTTCGGTTTAACTCAGTGTAGAATTTAGTATGTACTTTATCTTATTGCGTTTAAAATAAAATTGCATGTATTCTCAGCCCAAAAATGTAAAGGGTAAAAGGGATCATATGAAACTCACCTTAGCAGCATATAAAGTCGTTCAGCAAAATGTGATCGAAACTCGGATTACCAAATAACCGTAGATCTCAACCTAGAGAACATATGTTGGTCAATAAATGTCTATCAAGCTAGGTCAGGTCATAGTGTATCACAATCCTAATGCTCGATATCGTCATACAAAAGTTATCCAATGTTGTTTCAAAAAGTCAATTTTAACAATAGTTCAACAAACGAGACGTACCTTATATAAGGATTCATTTACTCGGCTGGTAACATTTAAAAATCCATTTTATCAATCTTGTAAATAAATTGTTTAAATATCAAATGCAGATTCGAAAGCAATTTCAATTAATGTTAATCATAATTCAGTTGACCATATCTTCTAATCCGTTCATCGAAATCACTCGATTTCTAAATGAAAAGTTATTGATTTTTCGACAGCTTTCCAACGACATGCATATCATATACCTTTTATCAATAACATATGTATCAAATTCGTGATTCATCATAAACTATCTAACGACAAAATTAAAGCATACAAGCGTGCATAAACATATATACTCGAGCACTATACATGGATACACTATTAATATATAAAAGATAAAATATGAGTGCTTACGTATCAATATTGAGATTCAATATTGTAGGAAAGTACGTAGACGCAACAGAGATGATAAACACTATTTTGACTCACGAGCAAAACCCTCGAACAATACCTATAACCTCCTTAGTAATAACCCATATTTTCCTTAGCTCTATCCCGCTTGAAAACCCATTTTGAAAGTAACACGCTCATGACCTTGTCGTAGTATTTTATGTATAATACTAATTAATAACAATACTACTAATAATATTAAGATTAATAATAATATTAATCTTAATAATAATAATAATAATAATAATAATAATAATAACAATAATAATTTTAATAATAATTAAATAACATAAATACGGAGTAATATATGATCAGAAGAGGAAATGTGCCACAAATGAACCAAAACGTCAAAATTTATAGACTTTGGCCTGTCCCCCTTAGCCATGCGATCGCATGGAAGTTGTGAGGGGAAACCATGCGATCGCATGGTCCCTTTTTACAGGTCACATTCGTTTGTTTTTATCTTCGTCGACATATTTAAATATTACGTAAATTCGAATATTAAAATTTTAAAAAGTCGTATTTATTAAATACTTCAGGGTTATTCTATGTAACTTATAATTAATAATTTCTATCATGTCGTTTTCATGTGAATAGTAAATGAATTAATTTAAATTCAACTATTTAAGCTACACGTTGTACGTTGTGCTTTACAAATTGTACATTATTAATTTAACTTCGTTTCTTAAAAAAAATTACAAAGATTATATCATAAAAATAAAATGACTTAATACGTAAAATTTTTAATTTGAAATAGCATCGTTTAATTGTAAATTTTTAATCATTTCGTATATAAATATTATTCGCATGATTCCGTATATATCAAAAACTCTTATATTTATTAAAATATGTATATAATACATGTTATGACGTTCGTGAATCGTTAGACAAACAGGGTGGTCAACCGTTATATATAAAAAAAATCATTTTTAAAAGTTTTAAAACTTGTGAAAATTCATTGCTTATCATGTCGAAAATATTAAATCATATAGAGAATTGGTTTAAATAAGTCAAAATTTTCCGGGTCATCACAGTACGAATCACGAAACGTAAAGTACAAGTTTTCTAAGCATACAAAAATGCATTCGAGAAACCGGAACTGAGACATTAGTCGAGCGTAAACGTACGAGTCATTGGACCAAAAATTAAAATTCAACTATGCACGTGAATATAATATAATATATAATTAATTAATATATATTATATATATATTATAAAAATATGTCGACAAACAAAACAACAACAAAATTGTGAGCTGGATTTTGGGGCCATGCGATCGCATGAGAAATAGGCATAAAACCCATGCGATCGCATGGCAGTCAGGATTCAGAAACATTCTATAAATTGGCCAGTTTGCTCGACGCACACACACACATATCCTCACATCTCTCTGCTCACTTTATATATTTATATTATTATTATTATTATTATAATTATAATTATTATTATTATTATTATTATTATTATTATTATTAAGATTAATATTATTATTAATCTTATAATTAGGAGTATTATTATTAGTATTATTATACATAAAATACTACGACGAGGTCATGAGAAAGTTATTTTCAAAACAAGCTTTTCGAGCAGGATAGAGCTAAGAAAATTATGGGTTATAGCTATGGAGGTTATGGGTATTGCTTGGGGTTATGATCATGAGTCAAAGGTCAACCTAGTGTTTATCATCTCCGTTGCATCTACGTACTTTCCTACAATATTGAATCACAATATTGATACGTGAGCATTCATATCTTATCTTTTATATATTAATAGTGTATCCATGTATAGTGCTCGAGTATATATGTTTATGCACGCTTGTATGCTTTAATTTTGTCGTTAGATAGTTTATGATGAATCACGAATTTGATACATATGTTATTGATAAAAGGTATATGATATGCATGTCGTTGGAAAGCTGTCGAAAAATCAATAACTTTTCATTTAGAAATCGAGTGATTTCGATGAACGGATTAGAAGATATGGTCAACTGAATTATGATTAACATTAATTGAAATTGCTTTCGAATCTGCATTTGATATTTAAACAATTTATTTATAAGATTGATAAATTGGATTTTTAAATATTACTAAACGAGTAAATAAATTTCTAAATAAGGCACGTCTCGTTTTGATAAACAATTGTCAAAGTTGACTGTCTAATCATGTTTTAAAGCTTTATAAATACTATAATCTGATTTTACAAGTATTGGAAAACTATGTGAAATAATAAATCATGTTCGATTGCCATGATAATTCAAATATAATATAGCTCCTGAAATAAATAATATTTTGAGTTTGATAAACTATAAATTCGTTCAATTATCAAGACTTATACTATGTTAATAAACATGTATAGATTTAAAGATCATATTGGGTCAGGTTGACTTTTGAATTGACTTTTGTTAACTTCTGCATGTCGGTCTCGAGCATTAGGATTGTGATACACTATGACCTGACCTAGCTTGTTACACATGTATTGACCAACATATGTTCTCTAGGTTGAGATCTACAGTTATTTTGCATATCACATTTCGATGAATGACCTTATGTGCTGCTAAGGTGAGTTTCATTTGCTCCCTTTTTAATTATTTTTGCAATCTATATTTTGGGCTGAGAATACATGCACTTTATTTTAAACGCAATGGATACAAGTACATACTAAATTCTACACCGAGTTTGAACCAAAAATCCCTTAGCTTTGGTAACTAGTAACTACCGGTTATAAGAACTGGTGGGCGCGAGTAGAAGTATATGGATCCATAGGGCTTCACATCCCCATCTGTTCCAGGTATAGAAACCCTAGCCAGAACTATAAAACAGATGTATGCTATTTGAGTTTAGTACAAGTTGGATTGCGTGTATTGTACATGTTGGTTGCATGTATGTTAAAACATGGGTACTTATTATAACGTTAAAGTTTAGTTACCAGGGTGCTCAATCTTGTAGAATAATTTGATAAACGTTTCTGGATGAAACAACTGAAATCTTGTGATCCACCTTTATATACAGATTATGATGAACAATAAAACTATGAACTCACCAACCTTTGTGTTGACACTTTTAAGCATGTTTATTCTCAGGTTCCTAGAAGTCTTTCACTGTTTGCTTATACATTATACAAGCTATGTGCATGGAGTTATACATGCTTTATTCAAGAAAACTTTGCATTCACAAAATCATCACCGTGTATCTTATTTTGACTGCATTATCAACAGATGTAGTATTGTAAAATATTATATACGGTGATTGTCTATACGTAGAAATCATCAGATGTCGAAAACCTTGGATTTATATATTCATTTATGGTGTGTCTTTTCAAAAGAATGCAATGTTTACAAATCGTATCATATAGAGGTCAAAACCTCACTATGAAATCAATGAATGATGTATTCGTCCAAAGGGATTTGGAAGGATCATCATACTTGGTATCAGAGCTTGAGGTCATAGGGAACCAGAATTTGCATTAGTGTGTTTAACTGGTAATTGTTAGGATGCATTAGTGAGTCTGGACTATGACCGTATCTGTTTTTACCGAGTTTTGCTTATCATTTCTTATCAGAAATTACATGCTTATCTAGACACGTTTTCCTGCATTTATTGCATAGATAGTGAATGGACAAATTTCGTATCTTAAGCATATCTATTACAGTAAACTCTGTCTTACATTTTCTGAAAATTTCTCCGTAACTTATGGGATTTTGGTATTATATATACATATGTAAATTATGTATCGGATAATACCAAACTATATCCTATAATCTATCTCAAATCAAAATCAATTCCCTGATTATACAAGATGGATCCCGAATCTTGTTCAAATTCCTTAAACTCCGACAGCTATTCCGATATGAATATTCACCTGAACTCCAAAGACAGTGTAACCGGAATGGATCAACCAATCAGCCATCACCTATTCTGGATGAATTGGGGATGGATTCGTAGCCTACTTAATCATTGTAGACAGGAAGAAGGTTATCCTTTCCATCCACCACATTGCCCTCTTGGCGATGAACCTGAAGCACTTACCGATGAACCTATCTGAAACACCATTTTCTCTCTCATTTTCAGAGTATCTCATCATGATTATATACTATCTCAAATTCTAGATCTTATTCATCCACTCGTCCGAATCAACAATCACCCCGGTGTAATAGAAGAAGTCAACAAGCTTCGCGCTCTAGTAGTGGCTTTGGAGAATATGGTGCAAAGGTTACAAGCACCAGCAGCAGCATTACCGGTATCAACAGTACCACTATCATCAACACCAACAGTACCATTACCACCATCAACAACATCCACATCCCATGATTCAACATCACAAGATGTTCCACGAGCATCAACGTCATACGCACCATAGATACCAAGGAGTACCAACAACAATAACTGATGAAGTATTGATTCATAACTTCATTGGAGAAATATTCTACATCGATTATGTAATATCTAAAGTTTTAAAGATTATATATTCTAGTCCTAATCGAAAACTAGATGAGATTAATATTATTAAATCCATGATTACATCTAAAGAAAATATATATGTAGGTATATTTTCATAAAGATTGTAATTAAAAATTCTTTTGTGCAAACTGTTAATGGGAGAATATTTTAACGGGTAGGTAATACCTGAAAGATATATATAAATTCACAATTAATATGTTACATTCTTCAATTCTGATTCAACAAATCATCAACTATACTCACTACTTTCACAACGAGATATATTCTTTCATAGAAATCAAAACAACCATACTCATTCAAATTCAATTACATATTCTGATTTTAACATATCAGAATCTAAGGCGAGATATAACCGATATCATTACTCTTAGATTTCTACATCTTTCAAAGCTGTATTTTGATTTCAAAACTGTGCTAGAACATCATATGTATATTAACGATTACGATCGGTGTTCAAACCCTTCAAAATTCCTGAAGACACTTCAAATAATGAACAATCGAGATGATGATCTAACTACATGTTATCCACAGTTATGTACCTGAAAAACTCTTGAAACCAAAGTCATAGTTTAACAAGTATCCGTGTTAGATTCTTTGGCATTTATTAGCTAAAATAACTTTACAATCCCTTTATAAAGTAGTCAGTTTTGTCACAGCTCCAGCAAGTCAACTTCGATTCTTCAGTCGAAACAGCCTTATTATAACCTTGATATATACGTTGCCCCTTTCGCCATCGTTACCGGGGAACCGTTTATGTTCCACCACAAATAAACTTACCAACAACTTCACTGATCTTTGACTTTTCAAAAAATCATTATATTTATCGAAACCCTATCATTTACTCATCTGCATCTTATAACAAGAATTGTCTTGCCAATTACTGGGAATCAGCAATCAGTATTTTGAAACCTCACAGCATATCTACTCCAACAGTTATATGTGTACATATAACATCTATCTCCTATACTTACGTACTTTGAATGTGAAGTTTCTGAAAAACACCCTAAACTGCGAACTAGTTCTCGAAATTTTGAAAGATGCTGATGAAGCAGCAAAAACTGTAAATGACCTTAACAGTAAAAAGTTTGATGATAAAGAATAGTGTGTTGGCAAAGCTCGGAAAAAGAGAAGGTTTAAAACTGGAAAATGATTTGAGCAAAGTATGAAGGAGGCTGTGGACAAATCACAAAGACTAAACCTGCCTTCAAAGAATCTAAATGATTCAGTATCTGCTAAAGTCATTAACAAATACCTTGCTCCTGACTCTAAACCCTTGCGGACAATATTCTTCATCATCCTCTGATATTAGAAATTTTAAGATATCATCGTATCTTTTATTATAAATATCCTCCATATTTCTGAAGATATTTCCATAATTATTCTTATCTAAAATAATTTATCTCTTGGCACCATCTGTATTATATCATAAAAGAAACTATTTTAGTTTCTAAATTCTGAAACCTTCAAGTTTAAAATATGAATGTTTTTGAAGTAGTGTTGGGAATTGAAGCATGAGTTAGTATAATATAATGACACTTGATCAACGTGATTATATTACAATAAGTCGTGCTGAGTTTCTAAATGGGACATGATGATTCACAAACCATACCATCATCATGTGCCATGTTACACGACTCTGGTATTCTATTTAACCTCTAAGAATATCAAGAAAATATTTTCTTGATGATTCGGTCTTTTCCGGATATTCTGGTAATTTGATAAATCAAAATCGTGTCATTACAATTTCCTTCTTAGAACATTAACTATGTTCATTTTAAAATCCATACCTACAAATTCTGGACCATTATTCGCTTGACTTGAAGTCGGAAAGAGGAGACAAAAGTATGGAACTCTTGGATATAAAAGAAAGTATAAAGCTCGACAACAACACATAAATTACAAACCGTGCATATCAATACGTATTTCCACGTAAAGGCACGGGAGAATTAAAATTACTATAACCCCAAGGTAATAATAAAAATAAATAAAATCCTTCGGTGGTAGATGAAAGAGAAGAATGATAGATATGAAAGTTAGGAGTATATCAAGGATCAGAACTGGATGTAGTATATTGACGAATGATTCAAAGTATGAATTAAAGGAGAAAGAATAGAGGGTGTGAGTTGTGGAAATAATAAAACAAAGAGAATGGATTTATAGTGACATATCCGACAGAGCAATCAAAACAGGTTATCGTATTGAACCAAAGAAGATCCTAATTTCCTTAATTATCGAAGAATCAAATCTTATTACAAAAATTTTCTCTAAATCCCTTAAAATCCGGAAATTAATCCTATCTACGTCAAAAGATATGACGAATCTATATTTATTCATTTCACTCTTTTGTGATAGCTTCACTCGTACTCTTCACAAAATCAAATTGTTTATCTATATTACTCGATGATGATAAAACTCTAATTTTCAGCTTGCATGCGTTAAGAAAACATACTTACTGTCAGCCATGACCATCCCAATCAAATTTCGGGACGAAATTTCTTTAACGGGTAGGTACTGTGACAACCCGGAAATTTTCGACCAAATTTAAACTTAATCTTTATATGATTCTGACACGATAAGCAAAGTTTGTAATGTTGAGTCTCGAAAATTTTGGAACTATGTTCATACATTCAATTATCCTTTTGACTATGCTCGACGATTCACGAACGAATATATAAATGGATATGAATATATATGTGTATATATATTATAACTTGAAAACGTTAACAAAGTATTAAATGTATAATATTTTAAATTAAAAGTATTTGTCTCAATATATGCTTAATATATTCATCTACGTAATTAGAAGATAATACCAACGATTGGATTAGCAGATATTTCAAAAATTATAAATTCCGTAAGTATTGTGATAAGTCTTTGTTGAAAGGTCCACCTTGATTTAAGAAATTTTTCCTTTTTGACTGTATTTGATATATAAATAACTTGCAACGTGTATAGAAAAAGTATTTATATATATTGTGTATATATATATATATATATATATATTAAGGTTCGAAATTATTTTTGTAAACAATAGTAACCCCCATTTATTGTTCCGTTTGATAAATAAATATTATATACAAATTTATATTTTTCTAAACGAAAATATATATTTTACAATGTGATAATGCATAGAATTGAATTAGATATAAAACGTTTCGATATTATTAAATATATTTTAATAAATAACGAGGAGTTGATTTATAGAAGCAAATGACCAAATTACTAAAATGTATAAGTTATACTTTGAGTAATATAGTTTATTGATAATTTAAGATTATATTTTGACAAAGGTATGAATCACGAAACGCAAAGTACAAGTTTTCTAAGCATACGAAAATGCATTCGAGAAACCGGAACTGAGACATTAGTCGAGCATAAACGTACGAGTCATCGGACCAAAAATTAAAAGTCAACTATGCACGTGAATATAATATAATATATAATTAATTAATATAAATTATATATATTATATATATATTATAAAAATATGTCGACAAACAAAACAACAACAAAATTGTGAGCTGGATTTTGGGGCCATGCGATCGCATGAGAAATAGGCATAAAACCCATGCGATCGTATGGTAGTCAGGATTCAGAAACATTCTATAAATTGGCCAGTTTGCTCGACGCACACACATACATATCCTCACATCTCTCTGCTCACTTTATATATTTATATTATTATTATTATTATTATTATTATTATTATTATTATTATTATTATTAAGATTAATATTATTATTAATCTTATAATTAGGAGTATTATTATTAGTATTATTATACATAAAATACTACGACGAGGTCATGAGCAAGTTATTTTCAAAATAAGCTTTTCGAGCGGGATAGAGCTAAGGAAATTATGGGTTATAGCTATGGAGGTTATGGGTATTGCTTGGGGGTTATGATCATGAGTCAAAGGTCAACCTAGTGTTTATCATCTCCGTTGCGTCTACGTACTTTCCTATAATATTGAATCACAATATTGATACGTGAGCATTCATATCTTATCTTTTATATATTAATAGTGTATCCATGTCTAGTGCTCGAGTATATATGTTTATGCATGCTTGTATGCTTTAATTTTGTCGTTAGATAGTTTATGATGAATCACGAATTTGATACATATGTTATTGATAAAAGGTATATGATATGCATGTCGTTGGAAAGCTGTCGAAAAATTAATAACTTTTCATTTAGAAATCGCGTGATTTCGATGAACGGATTAGAAGATATGGTCAACTGAATTATGATTAACATTAATTGAAATTGCTTTCGAATCTGCATTTGATATTTAAACAATTTATTTATAAGATTGATAAATTGGATTTTTAAATATTACTAAACGAGTAAATAAATTTCTAAATAAGGCACGTCTCGTTTTGATAAACAATTGTCAAAGTTGACTGTCTTATCATGTTTTAAAGCTTTATAAACACTATAATCTGATTTTACAAGTATTGGAAAACTATGTGAAATAATAAATCATGTTCGATTGCCATGATAATTCAAATATAATATAGCTCCTGAAATAAATAATATTTTGAGTTTGATAAACTATAAATTCGTTCAATTATCAAGACTTATACTATGTTAATAAACATGTATAGATTTAAAGATCATATTGGGTCAGGTTGACTTTTGAATTGACTTTTATTAACTTCTGCATGTCGGTCTCGAGCATTAGGATTGTGATACACTATGACCTGACCTAGCTTGTTATACATGTATTGACCAACATATGTTCTCTAGGTTGAGATCTACAGTTATTTTGCATTCCGAGTTTCGATCACATTTCGATGAATGACCTTATGTGCTGCTAAGGTGAGTTTCATTTGCTCCCTTTTTAATTGCTTTTGCAATCTATATTTTGGGCTGAGAATACATGCACTTTATTTTAAACGCAATGGATACAAGTACATACTAAATTCTACACCGAATTTGAACCAAAAATTCCTTAGCTTTGGTAACTAGTAACTACCGGTTATAAGAACTGGTGGGCGCGAGTAGTAGTATATGGATCCATAGGGCTTGACATCCCCATCTGTTCCAGGTATAGATACCCTAGCCTGAACTATAAAACAGACGTATGCTATTTGAGTTTAGTACACGTTGAATTGCGTGTATTGTACATGTTGGTTGCATGTATGTTAAAACAGGGGTACCTATTATAATGTTAAAGTTTAGTTACCAGGGTGCTCAATCTTGTAGAATAATTTGATAAATGTTTCTGGATGAAACAACTGAAATCTTGTGATCCACCTTTATATACAGATTATGCGCAACAATAAAACTATGAACTCACCAACCTTTGTGTTGACACTTTTAAGCATGTTTATTCTCAGGTTCCTAGAAGTCTTTCGCTGTTTGCTTATACGTTATACAAGCTATGTGCATGGAGTCATACATGCTTTATTCAAGAAAACTTTGCATTCACAAAACATCATCATGTATCTTATTTTGACTGCATTATCAACAGATGTAGTATTGTAAAATATTATATACGGTGATTGTCTATACGTAGAAATCATCAGACGTCGAAAACCTTGGATTTATATATTCATTTATGGTGTGCCTTTTCAAAAGAATGCAATGTTTACAAATCGTATCATATAGAGGTCAAAACCTCACTATGAAATCAATGAGTGATGTATTCGTCCAAAGGGATTTGGAAGGATCATCATAATGTATTACTATGGATTTCATCACGAAGCTACCAAAGACTGCATGGGGTTATGACACCATTTGGGTAATTGTCGATCATCTCACCAAATCTGAACATTTCCTACCTATGAAGGAAATGGATAAGATGGAGAAATTGGTACGATTATACATGAAGGAAGTTGTTTCAAGACATGGAGTACCTATTTCCATTATATCTGATCGCGACAGTAGGTTTACATCAAGTTTTTGGCAATCACTACATGAAGCTCTAGGGACTCGTCTGGATATGAGCACTGCATATCATCCTCAGATCGATGGGCAAAGTGAAAGGACCATTCAGACTCTTGAAGACATGCTTAGAGCATGTGTGATCGATTTTGGAAACGGATGGGATAAATATTTACCATTGGCAGAATTCTCGTATAACAACAGTTATCATACGAGTATTAATGTTGCACCATTCGAAGCACTTTACAGAAGAAAGTGTAGATCCCCTATCTGTTGGAGAAGTAGTTGACAGACAACTGACTGGTCCCAAGATCATACAGGAGACTACTAAAAAGATTGTGCAAATCAAGGAGAGATTGAAGACCGCCCAAAGTCGTCAAAAGAGCTATGCTGATGTTCGAAGGAAGCCGTTAGAATTTTAGGTTGATGATATGGTTATGTTAAAGATGTCACCTTGGAAAGGTGTGATACGCTTTGGTAAGAGGGGTAAATTGAACCCAAGATATGTAGGACCATTCAAGATCATCGAACGTATTGGACCGGTGGCTTATCAACTTAAGCTACCACAACAACTTGCTGGAGTACACAATACCTTTAACGTCTCGAACCTAAGGAAATGCCTTGCAAAAGAAGACCTCACTGTTCCTCTTGAAGAAATCCAAATTGACGAGAAACTGCATTTTATAGAAGAGCCTGTCGAAATCATGGATCGTGAAGTCAAACGGCTCAAGCAAAGTAACATACCTATAGTTAGGGTTCGTTGGAATGCTTGAAGAGGTCCTGAGTTCACTTGGGAAAGAGAGGACCAGATGAAACAGAAATATCCATAGCTGTTTACAAACACTGCCCATTGAATAGGTATTACTTCAAATTTCGGGATGAAATTTCTTTAACGGGTGGGTACTGTCATGACCCGGATTTTTCCATGATTATATATTGAACAATATTAATATTTACATGATTAAATGTTTCCAACATATTAAGCAATCAAACTTTTTAAGACTTGATTAATTGAAACGAATTTTATGTAAACGTGTGACCACCCAACTTGTCCGATGATTCACGAACGTTATAACTTGTAAATAACATGATAATATATATATATGAACTTATATATATATTTAACATGATGAAATGATAATTAATTATCTCATTAAGTATATTAACAATGAACTATATACATAAAATGAGACTACTAACTTAAGGATTTTGAAACGATATATATACGTAATGATTATCGTTGTAATAACGTCTTAATATTTATATATCATATTAAGATATATTAACACACTATGTTATCATGATAATGTAACAATTTAACATCCCATTAGATATAATAACAATGGGATTAATTACATTTAACAAGGTCGTTAACTTAAAGGTTTCGAAACAACACTTACATGTAACGACTAACGATGATTTAACGACTCAGTTAAAATGTATATATATATATATATATATATATATATATATATATATATAGTGTATTAAGATGTATTAATATACATTTGAAGGACTTCAATACATATATATCAAAACACTCTTACTTAACAAAAATAATCACAATTGTATTCCCATTTGTTTTCATCAAGAATTCTACTCGTATTTGCTCGGTATTTGCACTCCTATTATTACCAGCTTCTAGATGTATTTACTATTGGTATATACTAATAAAAATCTGCTCCTTAGCAGCCTTAAATGATTAAGAAACATGTGAAACTAACTATTTGTCAAGTAGCATGAATTATTTAGCAAGAAAACAAAATTAGGAATCTTTTCTTTCTTTATAAACTAAAAACATTTTTATGCATACACACCATTTCTTCATTCCATTTTCTCATACTTACACTCTCAATTCTCTCTCAAAATACTCCTAACTTCATACTTGATCATCTTCAAATATTTTCTCCATCATTTAGCTACAATTACAAGCTTTAATCATCATAAAAATAACCTAGAATCAAGAAGTTGCAAGATTACTTCCAATCATTTTAATCCAATCCAACAACTCATCAAAGATCAAGAACTTCCATCTAATCTCAGTAACTTTTCATTCTTAATGAAGGTAATAATCATATCCAAGCTTTAGTTTAATTCCAATAAACATAACTACCTTAAATCAAGTAGTAATCTTACTTGAACTTGTTTTCGTGTCATGATTCTGCTTCAAGAACTTCCAAGCCATCAAAGATCCTTTGAAGCTCAAGTTATTTTCTCATCATTTCCAGTAGGTTTACCTACTATACTTGAGGTAGTAATGATGTTCATAACATCATTCGATTTATATATATATATATATATATATATATATATATATATATATATAACTATCTTATTCAAAGATTTAAACTTGTAATCACTAGAACATAGTTTAGTTAATTCTAAACTTGTTCGCAAACAAAGTTAATCCTTCTAACATAACTTTTAAAATCCACTAAACACATGTTCTATATCTATATGATATGCTAACTTAATGATTTAAAACCTTTAAACAAGAAGAACACCGTAAAACCAGACATACGCCGTCGTAGTAAAACCGGGGGCGGTTTTGGGTTGGATAATTAAAAACAATGATAAAATTTGATTTAAAAGTTGTTCTTATGAGAAAATGATATTTCTTATGAACATGAAACTATATCTAAAAATCATGGTTAACCTCAAAGTGGAAGTATGTTTTTCAAAATGGTCATCAAGATGTCGTTTTTCAACGGAAATGACTACCTCTTTCAAATATGACTTGTAACCTGTAACTCCGACTATAAACCACTACATTTTCAGTTTAGTTCTAAATACTACAGTTCATTAGGAAACCATATCAATTTGATTCACTTTAAACGGAGTTGTAATGAATATTTGGCGAGCAAAACAAAATCTGCTAAAATTAACGTTGTATGGACAAAATTTATATTGTAAAAACTATGTTAACCATATCCTTGCTAACTTTTCCTATATGTATTTGGACATGTTATCATTAGTATAACAAAATATTGTAATCTTAGTTAATTCCAAGATTGTATATATATATATATATATATATAATAATCTTGGTACATTCCATGACAATAAGTATACAATACGTTTTGATAAATCCTAAGACAATAAGTATACAATACGTTTTCATAAATTCTAAGATAATACGTATACAATACATCTCTGATTTGATGTAAAGACAATACGTATACAATACATCATGGGGTAATTCTAAGATTATATATATACCGATTATTGGACATTTCAGACTATTTTGAACAACTAACAAAGGACTACTAACATAAAAATGTTAAAAATTTATATATAAGTATTCTATGAACTTGTTTTATTTTATTCACATGTCGTATTATTATCTGAATCATTATTATTGTTATAGGTTCGTGAATCCAAGGACGACGGCCATATTAAGCTGAAAAATTATTATTAATATACTTTTGCTACCGTGAGTATATAGTCCCATTTTTAAACTCTAAAAATATTTTGGGATGAGAATACATGAATTTTATGTTTTATGCCATGGACACAAGTACTTCAAATATATTCTACGTTGAGTTGTACCACATTGCATATCTTCCCTAATAGCTTGGTAACTAATATTTACATTTTGTAAGAACATGTAAGCGCGAATCCTATTGATAGATCTATCGGGTTTGACAACCCCAATCGGGCTAGTCGCTCTAGTATCGTAAACGGTTTCATAGTACTTCGTTTTTACTACACTTGATACAGTGTAGGGAGATTTCATAATAAAGGGAATATGCTACATTTATGGTTAAGTATGGTTACCAAAGCGCTCAACAACTTATAGAATATCTTTATTGAAATATTTATAACTATGAAATCTTGTGGTCTATATTTATATCGATGCTAGCTTTAAACCTATATATATCACCAACCTTTGTGTTGACTGTTTAAGCATGTTTATTCTCAGGTCCTTAAGAAAGTCTTCCGTTGTTGCATTATCTGAGCAAGCTGTGCATGGAGTCTCATGCTTTTGTTTAAATGAAGTGTTGCATTAAATAAAACTTTTGTCATGTATTATATTCAATTGTTATGTCACGTGTGTAGTATTTGGAAACCGATGTATTATGGGGATTATTTCTTAAATAATCGCCCACTTGTTTAAAACATGCATTATGTATAATAAAGGTGTGTCTTTTTATGAAACGAATGCAATATTTTCTAAAATGTATCATATAAAGGTCAAATACCTCGCTATAGGACAAATGAATAACGTACCACGTTTATAATAATATGGACGAGTTGTTTCAGTAAGATCCATCGTAGGAGTCTTGTTTAGCATCTTGCTTAGTAAATAGATATTTCAGGGCTGAATGATCTGTATAAACCGTGGTTTTGGACAGGATGAGATAGGAACGGAATTTTTCGAAGGCGAAAAATACTGCTAGCAGCTCCTTTTCCGTAGTGGTGTAATTCTCTTGACCTCCGATTAAGGTTTTGATGGCGTAATAGATTGGATGGAAATTCTTATCTTTCGATTGTCCTAGTACAGCTCCAACTGCGAAGTCACTCACATCACACATGATTTCAAATGGTAAGCCCCAATCAGGAGCTATCATGATAGGTGCATGTGTGAGCTGTTCCGTCAGATAGTTTAACGCTTGAACACATTCTTCATTAAAGACAAACAGAACTTCCTTTCTGAGGAGATGAGTGATAGGTCGTGTGACCTTTGAAAAATCTTTGATAAAACATCAGTTGAAATCGGCGTGTCTAAGTAAACTCCTTACAGATTTTACTGTGGTAGGTTCTGGAAGCTTAGTTAAGGTTTCGATCTTAGCCTTATCATCTTCTATCCCTGACTTTGATATCTTATGTCCTAAAACTATTCCTTCTTTCACCATGAAGTGACATTTTTCCCAATTTAGAACTAAGTTCGAATCTTCACACCGGGTGAGCATCTTGTCAAGGTTAGAAAGGCACGAATCAAAGATACTACTGAAGACAGAGAAGTCATCCATGAAGACATCAATACAATGTTCAATTATGTCATGGAATATAGCTACCATGCATCGCTGAAATGTAGCATGTGCATTGCACAACCCAAAGGGCATGCGTCGATAGGCAAATGTTCCATAAGGATAGGTGAAGGTTATATTTTCTTGGTCCTTTAGATCGAGTGGAATTTGAAAGTGGCCAGAAAAACCGTCAAGGAAAAAATAGAACTCATTTCCTGATAGGCGTTCCAACATTTGATCAATGAACAGAAGTGGAAAATGATCTTTTCGGGTTGCATAATTTATTTTACGATAATCTATGCAAACCCTCCAATCGGTGACCTCCCGAGTTGGAATAAGTTCATTATTCTCATTTTTTATTACGGTCATTCATCCCTTCTTGGGTACAACTTGAACAGGACTGACCCATGGCAAATTGGAAATAGGATAGATCAGACCGGCGTCCAGAAGTTTGATTACTTCTTTCTTGATGACTTCTTAAATCATTTAATTAACCCTTCTTTACCTCTGAACTGATGGTTTAAAATCATCCTCCATGAAGATCTTGTGAGTGCAATAGTTTGGACTGATTCCTTTTATGTCAAAAATCTTCCAAGCAATTGCTTTCTTATGTAATTTCAGAACCTTAATCAATTCCGCCTTCTCATATGGCGTGAGATCTTTAGAAATGATTACAGGGAGTTACAATTCTCCTTCTAAAAATGCATACTCCAGATGTTCGGGTAATTTCTTTAACTCCAATTCCGGAGGTTCCTTGATAGATGGCTTCATTCTTGCTATCTCCTTTATGTCTAACGAGTCATATCTCTTCTAAAATTCTGATTCTTCTTCTTCCTTAATAGCGGTCATTGATGATATCTGTTCTTTGGTTCTGGAAATTTTCCTTCTTAATGCTTCGTCTTCAGAAACTTCTTCTTTAGTTTTGAAGATTGGTTCAGGAATTTCATCACATTCCTCATTTAACTGCGGTTCCTGGAATACCGGAATAAAATCTATTTCCGCATTCAGTCTTCTCCTTAATAGAGGTAGGGGAATGCCTTGACCTAGTGGTGCTATTCAGATTGTTTTGCCAAGAAAGTTACTTTCAGAGTGGAGAGATTTATATTGACCAGGATTTATGGCTAAATAGTTATCAAGATTTCCTTCAGTAGGTGTAAAGAACAGATCCTTAGAAATTTGATCTTGACTACATATAGCCATGGTATCCTCCAGATATTTGTTGACGAGTTCTTGAAAAGAATCAGCGAGATTGAGATCTTCGCGAGGGTGGCTCATGAGTCAGTCGACATTAAATGTGACTTCTTCATTCCCAACTCTTAATTTCAGTGATTTCTCATGTACATCCATTATGGCTTTGGCAGTATTCAAGAATGGCCTGCCAGGTATGGGTGGGACCTTCGTGTCTTCCTCAATGTCTATAATGACGAAATCAATAGGGAATGCAAACATATCCACTCTAACTAGGACATCATCAGCTATTCCTTGAGGAATCTTAACTGATATGTTTGCGAGTTGGATAGTCATTCTGGTAGGTCTTAAGTTATTAAGTCCTAGCTTTTTGAATAATGAATAGGGCATCAAGTTTACACTGGCTCCTAAGTCTGCTAACGCATTGCTGATTTGGACATCTTGCAGGTAGCAAGGTACCGTAAATCTTCCTGTATCTCCTAACTTAGGGAAAATATGATGCTGTAACACTAATGAACATTCCTTACTTAAGGGTAAGCTAACTATCTCTCTTAATCTCTCTTTATTTGAAAGCGATTCTTTGAAAAATTTAGCGCAGTTTGGCATTTCTACTAAAGCATCTGCTAGTCGTACATCCAACTGTAGATTTTTAATAATATCCTAATACTTAACAAATTGCGCTTCTTGTTTTTCCTTCCTAAGCCTACCTGGGAAAGGTATACTGGCTCGCGAAATAATTTCCGGTGCTTTAGGTGAGATAGGTTCCGTTGGATTAACAACTGGGTCAATAGGCACAAGTTCCTTATCTTCCCATCACTACACTCTGTTTCAATTTTAGTGGTTAATCATTTGAGCGTAAGCTAAAAATTGGTTATTAATTCTTCAAAAGTATTTATCAAAGTGTCAAACTTATTTTTGCATTCTATGACTTGAAGGTTTATCATGTATTGCTTTTTCATAAAGTCGACTAAAGTTTCCTTAGAGTGGAGAATAGGTTGGTGTGATGGGAATATTATATTAGAGTCCGAGCTATTCTGCCATTTATATGCCCATCTAGGGTAAGGATACCATAGATTGGTTCTAGTATCATCGAGACATTTAGGAATCGGTAAACTTTGAAGAGTGAGGGTGAGATCTTGTAACCTGGTTTTCAGCATTTTTACTGTTTGAGTGAAGATGTCATCCTTCTCAGCAGCTTCATTGCTCCATCTTCCTGTTGTATAGCTATTGTATCTAAAAGATTCCATGCTTCATCTGCTGTTCGTGACATGAAATTGCCTTGCGAGGCCATGTCTAGGAGAGACTTATCATCCTTGGTCAAACCATTGTAAAGCATGCATATTATGTCTGCCCGACTTAACGAATGATTCGGACATCTTTAAAGCATCACCTTTACTCTATTTCATGCTAGACACAATGACTCGTTTTCTTTTTTAGAGAAGTCTGTGATGTCATTTCTTAAACAGGTTTGGAGGGAGGGGGGATAGAATTTGGTTAAAAACTTTGTGGCTAATTCCTACCATGATTGTATTGAATTCGATTGAAGCTCATCAAACCATGTTAAAGCGTGTATAGACAAAGAATATTGGAAAAGATGAAGTTTCAAAATGTTTTTCTCGTTTTCTTCCTTTTAAAAGAGTCAACCAGACTGATAAATTTGTTTAAGTGAAAGTTTGGATCGTCAGTCAAAAATTCTTGAAATTTACAGATCATACTGACCAATTTGATCATATTTGAACTGATTTCAGGAATTCCTTCGGTTCCTAAGGTGATTGGTCCTCCTCTTTCTTCTAAGCATGACTTTTGCATAGAAGCAAGGGTGTTTTGTTGTTCCATTTTTATAGATTTTCTATTTTAAAGACTATAAAAAGTAACTTTTAGGAAATATTGATTTATCAACAGGATCAATAATTTAATTAAAACAACTATTCTTGAAATTCGATCGCTAACCTTATCAGATATTTCAACTGGTAGGATTTCTTACAGAGTACTCTGTACCTAAGTGGCCAGGTCGACTACGGAGAGGCGGGATCCTTTTGGTTCCAATATAATTGAAGACTGTTCAGAAAATTCAATAACCAAGTTTGTGTATAATTGTCTTTCTTAGAAACCACCAAATAATACTTTTCTCTGTTTAAAATCTTTCTCAATCAAATTATTCGATCCCCGGCAGCGGAGCCAAAAACTTGTTATACCTGTGATATGACCGAAACAGACGGTTTTATTTATGCGGTGTTGTTAGGCCGCAATGCGTCAGAATCAGCTATCAGGAGGTGAGAACTGTGGTTTATTATTTATATTTTACGGGGCCTAAATTTAGTCTTAACTTTCTAAGGTAGAAGGTGTAAGTTAACCTAGAGTCATACTTTTGAATGGTTTAACGAATTGAAGATCAAGTGGATAATTATCTTTGGTTAAATTACCTAGATAAAGGATAGTGGTTGGTTTTAAGCTGATAGTCCTAATTACGAAAAAGTAAAGATGATGGAGGGATATCCGGAGTATGCAGATCAGGAAAATATTGATCAAGATATCGGTTTAGGCTAGGGAAAGGTAATTATGTTTATGTTAAAGTTAAGATTTGAATGGTGTAGATCTGGTTGGATGAGCCAATTACATAGACATACTTATCTCTAGACTCTCGGAGTTCTCGTTAAGTAGTGAAAAGTATGTCACATGGTTACTTAATTGAAGGGTAACTATATCTCGGAGGTTATCCTCAGTAAAGCACGAGGTTTATTAGTGGGTTGAGTTCTAATCCTATCAGTTTGGGTAACTAAATAACAACGTGCCGTGTTGAGTGAACACTGATCACAAACGGAAGGGGTCCGTCGAGTCAAGCTGAAAAACCTTAATGTAAACTAAAAATCATTTCATCATACTAATGAGATCTTACCAGTCTAAGCATTATACAACATTACAGTTGATATACTGAAAGTAAAGCAGATAGAAACCTAATAGATACTTAAACAATTGATATAACTTAATCCTATAGCAACAACCAAACAAGAACAAGCAATAGGTTTGGGTTATATAGTTAAGGCACTAACTAGATCTTAACAACTTCTAAGAGGTCTCTTCAGAACAGTCAATAGGCATATAGGTCATTCATGTCTCAATTCCTAAGTTCCGTGTACTAAAAGTGCATTAGATGCCTCTCGGGAACTCCGGCCATACCGAGTTCATAATATCTCAGATACAGTATAACCAGGGGTCCTAATCCTATGAAGTAGCTAAGTTCATATGGGTGGACAAGTCCTGATCATAACCTAGGTTGGAAAATCCTTAAGATGCTGGCATACAAATCTATCGGGATCAGAGATTCAGCATAACAACAGTAATCGTACTAATTTAACATAACTACGCTAACCCAAACTTTTATCATGGCAAAAAACAGATTAATTAACCTAACATGGAAATATCGGAACGCATTATTAAGACAAGTGTTTCGGATAAAAACCTGAAAAGGCCGAAGAAAATCTCCCCGAGATCGTAGGGACTTGCCGGGATATCCTCCGGAAAATAAAAGTTAAGCTAGCTACTAGTAAAAACTAACTATAATTCTTGAAAATCTAATTTAAAGTACAAAATGAGTGTGTGTAAAAATGAATGCAAAAATCCTCTTAAATAGGCAAGATATCAGCTGCCATACAGCTGACACTCCGTATGGCAAGTTGTATGGCCTGCCCATATGGCATGGTGAGCCATTTGTTGTGCTCGGATGCATAGCAGGTCATACCATACATGGAAAGCCGTATGTCAGGCTGTATGGCTCTTTCTGGTCTGCTGTTTTTCCGGGATCGTAACTTCATTTCCTGGGTCGTAACTTGTCTTCCACCGGTATCGCTCTAGATTTTTCGTTTTAGCTCCGTTTTACTTTATTCTTTTTCCATCACCTTTGTAATTACTTAATCTACAAAATTAACTGAAAAGCGATTATTATGGCAATAAAGCTTGGAACTTTATAGATTTAGGGCTCAGTATCGGGGGTAAAAACGTGACTTTTTGGCCGATATCAGAAGCATATGGTCATGATACTGACAATTGTAAGTGACTGATGAGAGAAATTATTGCTAAAATCAAAGCTGGTGAACTAAATCACTTGTTACCTGGAAAGAAATACAGGAGGAATGACCCAAATAAAGGTTTTGCTTGGCAAGAAAAATTGCGTCATAGTGGGCGGAGAGATTATAACCGGCGAGAGGAAAGAAAGGATGAGAGGGATCCAACTCCTGAATGGCACATCAAGGTCATTTGAAATGAGGGTGAAGAGCATGTGGAACGCGGAGAGCGGCACAAGGAAGCATGGATGTACGCTCCTATCGTTTTCCACACAATTCCTAACTTGCGACTATCAGAGGATCCTGTGGTCATATCTGTTGTGATTACAAACAAGTTCATAAAGAAAATTTATACAGATACTAGTAGCGAAGCAGATATCTTGTACTTGGATTGTTTTACGGATTTTCTGTTCAGCGTTAAAGATAGGCTTTGCAACATGGATTTGAAAATTGCTGGCATAACTGGAGCATCAGTAAGAGTAGTTGGGAAGATCAAATTGGATGTAACAATGGGAACATATCATTTAGTTCGCACAGAAATTGTAGATTTCACAGTGCTGGAAGGCAAGTCAAGGTTTAATGCTTTATTTGGAAGACATACTCTGCGAAAGTTTGGTGCAATCTCTTCAACACCACATGAGGAATTACGATTCCCCACCCCTAATGGCATAGCTGTGGTGCATTCAGAGTATGTAGGACCAGTAAAGGAGTGATCTGTTGTTTATGAAACGCAAGGGGATATGGTCAGAGGTGGACCTTCAAGGCAATTGGTTAACAGGAATGAGGTGAACGGATGCGTTAACGCGTCCAAAATGATGGAGTATTAGAAGCATAACACAGTACGCTCCACGGTAGAATGATTACATATATAGTGCGGCACAGTTGTTGAGCATGTTTCTTTATTGTCATTTCAAATAAGCACGATGTAAATTTTGTAGTTTTACTGGATAATTTGATCACCCTATCCATACGAAAATGTTACACAAAACTTTGTAAGTGCAGCAGTTTAATATTAATAAAATTTTAACTTTTTGCTTACGCAAAGCGCTAAACGTTACGAATGTAAAACAGTGCATTCATACCTACCTGCAAAGCTAAAGCATTTTTATGCTCCCGATGGTAGAAGCTTTTGTGTCAACATTATAGACACAAGGAATCGGCTAGTGAAAGTGTTGACTTTACTAGAGGACACCGAGGCAAAAATACAATATCTCTTGAATGTCATGACATATACAATGGTTTATCTCAAATGCGTAAATCCATTTATATGGAAAATAGAAAAGTTTCACATAAAGATACAAGTGTATCTTTGAAAAGCCGCACAATGCCTAAGCGTAGCACGCTGTGCGGAATATTGATAATTCCTTAAATACATATTTTACAAATCATACAAGTTCATTATTTTGACTCATTTATATCTTTACATACACGGGTTCATTATGTTGGCAAGATTCATTATTTCTTTTAACAAGATTTATCAAGCAAAAATGTCTAGTGCAACACGGAGAACGGATGATGTTTAAATGCATCCGTCATGCGATAAGCAGTAAAGGCAAATGTATTTTCCTAATAAAGTTAGCAAAACACAAACGTAATGAAGGCACAGTTTGGGCATTCATATATACTATGATATATGGCATAAAAATTTATCATTATTATTATTCAACATACATATTTTCTCATAAAAAAATGGCATATGTTAAACATACTTAAGCATGGCAAACTTGTTAAAACATCAAACATCAGACATACATATATATATATATACATACATATATATATATATACATATATATATATATATATATATATATATATATATATATATATATATATATATATATATATATATATATATATATATATATATATATATATATATATTGTTAAATCAAAGTAAACATTATACAATATTCATTACAAGTGTTTCGAATTGTTACAAATCATACTGGCACGTTCAGTATTTCTTTGACAGAAGCATCATCCTTTTTATAAACTTCATCCAAAGAGGTAAGCTTCAGTGCAGAAACAGCCATCCTAGTAGTCTCCAGCTCGGCTACATCATTGGGATTGATATACTTGGAAATTTCTGTAGGCAAAGGATCTGGTTTGGTAGGAATCACATTCATCACTTTCTCAATAGCTACAGAAACTTCTTGAGTTACTGCATCCTCAACATAGTGATGAAATGTTTGGCCAACAAAATCTGAGTCTAATATCCTGTACACCAAACCAGGAATACCAGTTTTCAAATCTGCTAAGTCTTTCTGTGCAGCAGCAGCATGGGTGGCATTCTTTTCAGCCATACGCCCCTTTTCTTAAACAGCCTTCTTCAGTTCTTTTACCTCCTTCACCAACTTTTCATTCTCTTCCACCAACTTGTCTTTCTCAGACCTCATTTACACACACTTACCTTCCACTAACTTTAAAGACTCATCCTTCTTCTGTGCCAGATCAGCTGCAGTCCTCCACTTTTTGTGCACATCGTGCACATCCACCTCCAGTTTCTTCAGTTTAGTTGCATTTTGTACAGCATTAGCAATAGTAGTCTCTTGTTCCTCCTGCATCTTGAGGTTATGAAGCACGTGTTGTGTATGCAGCAGTAGAGATGTAGCAGTAGATTGGAAGCTTTGCTTCAGGGTCATGGTGGATAGAGAAGAGGAAAGATCAGCAATGGAGTATGTCTGTACAAAAAAATTTAACAAATTAACCAATATACAAATAATTAATTATTCAATGAAGAAATCAGATCAAAAGTTACCTTTAACACATCAACAAAGATGTCAGACTTATTGATGGGATCCTCGAGGAATGTCTTTAGGCCGACTAGTGGCACGGCGGATGGCAAAAGAGAGGAAGAAGAAGATTGTGTGGTACCAGGACCTTTAGACAGCAGTGGAGTAGAGAAAGGGGGTGTCTCAACAACATCATCATCAACATTATTATAATCATCATTAGCAGCATCATCATCATCATCATCATTCTCATCATGTTTGTTTCCTTCTACAGTGGCATCATTATCTTCAACCTCATCTCGAAGAATCAATTCTGGTTACATAACACAACAGATGAGTATAATGGCAACTTATGATATACATATGATAACAATGAATAGGCAGAATGCATACTTCTTTGCTTCTTGGAAGGAGCAGATTCAACCAGTGGGCATTTACCAGCATGCATAGAGCGTTTAGTAGTCTTCTTAGAACCAGAAGGAGTGGGGGTGGTTTCTATAATATCCAGATCGGGTGATGGTTGTTCAGCATCACCACCTTCGCCCTCCATTCTCCGTTCTATGCTTTTGATTTGTTGCTTAAACTCAGCATCCTTGGCTTTCTTAACCTCAATCTCTTCAGCGGTTTTCTTTCTTTCCTCAACAATAATGTTGTCATGGTTGGCTTTGTTGAAAGTATTGTAAACCTTTATCTCTCCTTCTACATAACATAAACACAAATACAAGCAGGAAAAGCATATATAAGAACATATATGACTCATATTGCAACAATAAAGACATAGCATATTCATGAGGGAGCCTACCATGGCCTGTCCATTGCAGTTTTGGCATTAACCCAGGACGTCAATTATCACTCATGCCGCAAAGGACCAAAATGGCGTCATAGTCCACATATGATCTTTGTGGAAGCTTCATCGCCTTCCACGCTTTCACAGTTGTTTTTTCATCCTCCGACAGATCAATAGCTTTACTAGCGCCAATTTTAGTTTTATCCCATTGGTGAACACTAGCCCATCGCTCTTGAATAACCCTCTCATTAACAAAGAAAAAGGGTTCTTTCCAGTTTTTCAAAGAGGATTCCTTTTCGCCAGTAAAGGCTTTCCATGGTTTGCAGTCGAATGTATACCAACATTGACTCACTAGTCGAGTCCTAAACAACTCATCAAAAATATTTACACTGGATTCTCTATTTAGACAATTGCAAAACATTTCAAAATGGATTATTTTATGTAAGCCAAGCGGGTGGATTTGGCTCAAACCTATCCCATATTGGGCAAGAACTCTTTGTAGGAAAACAGAAGGGGGTATACGCAAGTTTCCTACGGTAAGTTGTAATTTGTACAAAGTAATCATCTTTGGAGGCAGTTTGTTGGCTTTATCATCTGGAGATGCGACTATTGGGTTTAAACATCTAAGATTTTTGAATCCTATACAGATTTTATCTATATCTGCTTCTGTTAAACTCGATTGAATCGTATTTACATTACCCGTGTCCTTCTGGGAAGATGTACTGCTAGACTCGGCCATGGTAGTAAGAAAAAGCAACAGAAACAGAGGAGAAAGAATTTGAATACTAACCTTGCAGACGTGATTGTTAAACCCTAGATTTGAATGCACAAAGGAGATCCTTGATAGAATTAGAGATTTTCGAAAAAAGGGAAATTGAAATGTGGACGGAGTATATATAGTCAAATTGATGGAAATTGAAAGAATAAGATTGAGCCACGTGTACAGCCCAGATCAATTGGGATTAATTTTTTATTTCAAAAAATATTTTACATAATTTTAAGGGTGTTTGGTGGCAAAAATCATCATTGGAGGGTAACGTCAAGTCAGAGCAACAGACGGCTACAGCAGTTTGTGTTCTCGAGGGAAAATGCATCTTTCATTTTTTATAGTTTAATGATTTTATTTTTTACAAAAATAAAGACATTAAACTGGGGGAACTTAATGGTGTGTCCTAAGGGGATACACGCATAAAATATCATTTTTATACAAAAGAAAGGATCAAAACGCATAAAAGATAGCAATTTCGGCAGTTTTTATCATTATTCGTCCAACGCTTAACCAGGCCGCCCAACGTCATGTGTAAGCCCTGCAGGCAGCTTCTATCCTTAAGCCCTTTGATTAAGCATGTGAGCGGCACGCAGCCACGTCAGCACACACCAATGGCGGTTCCGGATATATCACATAACTGAATTAATCATCGTTTGACACGTGTTCCCGAGAATTCCGGACATTCTACGCCTATAAATATACCCTCTGGGTCACCACATTTCACATCTAATCTTCAATCAGAGAGAAGTACACTTTCTCTCTCACACAGTACTTTCTCACTCTAAAACTTTAACCGCTTAGCAACAGAACGCTACAGAGACCAATTACAGTTTGGTTCAAAGACTGATTGAGGCCACCCCACAGATTTCTCATTCGTGTTCCGGGTCTGTAGGGATTCTTTCCCGAGGGCAAACATTAATCGACAACATATCGCTCAACGCTAGGCTGTTATAGTTCTGTACTGGTACCTTTCATCCGCTATACGGAAAATAGTACCAACACAAAGCAACGAAAATACATTGAACACAACATAAATAGACACTATACAAGCAGAAACAAAAGAAAAGTAAGTTGGGACATTACCTTGGAAAAAAGGCATGAAGATGGAACTCTTTCAGATTCTCAATTCGAACAACAAATGCGCCTACCGAAGACAAATTGCAATACACTATTCCAAAATAAGTATAATGAACAACAAAAGTACAAATATAAAACTAATAATCTAGGTAAGGCCATAATTAATCTCACGATGAATAATGGGTGGTGAAAGCTGCTGTCCACAGGCGCACCACAACAACAGACTGAAAACAGTAAATCAGATGATCAAAAACCAAATAAATCAGATGATTAACGGTGACACAAAAATTTGGGAAACAAAAAAACATAGAAACAATGGTGATAGAGAGATAAGTGAAAAGAAACATATACGGGACTATCAAAATCTGAGAATTGCCTTAAAACTACAATAGTTCCAATCTAATAAAAAAAACAAAAAACCGTAAAATCAACACACAAACCCTAGATAACAAATCAGGCTTTGCAGCGAAAGTGTAGCTATGGTGAATGGTGGTCAAAGATAAGAGAGCGATGGTGACCAATAGTAGCGACAGTCTGTTGTCGATGGTTGATGGTGGTTGAAGATTAAAGAGCTGCGAGGGTGACATTGTGGTTATGATGATGGAGACGTGGGTGTAAAAACAAGAGAGTGAATGGAAGGATCGAGAGATGCAGGAATAAGTATCTGAAAAGTAGAAAAGATGAAAATAACCACAAAACAATTTAATACTGGTGTGAACAGTAAATTTAAGGATTCTATTGATATGTTTATAATTTTACAAACAAAACTATTTATATTCAAAGTTCCCTTAAATCTACATACATACTTTTCTTGAATTTACAGTACCTACCGACCTTAATTGTAATATTGTAATAATAATAATAATAATAATAATAATAATAATAATAATAATAATAATAATAATAATAATAATAATAATAATAATAACAATATCAATATCAATAATAACAATAATAATAATAGTAATAATAATAATAGTAATATTTGCAATAATAATAATAATAATATGACGATGATGACACACTCTTCATTTAAACTATACCACCAATCAGTAATACTTGGACCCAACGCTTGCCTTAGAAAAACACCATGAAGGAAGGGTTGACATCTTTCGTATGAAAACACCAAGACGGTATCATTGGGTGTACATGTAGTCACATAGAATCACTGAACTGGTCACAGACTCATTACACTGCCTAATCATAAGCACGACATGGGTCATTATACTTGTCACTATATAACCTTATCTATAAAGATAATCTCACTCACCTGGAAACACAAGGACTCAGTAGTCTTATTTCACCGAGCCTTCACCTTTTCCTCTATCACCTGAGAATATCATATTTCTGATTAGTACACTTTTCTCGATCATATTCTATCATTAGAATACTGTAAAACATTTAAACACATCACATGGGTCAATATGTCACTTAACTCGTTTACAGACTTGAGTCCCGCACACAGCACATCTGGTGCGTGGAAAACTCAACACACATATCACACTCATCATTTAATCATAATCATAATCATATATTATATTTGTTTTTACATTCAAAATGAATCATACGCATGTACGAGCCTCAAATCGCACGATTAGCGCTTCGCTCGCCTGCTGGAAATCTTACACTTGTGAGCTAACAAGAGTGAGCCCTTGATGTGTGCGATCGTGTCCTTTTATATTTCTCAGATTTAGATTGAATTTATTACACGAATTGGTTGTGATTATATGGTGTTCTTATGATTTCGGATTGATTTCACACATATAGGCAACTTTGTCCTATCCGTATAGTAATAGTTCGTTGGTAAATCCGGTTCGTTTCACAGGGAGATTGTAGTTTTCAAAGTTTTTAATCATTAAAAGTTAATCTATTTACAAGGGGGTTTTTGGATTAGGCTTTACACTAAACAGTATTTAAAATATGGTAAAAAGTAATACAGTAAAAAGTAAATAACATTTAACATGCAGTAAAAGTAAAAATAGAAAGTAAAATAAAGTAAAGTAGTGGTCACTAAAATATGTCTCCTCTGGATTATGGATTTTTTTTTTTAGTCCGGTTACGATGTTTTAATATATATTCTTATATTTCTTCCGACTTATAAAGATTTAACTAGCTAAAATTAAATCTAACTTTCGTTTCGATCTCGTTCTAGCGAATTAAATTATACCCCGACTATTTAAATTGAGATTTAATCCAGTTTTTACTTTCGTTGAAACCAAAATTATAATAGTCTTACCTTATTATAATTACACGATTATAAACTATAATATTACCCAAACCACCGGATCACACTTCTAAATTGTTGTCAATAATTTGTCCATATGTCCGTCTAGATCACCGAGGTGTTGAAGCATAATTTATGTAAATTTAATGCACTTTCGTTTATCAATTTTAATAAATTATGTGATAGGGTTTAAAATATCAAGTTATATAACAATGGTTTGGTGATTAAACTTAATGTTAAAAAATAGTCAAAGTTACATCATAATTTTATAATATTGTTCAATCAATTTGTCCAGAGGTTCTACATTTTGGTCACCACTATGGGTATTTAGTTGGACATTATAACGGCATAAAAATATAATTTATATAAATTGAACATGGTAACAATAATAATAATAAACGATAACAATAAAAATAATAAATAACGATAATAACGACGATAATAATAAATATTATGATAACAATAATAAAAATAACAATAATAAAAATAACAATAATGATAACAACGATAAGTAAAAATAATAATAACAAAGTTGAGAAAGTAGAGACTTACAGCGAGTTGAAATGGTAAAAAGGGGAATTAAAAGCTTAGCGGTACACGGACAGAAATTCGACTTGAAAACCCGTAAAATAAACGTTACGCTACCCAAACTTGCAGAAATGTAACCACTAAATTAATCTACTCCTACTCCTAAAACTAAATTACATAAAATAAATAAAGAGAGAATTGAAATTGAATTGAAAAATATATTAAGAGTGTGTAAAATACATCGAACAAACTGACTTTTTATTGGATTGTGGCCTGCTACAGTAACCCATGCGATCGCATGGGTTTTATGCCTATTTCCCATGCGATCGCATGGCCGCCAGATCCAGCTCACATATTTTTTGTATACTAGCTTGTCGACATATTTAATAAATATATATAATATATATATAATTTTATATAATTATATATATATTATATTATATTCTTGCGCATAGTTGACTCGTAATTTTGGCTCCGATGTTTCGTACATTTACGCCCGGTTTATGTCTCGGTTCCGGTTTCTCGAACGTCTTTTCGTACAATTTAATATCGCGTACTTTGCGTTTCGCAACTTGCGTTCTTATCAATCTTTAGACGTTTTTCTTCGATAAATTAAATCACTTGGAGTGTAACTTGTACGTTTGAGCATTTTGGACGTTTTCACCTTTTAAATCTTCGTTTTCGACTTTAAATCTTCATTTTCGAGCGATCTTCGTCTTTCGTCTTCACACTTATTTATTTAAACGATTACAACTAAAAATAAGGAAATTACAATTAAAAACATTACATTTTGGAATGATATTACGACTAAATATATGTTCGTTTGGAGCAATATCAATTATCCCTACACTTGAATGTTGCTTGTCCTCAAGCAATATAGTACTTGAAATTAAACAAACTTTACACAAATCACTTATTTATTCTTCACACTTTATACATCAGTGATTTTGGTACGGCGGTATGAACAATGATAGTAATGATAAAACCATGGTTAAAGGTGGGTGTGCCATCCACAGTTGCCTCGGGTTCAGGTCAACGACACTTGCAATCAAATAGCCGATTTACTTTCGATTTCCAAAGCAAAGTGCATATTTGAAAGGCGGTTTAAAGTCCCACGTGACTATGAAAATTTAGATCCTTAAGGAAATTGGATCTTTATGAAAACTTTTGATATTTTGAAAATTCAAGCTAGATTTTACCCTAGATAAGTTTTGCGAATAAACCCTTTATCGGTGTTACAAAATATTTTGTGGGTGTTGTGGGTTTCAGATTTTAAAATTTTAGCTCAAAACTTGCGGTTTTGGGTCACCCACTTGCTAATCCTTGTATTAGGAAAGCACACGTCCAGTTTACTTGTCCCGTATATTACCTTTCAGTAAACTACCGTCCGGTTGTAAAGGAAAGCGATGAACAAGCAACTGTTAAGGCAAGGTCTAATGACATGCTTTTGAATATGGTCCACAACGTGTCGGATGCTATTACTATCCTTTGTAGGAGCAATAGTAAAGATCATCCAATAATTTTTCGGTCTGGCACAAGGTCCTGTCTTCGACCATGCTATGCAACCACCGTTCTTACGGTTGACACCTGATTTGGTTCAGGGGACCTAATGAATTCTGATGAATTCTCAGGATTTTACGTTCAAAGGTAATGAACGCATTGAAAATAGGTTTTCAGAAAACAAATCGGTTTTAATTTGATCTAAATATTTTCTCGTTCAAGCTCGAGTTTAGATATCATTGAATTCCATGAGTTTGTAATTCTCAATCTTTAAGGTCAATCTCAAGGATTGAGTAATATCAGGCTTAAATGCTGATTTTTAATCTTTAAGGAGATTATCCTTTCTGGGGGTCTGATTCATTAGTCTTATCAAGCTAATTTGCACGGTGCCCTCCCCATTTTACGAGATAGATCCTCTCATGGTTAGGATAAGTCTGACCACATGGCGACCCTATTTTGATGCTGAGGTCCGTGTATTTCTAGCTGATTTTCGAGAAAACTTTTCAAGGTTTTTCGTAGAATCTACAACTGGTCTGGATGACAACTTCTTGACCTAAATCAATAAGCGCGTTTCTTTTTCTGAAGACTTTACTTCATTTTAATGATGGAATTGATTCATTGTGTAGATCCATCTTTTCTTTAATTTTCACAATTTAATGGGTAAAACAAATTTATACAGCCCAAAGTAAAAGTACCTGCAATAAACTTCGCACAAACATGTGATAACAGTTCATATATATTGACAAATCTCCTCACACTTGGCTTTTTTCATGCGTCTTTTTTTATTTCTAATAAATAAATTCAAGCGTTTTAGTTGTTTCTCAATTTATGTCCTTATTTTAGGTTAACAATAATTTCGGTACCCACACCTAGTTTTATCGTTCATAAACATATTAAACAAGATTTGAATTCATTTAGTTAAAAAATTTTAAATTTTTCACAAAATTTAGAAAATAAGCCTAGTGTAAACCCGAGAGAATTTATAATCCTTCCCCACACTTGAGATCATGCAATGCCCTCATTGCAATAAAATCATACTAGATTAAATTCATGAGGGCAATTAGAATAGAAAGGGAGTTAAAACCACTTTAGCTAAAAAAGCCGTAACTTGCGGGATTTGTTTAATCTGTTGATGTTGATTTGTCCGTCATTCCAAAATTTTCGTCATCTTTTCATATGTTTCGCCAAAATTGGTTGCTTTTGCTAAACTGAATTTCAGTCTTAGATAATGCGTCTTTTACCCTTATTTATATGCACACAAACAAAACAAACAAACATACAAAAACACACAAAAATATTTTTTTATTTTTTTTATTAAAACTTCACACGAAAAGGAAATAAACATGATTTTTTAACGAGTCGTTTTCTCGACTCTACCCCATATTTATTTTCTAATGGGGTAAGACTCTCCTAAATCTATCGAACGATACGTGAAATCAGTGGAAAAAGTTTCACGAATTAATAAAGTGAATCATTTATTTACATCTCGAGTGGTATATAATATATCAGATAAATCCTTTTTCAGTTTCCTGAAAAAGGAGTACCCAACCCGAGAGTTAATACACAACTCTTCTCTAAGTGTGGCTTGCAACAAAAAGTTTACTCTTTTAGGTGGATCATGTCCAAATGGATCTTCATACACCGTCTCCCATCTACTAGACTCGTGAGAACATAAAAATTCCAAATGAGGAGGAGATTCCTTAAGTGGTTCTTTTATATCAAGTTCCTCATCCTCGACGATCTTGGATGACTCCACCACTTTGACCTCCAGAGTTAAAACCTCATCATCATTACTATCCCATGAATACAAAATTGCATCCTGGGATTCTTCTTCATTGATAGCTGAATTGATGAGTGTACATGTTGAATTTATTGAGGTGAAAGGTGGTGGATTAGTGGCCTGCTCACATTCATTCCTTGGTAGGTCCTCGAGGGTAATTCTTTCTAATAGATGGATAGGAATGTCATTAATATCCCCAGTCAAATTGTATTGCAGCATTAGATACATAGGAATATCATCCGTATCTATGTTTAAATGATACCCTTCACCAACATCTCTCGAATCAACCTTAGTCACCCGAGATGGCGTATACCAATAGTTTTCATAAGGATTTGAAATATGAGTCGGCTGATAATAGAAAGGTGGGTTCACCATTGGCTGATCGTCTGGGTCAGTCATATTTTTTTTCCCTGTAAACTTGTAATCTAGTTGCAAACACAAAACAGGAAGAAAAAAAATGAAACAAAACAAAAAAAAACAACTTTTGTGGAAACTAGATTTCCACAAAAGGATCGAATAACTAAAAACAATTAAAAACCTTTAAACAAATAGACTTTATTCCAATTTTGCCCACGTTTCGAATAGCCAAAAGATGTAGCAGGTAGCCAGGACCCTTTAAATCGGAAGCCCACAACTCGCCACTAACAAATCCAACTATTACTACGAATCAGAAAATCGTCTATTCCATTTAACTGCCAACTTCCCCGGCGGCGGCACCAAAAAGTTGATGTGTGCGATCGTGTCCTTTTATATTTCTCAAATTTAGATTGAATTTATTACACGAATTGGTTGTGATTATATGGTGTTCTTATGATTTCGGATTGATTTCACACATATAGGCAACTTTGTCCTATCCGTATAGTAATAGTTCGTTGGTAAATCCGGTTCGTTCCACAGGGAGATTGTAGTTTTCAAAGTTTTTAATCATTAAAAGGTAATCTATTTACAAGGGGGGTTTTGGATTAGGTTTTACACTAAACAGTATTTAAAATATGGTAAAAAGTATTACAGTAAAAAGTAAATAACATTTAACATGCAGTAAAAGTAAAAATAGAAAGTAAAATAAAGTAAAGTAGTGGTCACTAAAATATGTCTCCTCTGGATTATGGATTTTTTTTAAGTCCGGTTACGATGTTTTAATATATATCCTTATATTTCTTCCGACTTATAAAGATTTAACTAGCTAAAATTAAATCTAACTTTCGTTTCGATCTCGTTCTAGCGAATTAAATTATACCCCGACTATTTAAATTGAGATTTAATCCAGTTTTTACTTTCGTTGAAACCAAAATTATAACAGTCTTACCTTATTATAATTACACGATTATAAACTATAATATTATCCAAACCACCGGATCACACTTCTAAATTGTTGTCAATAATTTGTCCATATGTCTGTCTAGATCACCGAGGTGTTGAAGCATAATTTATGTAAATTTAATGCACTTTCGTTTATCAATTTTAATAAATTATGTGATAGGGTTTAAAATATCAAGTTATATAACAATGGTTTGGTGATTAAACTTAATGTTAAAAAATAGTCAAAGTTACATCATAATTTTATAATATGGTTCAATCCATTTGTCCAGAGGTTCTACATTTTGGTCACCATTATGGGTATTTAGTTGGACATTATAACGGCATAAAAATATAATTTATATAAATTGAACATGGTAACAATAATAATAATAAACGATAACAATAAAAATAATAAATAACGATAATAACGACGATAATAATAAAAATAACAATAATAAAAATAACAATAATGATAACAACGATAAGTAAAAATAATAATAACAAAGTTGAGAAAGTAGAGACTTACAGCGAGTTGAAATGGTAAAAAGTGGGATTAGAAGCTTAGCGGTACACGGACAGAAATTCGACTTGAAAACCCGTAAAATAAATGTTACGCTACACAAACTTGCAGAAATGTAACCACTAAATTAATCTACTCCTACTCCTAAAACTAAATTACATAAAATAAATAAAGAGAGAATTGAAATTGAATTGAAAAATATATTAAGAGTGTGTAAAATACATCGAACAAACTGACTTTTTATAGGATTGTGGCCTGCTACAGTAACCCAAGCGATCGCATGGGTTTTATGCCTATTTCCCATGTGATCGCATGGCTGCCAGATCCAGCTCACATATTTTTTGTATACTAGCTTGTCGACATATTTAATGAATATATATAATATATATATAATTTTATATAATTATGTATATATTATATTATATTCTTGTGCATAGTTGACTCGTAATTTTGGCTCCGATGTTTCGTACGTTTACGCCCGGTTTATGTCTCGGTTCCGGTTTCTCGAACGTCTTTTCGTACAATTTAATATCGCGTACTTTGCGTTTCGCAACTTGCGTCTTATCAATCTTTAGACATTTGTCTTCGATAAATTAAACCACTTGGAGTGTAACTTTTATGTTTGAGCATTTTGAACGTTTTCACCTTTTAAATCTTCGTTTTCGACTTTAAATCTTTATTTTCGAGCGATCTTCGTCTTTCGTCTTCGCACTTATTTATTTAAACGATTACAACTAAAAATAAGGAAATTACAATTAAAAACATTACATTTTGGAATGATATTGCGCCTAAATATATGTTCGTTTGGAGCAATATCAATTATCCCTACACTTGAACGTTGCTTGTCCTCATGCAATATAGAACTTGAAATTAAACAAACTTTACACAAATCACTTATTTATTCTTCACACTTTATACATCAGTGATTTTGGTACGGCGGTATGAACAATGATAGTAATGATAGAACCATGGTTAAAGGTGGGTGTTCCATCCACAGTTGCCTCGGGTTCAGGTCAACGACACTTGCAATCAAATAGCCGATTTACTTTCGGTTTCCAAAGCAAAGTGCACATTTGAAAGGCGGTTTAAAGTCCCACGTGACTATGAAAATTTAGATCCTTAAGGAAATTGGATCTTTATGAAAACTTTTGATCTTTTGAAAATTCAAGCTAGATTTTACCCTAGATAAGTTTTCCGAATAAACCCTTTATCGGTGTTACAAAATGTTTTGTGGGTGTTGTGGGTTTCAGATTTTAAAATTTTAGCTCAAAACTTGCGGTTTTGTGTCACCCACTTGCTAATCCTTGTATTAGGAAAGCACACGTCCAGTTTACTTATCCCGTATATTACCTTTTAGTAAACTACCGTCCGATTGTAAAGGAAAGCGATAACCAAGCAACTGTTAAGGCAATGTCTAATGACATGCTTTTGAATATGGTCCACAACGTGTCGGATGCTATTACTATCCTTTGTAGGAGCAATAGTAAAGATCATCCTATAATTTTTCGGTCTGGCACAAGGTCCTGTCTTCGACCATGCTATGCAACCACCGTTCTTACGGTTGACACCTGATTTGGTTCAGGTGACCTAATGAATTCTGATGAATTCTCATGATTTTACGTTCAATGGTAATGAACGCATTGAAAATAGGTTTTCAGAAAACAAATCGGTTTTAATTTGATCAAAATATTTTCTCGTTCAAGCTCGAGTTTAGATATCATTGAATTCCATGAGTTTGTAATTCTCAATCTTTAAGGTCAATCTCAAGGATTGAGTAATATCAGGCTTAAATGCTGATTTTTAATCTTTAAGGAGATTATCCTTTCTGGGGGGTCTGATTCATTAGTCTTATCAAGCTAATTTGCACGGCGCCCTCTCCATTTTACGAGACAGATCCTCTCATGGTTAGGATAAGTCTGGCCACATGGCGACCCTGTTTGATGCTGAGGTCCGTGTATTTCCAGTTGATTTTCGAGAAAACTTTTCAAGGTTTTTCGTAGACTCTACAACTGGTCTGGACGACAACTTCCTGACCTAAATCAATAAGCGCGTTTCTTTTTCTGAAGACTTTACTTCATTTTAATGATGGAATTGATTCATTGTGTAGATCCACCTTTTCTTTAATTTTCACAATTTAATGGGTAAAACAAATTTATACAGCCCAATTCAAAAGTACCTGCAATAAACTTCACACAAACATGTGATAACAGTTCATATATATTGACAAATCTCCTCACACTTGGCTTTTTTCATGCGTCTTTTTTTATTTCTAATAAATAAATTCAAGCGTTTTAGTTGTTTCTCAATTTATGTCCTTATTTTAGGTTAACAATAATTTCAGTACCCACACCTAGTTTTATCGTTCATAAACATATAAAACAAGATTTGAATTCATTTAGTTAAAAAATTTTAAATTTTTCACAAAATTTAGAAAATAAGCCTAGTGTAAACCCGAGAGAATTTATAATCCCTCCCCACACTTGAAATCATGCAATGCCCTCATTGCAATGAAATCAGACTAGATTAAATTCACGAGGGCAATTAGAATAGAAAGGGAGTTAAAACCTCTTTAACTAAAAAAGCTGTAACTTGCGGATTTGTTTAATCTGTTGATGTTGATTTGTCCGTCATTCTAAAATTTTCGTCATCTTTTCATATGTTTTTCCAAAATTGGTTGCTTTTGCTGAACTGAATTTCAGTCTTTGATAATGCGTCTTTTACCCTTATTTATATGCACACAAACAAAACTAACAAACATACAAAAACACACAAAAATATTTTTTTATTTTTTTATTAAAACTTCACACGAAAAGGAAATAAACATGATTTTTTAACGAGTCATTTTCTCGACTCTACCCCATATTTATTTTCTAATGGGGTAAGACTCTCCTAAATCTATCGAACGATACGTGAAATCAGTGGAAAAAGTTTCACGAATTAATAAAGTGAGCCATTTATTTACATCTCGAGTGATATATAATATATCAGATAAATCCTTTTTCAGTTTCCTGAAAAAGGAGTACCCAACCCGAGAGTTAATACACAACTCTTCTCTAAGTGTGGATTGCAACAAAAAGTTTACTCTTTTAGGTGGATCATGTCCAAATGGATCTTCATACACCGTCTCCCATCTACTAGACTCGTGAGAACATAAAAATTCCAAATGAGGAGGAGATTCCTCAAGTGGTTCTTTTATATCAAGTTCCTCATCCTCGACGATTTTGGATGACTCCACCACTTTGACCTCCAGAGTTAAAACCTCATCATCATTACTATCCCATGAATACAAAATTGCATCCTGGGATTCTTCTTCATTGATAGCTGAATTGATGAGTGTACATGTTGAATTTATTGAGGTGAAAGGTGGTGGATTAGTGGCCGGCTCACATTCATTCCTTGGTAGGTCCTCGGGGGTAATTCTTTCTAATAGATGGATAGGAATGTCATTAATATCCCCAGTCAAATTGTATTGCAGCATTAGATACATAGGAATATCATCCGTATCTATGTTTAAATGATACCCTTCACCAACATCTCTCGAATCAACCTTAGTCACCCGAGATGGCGTATACCAATAGTTTTCATAAGGATTTGAAATATGAGTCGGCTGATAATAGAAAGGTGGGTTCACCATTGGCTGATCGTCTGGGTCAGTCATATTTTTTTTCCTGTAAACTTGTAATCTAGTTGCAAACACAAAACAGGAAGAAAAAAAATGAAACAAAACAAAAAAACAACTTTTTGTGGAAACTAGATTTCCACAAAAGGATCGAATAACTAAAAAAATTTAAAACCTTTAAACAAATAGACTTTATTCCAATTTTTCCCACGTTTCGAATAGCCAAAATATGTAGCAGGTAGCCAAGACCCTTTGAATCGGAAGCCCACAACTCGCCACTAACAAATCCAACTATTACTACGAATCAGAAAATCGTCTATTCCATTTAACTGCCAACTTCCCCGGCGGCGGCGCCAAAAAGTTGATGATGTGTGTGATCGTGTCCTTTTATATTTCTCGAATTTAGATTGAATTTTTTACACGAATTGGTTATGATTATATGGTATTCTTATGATTTCGGATTGATTTCACACATATAGGCAACTTTGTCCTATCCGTATAGTAATAGTTCGTTGGTAAATCCGGTTCGTTCCACAGGGAGATTGTAGTTTTCAAAGTTTTTAATCATTAAAAGGTAACCTATTTACAAGGGGGGTTTTGGATTAGGTTTTACACTAAACAGTATTTAAAATATGGTAAAAAGTAATACAGTAAAAAGTAAATAACATTTAACATGCAGTAAAAGTAAAAATAGAAAGTAAAATAAAGTAAAGTAGTGGTCACTAAAATATGTCTCCTCTAGATTATGGATTTTTTTTAAGTCCGGTTACGATGTTTTAATATATATCCTTATATTTCTTCCGACTTATAAAGATTTAACTAGCTAAAATTAAATCTAACTTTCGTTTCGATCTCGTTCTAGCGAATTAAATTATACCCCGACTATTTAAATTGAGATTTAATCCAGTTTTTACTTTCGTTGAAACCAAAATTATAACAGTCTTACCTTATTATAATTACACGATTATAAACTATAATATTACCCAAACCACCGGATCACACTTCTAAATTGTTGTCAATAATTTGTCCATATGTCCGTCTAGATCACCGAGGTGTTGAAGCATAATTTATGTAAATTTAATGCACTTTCGTTTATCAATTTTAATAAATTATGTGATAGGGTTAAAAATATCAAGTTATATAACAATGGTTTGGTGATTAAACTTAATGTTAAAATATAGTCAAAGTTACATCATAATTTTATAATATGGTTCAATCCATTTGTCCAGAGGTTCTACATTTTGGTCACCATTATGGGTATTTAGTTGGACATTATAACGGCATAAAATATAATTTATATAAATTGAACATGGTAACAATAATAATAATAAACGATAACAATAAAAATAATAAATAACGATAATAACGATAATAACGACGATAATAATAAATATTATGATAACAATAATAAAAATAACAATAATAAAAATAACAATAATGATAACAACGATAAGTAAAAATAATAATAACAAAGTTGAGAAAGTAGAGACTTACAGCGAGTTGAAATGGTAAAAAGTGGGATTAGAAGCTTAGCGGTACACGGACAGAAATTCGACTTGAAAACCCGTAAAATAAACGTTACGCTACACAAACTTGCAAAAATGTAACCACTAAATTAATCTACTCCTACTCCTAAAACTAAATTACATAAAATAAATAAAGAAAGAATTGAAATTGAATTGAAAAATATATTAAGAGTGTGTAAAATACATCGAACAAACTGACTTTTTATAGGATTGTGGCCTGCTACAGTAACTCATGCGATCGCATGGGTTTTATGCCTATTTCCCATGTGATCGCATGGCCGCCAGATCCAGCTCACATATTTTTTGTATACTAAATAAATATATATAATATATATATAATTTTATATAATTATATATATATTATATTATATTCTTGTGCATAGTTGACTCGTAATTTTGGCTCCGATGTTTCGTACGTTTACGCCCGGTTTATGTCTCGGTTCCGGTTTCTCGAACGTCTTTTCGTACAATTTAATATCGCGTACTTTGCGTTTCGCAACTTGCGTCTTATCAATCTTTAGACGTTTTTCTTCGATAAATTAAACCACTTGGAGTGTAACTTGTACGTTTAAGCATTTTGAACGTTTTCACCTTTTAAATCTTCGTTTTCGACTTTAAATCTTCATTTTCGAGCGATCTTCGTCTTTCGTCTTCGCATTTATTTATTTAAACGATTACAACTAAAAATAAGGAAATTACAATTAAAAACGTTACATTTTGGAATGATATTGCGCCTAAATATATGTTCGTTTGGAGCAATATCAATTATCCCTACACTTGAACGTTGCTTGTCCTCATGCAATATAGAACTTGAAATTAAACAAACTTTACACAAATCACTTATTTATTCTTCACACTTTATACATCAGTGATTTTGGTACGGCGGTATGAACAATGATAGTAATGATAGAACCATGGTTAAAGGTGGGTGTTCCATCCACAGTTGTCTCGGGTTCAGGTCAATGACACTTGCAATCAAATAGCCGATGAAAATTTAGATCCTTAAGGAAATTGGATCTTTATGAAAACTTTTGATCTTTTAAAAATTCAAGCTAGATTTTACCCTAGATAAGTTTTCCAAATAAACCCTTTATCGGTGTTACAAAATGTTTTTTGGGTGTTGTGGGTTTCAGATTTTAAAATTTTAGCTCAAAACTTGCGGTTTTGTGTCACCCACTTGCTAATCCTTGTATTAGGAAAGCACACGTCCAGTTTACTTATCCCGTATATTACCTTTCAGTAAACTACCGTCCGGTTGTAAAGGAAAGCGATGAACAAGCAACTGTTAAGGCAATGTCTAATGACATGCTTTTGTATATGGTCCACAACGTGTCGGATGCTATTACTATCCTTTGTAGGAGCAATAGTAAAGATCATCCTATAATTTTTCGGTCTGGCACAAGGTCCTGTCTTCGACCATGCTATGCAACCACCGTTCTTACGGTTGACACCCGATTTGGTTCAGGTGACCTAATGAATTCTGATGAATTCTCAGGATTTTATGTTCAATGGTAATGAACGCATTGAAAATAGGTTTTCAGAAAACAAATCGGTTTTAATTTGATCAAAATATTTTCTCGTTCAAGCTCGAGTTTAGATATCATTGAATTCCATGAGTTTGTAATTCTCAATCTTTAAGGTCAATCTCAAGGATTGAGTAATATCAGGCTTAAATGCTGATTTTTAATCTTTAAGGAGATTATCCTTTCTGGGGGTCTGATTCATTAGTCTTATCAAGCTAATTTGCACGGCACCCTCCCCATTTTACGAGACAGATCCTCTCATGGTTAGGATAAGTCTGACCACATGGCGACCCTATTTGATGCTGAGGTCCGTGTATTTCCAGCTGATTTTCGAGAAAACTTTTCAAGGTTTTTCGTAGACTCTGCAACTGGTCTGGACGATAACTTCCTGACCTAAATCAATAAGTGCGTTTCTTTTTCTGAAGACTTTACTTCATTTTAATGATGGAATTGATTCATTGTGTAGATCCGTCTTTTCTTTAATTTTCACAATTTAATGGGTAAAACAAATTTATACAGCCCAAAGCAAAAGTACCTGCAATAAACTTCGCACAAACATGTGATAACAGTTCATATATATTGACAAATCTCCTCACACTTGGCTTTTTTCATGCGTCTTTTTTTATTTCTAATAAATAAATTCAAGCGTTTTAGTTGTTTCTCAATTTATGTCCTTATTTTAGGTTAACAATAATTTCGGTACCCACACCTAGTTTTATCGTTCATAAACATATTAAACAAGATTTGAATTCATTTAGTTAAAAAATTTTAAATTTTTCACAAAATTTAGAAAATAAGCCTAGTGTAAACCCGAGAGAATTTATAGTCCCTTCCCACACTTGAGATCATGCAATGCCCTCATTGCAATGAAATCGGACTAGATTAAATTCACGAGGGCAATTAGAATAGAAAGGGAGTTAAAACCTCTTTAGCTAAAAAAGCCGTAACTTGCGGGATTTGTTTAATCTGTTGATGTTGATTTGTCCGTCATTCCAAAATTTTTGTCATCTTTTCATATGTTTCGCCAAAATTGGTTGCTTTTGCTGAACTGAATTTCAGTCTTTGATAATGCGTCTTTTACCCTTATTTATATGCACACAAACAAAACAAATAAACGTACAAAAACACACAAAAATATTTTTTTATTTTTTTATTAAAACTTCACACGAAAAGGAAATAAACATGATTTTTTAACGAGTCGTTTTCTCGACTCTACCCCATATTTATTTTCTAATGGGGTAAGACTCTCCTAAATCTATCGAACGATACATGAAATCAGTGGAAAAAGTTTCACGAATTAATAAAGTGAGCCATTTATTTACATCTCGAGTGGTATATAATATATCAGATAAATCCTTTTTCAGTTTCCTGAAAAAGGAGTACCCAACCCGAGAGTTAATACACAACTCTTCTCTAAGTGCGGCTTGCAACAAAAAGTTTACTCTTTTAGGTGGATCATGTCCAAATGGATCTTCATACACCGTCTCCCATCTACTATACTCGTGAGAACATAAAAATTCCAAATGAGGAGGAGATTCCTCAAGTGGTTCTTTTATATCAAGTTCCTCATCCTCGACGATCTTGGATGACTCCACCACTTTGACCTCTAGAGTTAAAACTTCATCATCATTACTATCCCATGAATACAAAATTGCATCCTGGGATTCTTCTTCATTGATAGCTGAATTGATGAGTGTACATGTTGAATTTATTGAGGTGAAAGGTGGTGGATTAGTGGCCGGCTCACATTCATTCCTTGGTAGGTCCTCGGGGGTAATTCTTTCTAATAGATGGATAGGAATGTCATTAATATTCCCAGTCAAATTGTATTGCAGCATTAGATACATAGGAATATCATCCGTATCTATGTTTAAATGATACCCTTCACCAACATCTCTCGAATCAACCTTAGTCACCCGAGATGGCGTATACTAATAGTTTTCATAAGGATTTGAAATATGAGTCGGCTGATAATAGAAAGGTGGGTTCACCATTGGCTGATCGTCTGGGTCAGTCATATTTTTTTTTTCCTGTAAACTTGTAATCTAGTTGCAAACACAAAACAGGAAAAAAAATGAAACAAAACAAAAAAAACAACTTTTGTGGAAACTAGATTTCCACAAAAGGATCGAATAACTAAAAACAATTAAAAACCTTTAAATAAATAGACTTTATTCCAATTTTGCCCACGTTTCGAATAGCCAAAAGATGTAGCAGGTAGCCAGGACCCTTTAAATCGGAAGCCCACAACTCGCCACTAACAAATCCAACTATTACTACGAATCAGAAAATCGTCTATTCTATTTAACTGCCAACTTCCCTGGTGGCGGCGGCAAAAAGTTGATGTGTGCGATCGTGTCCTTTTATATTTCTCGAATTTAGATTGAATTTATTACACGAATTGGTTGTGATTATATGGTGTTCTTATGATTTCGGATTGATTTCACACATATAGGCAACTTTGTCCTATCCGTATAGTAATAGTTCGCTGGTAAATCCGGTTCGTTCCACAGGGAGATTGTAGTTTTCAAAGTTTTTAATCATTAAAAGGTAATCTATTTACAAGGGGGGTTTTGGATTAGGTTTTACACTAAACAGTATTTAAAATATGGTAAAAAGTAATACAGTAAAAAGTAAATAACATTTAACATGCAGTAAAAGTAAAAATATAAAGTAAAATAAAGTAAAGTAGTGGTCACTAAAATATGTCTCCTCTGGATTATGGATTTTTTTTTTAAGTCCGGTTACGATGTTTTAATATATATCCTTATATTTCTTCCGACTTATAAAGATTTAACTAGCTAAAATTAAATCTAACTTTCGTTTCGATCTCGTTCTAGCGAATTAAATTATACCCCGACTATTTAAATTGAGATTTAATCCAGTTTTTACTTTCGTTGTAACCAAAATTATAACAGTCTTACCTTATTATAATTACACGATTATAAACTATAATATTACCCAAACCACCGGATCACACTTCTAAATTGTTGTCAATATTTTGTCCATATGTCCGTCTAGATCACCGAGGTGTTGAAGCATAATTTATGTAAATTTAATACACTTTCGTTTATCAATTTTAATAAATTATGTGATAGGGTTTAAAATATCAAGTTATATAACAATGGTTTGGTGATTAAGCTTAATGTTAAAATATAGTCAAAGTTACATCATAATTTTATAATATGGTTCAATCCATTTGTCCAGAGGTTTTACATTTTGGTCACCACTATGGGTATTTAGTTGGACATTATAACGGCAAAAAAATATAATTTATATAAATTGAACATGGTAACAATAATAATAATAAACGATAACAATAAAAATAACAAATAACGATAATAACGATGATAATAATAAATATTATGATAACAATAATAAAAATAACAATAATGATAACAACGATAAGTAAAAATAATAATAACAAAGTTGAGAAAGTAGAGACTTACAGCGAGTTGAAATGGTAAAAAGTGGAATTAGAAGCTTAGCGGTACACGGACATAAATTCGACTTGAAAACCCGTAAAATAAACGTTACGCTACACAAACTTGCAGAAATGTAACCACTAAATTAATCTACTCCTACTCCTAAAACTAAATTACATAAAATAAATAAAGAGAGAATTGAAATTGAATTGAAAAATATATTAAGAGTGTGTAAAATACATCGAACAAACTGACTTTTTATAGGATTGTGGCCTGCTACAGTAACCCATGCGATCGCATGGGTTTTATGCCTATTTCCCATGTGATCGCTTGGCCGCCAAATCCAGCTCACATATTTTTTGTATACTAGCTTGTCGACATATTTAATAAATATATATAATATATATAATTTTATATAATTATATATATATTATATTATATTCTTGTGCATAGTTGACTCGTAATTTTGGCTTCGATGTTTCGTACGTTTATGCCCGGTTTATGTCTCGGTTCCGGTTTCTCGAACGTATTTTCGTACAATTTAATATCGCGTACTTTGCGTTTCGCAACTTGCGTTCTTATCAATCTTTAGACATTTTTCTTCGATAAATTAAACCACTTGGAGTGTAACTTGTACGTTTGAGCATTTTGGACGTTTTCACCTTTTAAATCTTCGTTTTCGACTTTAAATCTTCATTTTCGAGCGATCTTCGTCTTTCGTTTTCGCACTTATTTATTTAAACGATTACAACTAAAAATAAGGAAATTACAATTAAAAACATTACATTTTGGAATGATATTGCGACTAAATATATGTTCGTTTGGAGCAATATCAATTATCCCTACACTTGAACGTTGCTTGTCCTCATGCAATATAGAACTTGAAATTAAACAAACTTTACACAAATCACTTATTTATTCTTCACACTTTATACATCAGTGATTTTGGTACGGCGGTATGAACAATGATAGTAATGATAGAACCATGGTTAAAGGTGGGTGTGCCATCCATAGTTGCCTCGGGTTCAGGTCAACGACACTTGCAATAAAATAGCCGATTTACTTTCGGTTTCCAAAGCAAAGTGCACATTTGAAAGGCGGTTTAAAGTCCCACGTGACTATGAAAATTTAGATTCTTAAGGAAATTGGATCTTTATGAAAACTTTTGATCTTTTGAAAATTCAAGCTAGATTTTACCCTAGATAAGTTTTTCGAATAAACCCTTTATCGGTGTTACAAAATGTTTTGTGGGTGTTGTGGGTTTCAGATTTTAAAATTTTAGCTCAAAACTTGCGGTTTTGTGTCACCCACTTGCTAATCCTTGTATTAGGAAAGCACACGTCCAGTTTACTTGTCCCGTATATTACCTTTCAGTAAACTACCGTCCGGTTGTAAAGGAAAGCGATGAACAAGCAACTGTTAAGGCAATGTCTAATGACATGCTTTTGAATATGGTCCGCAACGTGTAGGATGCTATTACTATCCTTTGTAGGAGCAATAGTAAAGATCATCCTATAATTTTTCGGTCTGGCACAAGGTCCTGTCTTTGACCATGCTATGCAACCACCGTTCTTACGGTTGACACCCGATTTGGTTCAGGTGCACTAATGAATTCTGATGAATTCTCAGGATTTTACGTTCAATGGTAATGAACGCATTGAAAATAGGTTTTCAGAAAACAAATCGGTTTTAATTTGATCAAAATATTTTCTCTTTCAAGCTCGAGTTTAGATATCATTGAATTCCATGAGTTTGTAATTCTCAATCTTTAAGGTCAATCTCAAGGATTGAGTAATATCAGGCTTAAATTATGATTTTTAATCTTTAAGGAGATTATCCTTTCTGGGGGTCTGATTCATTGGTCTTATCAAGCTAATTTTCACGGCGCCCTCCCCATTTTATGAGACATATCCTCTCATGGTTAGGATAAGTCTGACCACATGGCGACCCTGTTTGATGCTGAGGTCCGTGGATTTCCAGCTGATTTTCGAGAAAACTTTTCAAGGTTTTTCGTAGACTCTACAACTGGTCTGGACGACAACTTCCCGACCTAAATCAATAAGCGTGTTTCTTTTTTTGAAGACTTTACTTCATTTTAATGATGGAATTGATTCATTGTGTAGATCCATCTTTTCTTTAATTTTCACAATTTAATGGGTAAAACAAATTTATACAGCCCAAAGCAAAAGTACCTGCAATAAACTTCGCACAAACATGTGATAACAGTTCATGTATATTGACAAATCTTCTCACACTTGGCTTTTTTCATGCGTCTTTTTTTATTTCTAATAAATAAATTCAAGCATTTTAGTTGTTTCTCAATTTATGTCCTTATTTTAGGTTAACAATAATTTCGGTACCCACACCTAGTTTTATCGTTCATAAACATATTAAACAAGATTTGAATTCATTTAGTTAAAAAATTTTAAATTTTTCACAAAATTTAGAAAATAAGCCTAGTGTAAACCCGAGAGAATTTATAATCCCTCCCCACACTTGAGATCATGCAATGCCCTCATTGCAATGAAATCAGACTAGATTAAATTCACGAGGGCAATTAGAATAGAAAGGGAGTTAAAACCTCTTTAGCTAAAAAAGTCGTAACTTGCGGGATTTGTTTAATCTGTTGATGTTGATTTGTCCGCCATTCCAAAATTTTCGTCATCTTTTCATATGTTTCGCCAAAATTGGTTGCTTTTGCTGAACTGAATTTCAGTCTTTGATAATACGTCTTTTACCCTTATTTATATACACACAAACAAAACAAACAAACATACAAAAACACACAAAAATATTTTTTTATTTTTTTGTATTAAAACTTCACACGAAAAGGAAATAAACATGATTTTTTAACGAGTCGTTTTCTCGACTCTACCCCATATTTATTTTCTAATGGGGTAAGACTCTCCTAAATCTATCGAACGATACGTGAAATCAGTGGAAAAAGTTTCACGAATTAATAAAGTGAGCCATTTATTTACATCTCGAGTGGTATATAATATATCAGATAAATCCTTTTTCAGGTTCCTGAAAAGGAGTACCCAACCCGAGAGTTAATACAAAACTCTTCTCTAAGTGCGGCTTGTAACAAAAAGTTTACTCTTTTAGGTGGATCATGTCCAAATGGATCTTCATACTCCGTCTCCCATCTACTAGACTCGTGAGAACATAAAAATTCCAAATGAGGAGGAGATTCCTCAAGTGGTTCTTTTATATCAAGTTCCTCATCCTCGACGATCTTGGATGACTCCACCACTTCGACCTCCAGAGTTAAAACCTCATCATCATTACTATCCTATGAATACAAAATTGCATCATTACTAATTCATCAAAACAAACACATCTAAGCTAAAATCAATCCTTAAAAATTCATTTATTCAAAACCCACTTGGAACTCAATTTGAATTCATCAAAATTAGAGATAATTACCTTGATATGATCCTTGAAACTAATAGAATCAGATAAGCAAATTCACAATCTTTGGGTTTCTTCATTGTGAGGAAACTCATTCCATATAAAACACGGGTATTTAACAATTATCTTAAACACAATGTACCTCATTAAGCGGTCTTAACGAGGTACAATTCACATAACAAAATATGTTCTGTGATCCTTGTCACAAAACGAATTCAACCAACCACATAATTAATTATAAGCACATAATTAAAATTTCACTAATATTAATAAATTAACATACACTATGGGTAAATGGGTCTTTACCACTAGCCTCAAGTCGAGGTTGTTACAAATCTACCCTCTTAAGAAGATTTCGTCCTCGGAATTTGGTGAGGCTAAACAACTAAGGGTATCTCGTTTTCATTAACTCTTAGGTTTTCCATGTCAAGTTTGCACCCAAAATATGCTTTTATTCCTCAAGCACCATTGGAATTTGTTTCTTATCCAACTTGGTCACTTTTCTATCTATGATGTTAACATGTTCCTCTATTCATTTCTTACATGAATCTACTTTCAAATGCTGAAGAGGTAAAATCTGACTTTCATCATCCACTTTGCACTTGCAGAGATTATAACGACCCGTCCTAATCCATCTGGATGAATACATTACATTTGGTTACATCGCGATGTACTTGACCTCTATATGATACATTTTACACACATTGCATTCATTTTTAAAAGACAAACTTTCATTACATCAAAAGTTAATGACATGTATACCATTTCATAATATATCCAACTATAATTGACTTAATAATAATCTTGATGAACTCAATGACTCGAATGCAACGTCTTTTGAAATATGTCATGAATGACTCCAAGTAATATCTCTAATATGAGCAAATGCACAGCGGAAGATTTCTTTCATACCCGAGAATAAACATGCTTTCAAGTGTCAACCAAAAGGTTGGTAAGTTCATTAGTTTATCATAATCATTCATTTTCATCATTTTAATAGACCACAAGATTTTCATTTCCATTTCTCATAAATATACGTCCCATGCATAGAGACAAAAAATCATTCATATGGATTGAACACCTGGTAACCGACATTAACAAGATCCATATAAGAATATCCCCTATCATTTCGGGACATCCATCGGACATGATAAAACAACATCGAAGTACTAAAGCATCCGGTACTTTGGATGGGGGTTGTTAGGCCCAATAGATCTATCTTTAGGATTCGCGTCAATTAGTAGATCGGTTTACTAATTCTTAGGCTACCAAGCAAAAAGGGGCATATTTGGCTTCGATCATTCAACCATATAATGTAGTTTTGATTACTTGTGTCTATTTCATAAAACAGTTATAAAAGCAACGCATGTATTCTCAGTCCCAAAAAAATATATTGCAAAAGCATTTAAAAGGGGAGTAATGAAACTCACTATACTGTATTTTGTAGTAAAAATACATATGACGACATTGAACAATGCAGGGTTGGCCTCAGATTCACGAACCTATATCATTTATATATATATTAATACACATAATTGTAATCGAACAAATTTATATATATATAAATTTATTAGTTATATCATTTTTATATTAATAATCTATATGTTTCATATATTCATTTTATATATTTAAAATAAATAAAAATATAAATTTTTTTATGTTATAGGTATTAAATATATTTTTGTATATATATATATATATATATATATATATATATATATATATATATATATATATATATATCGTTTGTTTTTTAAAATTATAATAATACTAAAATAATATTAGTAATGATAAAATAATAATAATGATAATAGAGTTAAAATGATACTTTTAATATAAATGATAAAATGATAACTTTAATAAAAATGATACTTTTTAATAAAAATATTAATTTTAATAATAATGAATAATAATAATAATAATAATAATAATAATAATAATAATAATAATAACAACAACTATAAAAATAATGATTTTTGCTAATAATAATAATGATATTAATATTTATATTAATAACTATAACGATAATAATATAACTAATACTAATACTAATACTTATGATAATAAGAATAATAATCATAATTTTAATATTTTGTTTTAGTTAAATAATAATAATAATAATAATAATAATAATAATAATAATAATAATAATAATAATAATAATAATAATAATAACAATAATAATAATAATAATAATAATAATAATAATAATAATAATAATAATAATAATAATAATAATAATAATAATATAAAATACAACCTTTGAAGACAAGCCTTAAAATAAACGCCTTAGCACGGGTTCGAATTCGAGACCTCTCGGTTAACCATCCCTTTCAAACCACTCCTCCGCCCAATACATTCCTTAAGTAATTCGCGGTTTTAAATTATATAACATGTATCAAGCCTTTTATTTCTTAATCTTAAAACCAATTCATCATCTTATAATAAACATTTCATCATCACAGTACATCATCTTTTTAATTATCATCACCATCTTCACTAGTTATCATTGAGCTCAACATCAACATATTATTACAACAACAACAAAACCCAATCCCACATGTGTAGGGTATGGGGAGGTGAGACGTAGACAATTCTTCCTCTACCCTAGAATAAAGAGAAGTCATTTCTCCTCCCGAGTGAAACACTCCAAGGCTAGAGAAAGTCATGAAAATGAAAAAAGGAAACGCCATGAAAATGAAAAAAGGAAACGCCATGAAAATGGTAGAATCAAATTTTCATGGGTTTTAAATCATGCCTGGAATTCACTTTAGGCTCTAAGCGGTAGTTACATCGCCAATAGATCGACGCGAGTTGTTCATTCACTTAATAGAGCCGTAAAAAAAAAGTGCCATGTGGAGCTCAAACCTAGTGAAGAGAAGCTACACTAAAAGAGCAATAAACAAATATGAACATAAACAAACACCCATGAACACACATAAACATACATAACTACATACATACATGGGGCAAACCTACGTACATACCTACATGCACACAAACACGCATACATACGAACCAACATACCTACATACGCGATAAATATATACAAGCATACATACATACATACCTTAACAAACCTCACAAATGCGTGTATGCATGCATGCATACATACATACATACATACATACATACATACATACATACATACATACATACCTACATACAACATCTCTACCTAAGCAACATAAAGCAAACATTTAAGCACACAAACAAACAAACATAAACATACATACCTAGAAACCTACATACCTACATACACATACATCCATACAAACACAGAAAAAAATACATAAGAATACATAAATCATTGTACAGGGAGAAAACATACATACATAGACAATCGTACATAGAACACAATAACAGAAGACACATACACCCCTACCCACATACCTACTTAAACCTACTCGTCTAATCTAATCCTAGCCCTCCACGCATTCCTATCAGAAGTCATGTCCTCGGTCAATAAAAGCTCCTTCAAGTCGAGCTTTATTCTATCCTCCCACCTACGAGTAGGTCTACCCCTTCTCCGTACACCGTCAACCGTAAGTGCCTCTACCCTCCTAACAGGGGCAGTAAGAGGTCTCATCTTCACATATCCAAACCATTAAAGTCGTTCCTCTCTTAGTTTATCGATGATGCTTCTAATATTCAGGTTCTCCCTAAAAACACTATTTGGAATCATATCCAACATGGTTTTGCCGCATGTCCACCTAAGCATCCTCATCTTTTCCACCTCCATCCTTCTCTCTTGCGCCTTCGTCATTGGCCAACACTCTGATCCATATAACATGGCCGATCTAATTGCCACCTTAAAGAATTTCCCTTTCAGCTTAAGGGGGATCTTTTTGTGGCATAAGACTCCAGTCGCCGCTCTCCACTTCAGCCACCCTACTTTAATACAGTGCGATACGTCTTCATCTATCCTTCCCGATTTGTGGAGCACCAAACCTAGGTTTCTAAATGAAGTTTGTGGATGCAAGATATGGTCTCCAATATAGATGTTCACTCCATCGTCTAGTTCATCGTTGTTCCTATCGAAATCACATCTAAGGTATTCCGTTTTCTGTCTACTAATATGTAGCCCATTACTTTCTAAGGCCACCCTCCATTGCTCAAGTCTTCTATTAAGCGCATCCTTAGATTCAGAAACAAGCACAATATCATCAGCAAAAACCAAGCACCAAGGAATACACTCTTGTATTCCTCGACAAAGCTCGTCAAGGATCAAAGCGAAAAGAAAAGGGCTAAGGGCCGATCACTGATGCAGACCTATTATTGTATCATCATATCGTCTTCTTCATGCACCATCAACAGCATAATATCATCATGATCGATATTACCTCATCATCATCGTGAACATCACCATTCTTTCCATCATCATCAATATTATTATAGACTAAACACATAAAATCATGATCATCAATTCTTAAAATATTCTCACAGCATCATCACGATCATCATACCCCAGCAATATCATTGATGACCTCGGCCCAAAAGAATCATGATACACGACCCAAAAACACAAATGAAATATGGCAGTCCACCATTTTGAATTTCCAAGCCCAACAATTAAATTTATTGTAGTCTTTTATAGCAACTAGGTAAGCCCAACCATAATTAATTTATGGGCTGTCTGATTCCTAATCCACAAGCGAGATTAAGCAAAAGAGGAAAAAGAAAAAAAAATATAAGCAGCCGCTAGTAAATCACGACATCACTTTCCATCATCTCATAAAATAGATAGTTGGTCGGTTTTAATTAAGATCAACATAGTTTTATCATCATCGTCATATAGCATCATCATCATATGGCATTATCTCCTTGTCACTTAACAGCTTGGTCCACCAAATATAATGCAAAATTACTAGTGGTTTGTGATATTGCTTTTGATCGATACCCTCCTAGTTGCTTTAATCAATTGTCAAATTCTATAATGTATCTATATTCCCTATGTAACCCACTAAGGAAATAAGGGTAAGTGGAGTGGTTCTTGCTCTAAAAGTTGTCATCCAAACCACAAAGAAAAATACAAAAGCAGTAACTTTATTCACATGCATAAGTTCACGAGAATTTTGGTATTAGTTGTTACTTCGAGGGTTGTTTTGAGTTAGCTTTTGTATCGGTAATAAAACAGATATAGAATGGTAAAGGGAAACAGAAACAGACTGCAAGTGACTGTTTTTACCTCGAATATCGATGTAGTTCGTGGGTTTGTGGTTTAGTCTGGTCAGAAAAAATAGAAAGCGTTTAGTAGCAGCAAAACGTGGTTTAGGGTGGTCTCACGAAGAAGGAGAAGAATATAAAAAGTGACGGATGGTTGTGGATTTTTACTGTGATAATGGTGGATGAAGAAAAAGAAAGATAAGGGTGATGTATGGTGGTTGTTCCAAGTAAAATTGAATATAGGAGCAGTAACAAAAGGTTTTAGGATGATGTTAGTGAGGGGGTTCGAGCAGGTGGAGTTCCAAGTGATGAAGAAGATGTGATTGTACGGTTTTGAAGGGGGTTGTTCCTGTTTAAAATAGAAATACGAAGTAATGAGCTGTGATCCTTAGTTGTTGCAGGGACGATTGATGGTGGAGATTATCAAGTGGATTGAAGAAGAAGAAGATCAACTGATGTATAGGGTGAAGTTTTATGTCAATCGAGTATGTATATGCATATTGTATATAAAGAATAAGTAAGTGGTGTTTGGTTAAGACTTTAAACAGAGAGCCATAGAATTTGGTTAGTCAAAAGGAGAAGATAGAATAGAATATGGGTGTGTTCCCAGAATGAATGATAACTCCATATAAATGTATATATTATATTGATTGATGTAGATATGTAATAGATAGTACATTCAATCACTACAGTAAAATCAATTCTTCACTCAATCATCAACAGAAATTGAAGAGAAAAAGAATAGATATCGATACGGATATTTAACAGAATTCGTACTAATGATTTTGATGTGTAATAATTTGTAGACAAAAACAATTTTAGTTACAGTTTGATAGGGATTTTTAACAGGTTCTAAATATATACCTAATTCTATATAACCATTATTAATAGCTAAATAAATAAGTATATTAATAATTAATTATGTAAATAATAATATTAATGATTAATAATAATAATAACAACTATGGTAATAATAATTATTAATAACAACATTAAAAATGATATACTAATGATATTGTCTTATTTTACATCTTTAATTCTAATGATTAAATTGTATTTTCTTATTTCAAATTATTATATATACTTATACTTATATATATATATATATATATATATATATATATATATATATATATATATATATATATATATATATATATATATATATTTACAATAATTGTTCGTGAATCGTCGGGAATGGTCAAAAGGGCAAATGCATTCATGTAAACTGTTCCAAAGTTTTCGAGACTCAACATTACAGACTTGCTTATCGTGTTGGAAACATATAAAGATTAAGTTTAAATTTGGTCAGAAATTTCCAGGTCGTCACAGAGATAACACATGTTAAACATATTATGAATACCTGCCAGTTCTTTCGGAAGATCTAATACCACTTTCTGATCATTTAACAGTTTTCTGATATTGAACGGACCAATATATCTTAGTGCTAACTTTCCTATCTTACCATAGCGAATTACACCTTTCCACAATGACACTTTCAAATACACACGCTTACCTACAACAAATGTCACTGGTCGTTGATGAGGATCTGCATACATCTTTTGTCTATCTCTGGCAGCTTTTAACTTTTCACGAGTTATTTCCACCTTTTTTGCAGTTTGTTGCACAATCTCAGGACCTGCCGACTGTTTCTCAGCAGCTTCTAACCAACACGATGGAGTCCTACACCATCTACCATATAACATTTCATAGGGTGGCATGCCGATATTTGAATGGTATGAGTTATTATAAGCAAACACAATTAAAGGTAGATGTGAATCCTATGACCCATCGTATTCCAACACACATGGTCTTAACATATCCCCTAACGTTTGAATAGTTTGTTCACTTTGAGTGTATGTCTGAGGATGATATGATGTACTAAGATTAACACGAGTACCCAAATTCTGTTGTAAACTCTGCCAGAAGTTAGATACAAACCTTAAATCTTTATCTGCACAATATACAATTGTATCTCGTGTTAAATCACAATTTCATTCATGTACAACTGAGCCAAATTACCTAACGAAGACATTTCACTCACGACACAAAGTGTGCACTCTTAGTCAAATGGTCTACTATTACCTAAATCATGTCATTTCCCTTCTAGGTTCGGGGTAACTTTGTTATGACATCCATCTTTATATGTTCCCATTTCCACTCTGGAATTTCTAGTTGGCACAAAGACTCATATGGTTTCTGGTATTCTGCTTTTACCTGAGCACAAATATGACAATTTTCCACGAATTGTACTATGTCTGTTTTCATTGTAGACCACCAATATAACACTTTCAGATCATGGTACATTTTCGTACTGCCCGGATAAATAGGTAATCTCGACTTGTGTGCTTGATTTAAAATTAAATCCCTAAACCCTCCAAGCAAAGGCACCTAAAGTCATTCACAAAAAGTCTTTAATCCTCGAGAATCATAAATTAAATCCACTTTTCGTTTCATCATTAGCTCAGATTTTAGATGTTAATCCCTCAAGGCTTCTAACTAAGTTATCTTTAGACGATTCACTAGGTCAGACACAATCTCAATTCGCATTAATTTAACACTTTTGGTTGATCTTTTATGACTCAATGCATCTGCAACCACATTTTCTTTACCAAGATGATACTCCCTCCGTCCCATTACAAGTGTCCACTTATTTTTTGCACACAGTTTTAGGAAATCCCACTAAATCCATTCTCCACCAATCATAAACTTTCTCTCTCCACAATAACCTCTTCTGATTGGTCAAAAATCAAAGTGGACACTTCAAATGGGACGTCCCAAAATAGTAATGTGGACACTTTAAATGGGACGAAGGGAGTAGTTTATTTCACAGTCAGAATCCTTAGTTAACTCTTGCCATCTTCTTTGACGCATATTCAGTTCTTTATGCGAAAACAACAATTTCATACAGATAATGCAAATAACACAATGTGTACCATACAAATAATGCCTCAACAATTTCAATGTAAAAACCACTGCAGCCATTTCTAAATCATGTGCATGATAGTTATTTTCATTCGGTTTCAAATGTCGAGAAGCATACACAATTACACGTTCTCTCGGCATCAATACACAACCAAAATCGGATAACGTCACATCACAATACACCACAAAATCTTCTGATCCTTCAGGCAGGGCTAACACTGGAGCTTGACATAATAATTGATTTAGAGTTTGGAATGCAGTTTCTTATTCATCACTCCATTGAAAAGACACATCTTTTCTTGTTAATTTCGTCAAAGGACCTGCGATCTTTGAAACATTTTTGATAAACCGTCGGTAGTAACCAATCAATCCTAGGAAACTTTTGATCCCTGTCGAATTCTTTGGTGAATTTCAGTTCATCACAGCCTTCATTTTAGATGGAACCACTTTAATACCTTCTGCACAGATAATATGACTGATATGGCCAAAACAGACGGTTTATTTTAGTGCGATGTCATTAGGTTGCTATATGTCAATTCAGGATATCAACAGAGGCTGGTTGAGCCTAAATCTATTATTCCTTCCTATAGGTTAGCAAAGGCCAATATGACATAGGGTCATTCCTTGAGCGGTCGAATATGAAACGGAGCTTATTCATATAATTTAGTGATTAAGATGGGGGTCTATACACAATTTAGTATCCAAGAAAAGTGGCCATGTACACCTTGTGTGGAGAGGCATGATCCTTTTGGTCCCAATAAATTGGCCACTGTTCGGAAAATTCAACAACCAAGTCCAACCAGTTTATTCTAGACACCACTTTATGTGGAATATCAAATTCTGTAAAGGGAATAGTTGGGTTGATTTTTTTTAATTATATTTAAATATTAAAGCAATATATTTAAAGTAAGCTAGCTAGGATGCAACTGCTGAGGACAGAGAAGACGTGGTGATAGGACCAATGATTATGAATATCGTATGAATATTGAGAGAATTAGTCAAATACACAATATTGACTAATTCCACAACTCTCTTGAACTATGTGTGTGATAGCTCACTTCTAAGGATGCCTTGTGGGATATATATATATATAGCCCTCGTCGATATCCCAACTATACACGGCTTGGCACACAATCTATGCAATTTCGGGGGTTCTAACAATCTGACCCTTTGCATCCATTGTGTGCAAAAATTTAGCATCCTTACAAATAATCTAAAAGTACTAGTCTAGTCTTCAATTTATGTATGTTTCTGTTGTTTGAATCTTCTTCAATTCTTGAATTATTGGATCTTCATTGAAATTCTTGAGAATCTTCTTCAAATTGCAACTTGCTGAAGACCACATACTTTCACTTATATCTCCCCCTCAAAATGTGATTAAACCTCTTAAGCATACACAACAAGAAAAACGGCCTTATAGGACCCTCACAAAGGTCCTATTATGTACTCTAATAGGACCTTTGAGCTGATAGGACCACTAACGAATTGGTCCTCCCACAGTGACGTCCTAATAGACTAATAAGGGTCCTAACAACATATAAGGACCTTATTAGAAAAGGGTTTTAAAAAATGTATAAGAACCCTTACGAAATGTCCCATGAACATATTAGGACCTTATTCTAGGGTCATATAATGTGACATCTAATATGTTAAAATATATATGTACTTTATTTAAGGGTCCTAAAAAACATATGAGGATCTTTAAAAAGGGTCCTAATAGCTGGAAAAAATTTATGAAACCTATGAATAAGGATTCTATAAGACCATTAAGGACCCTTAGGAAGGATCCCATGAACATATTAGGACCTTATTATATGGTCATATAATGTGACTTCTTATATTTTAAAACATATAAGGACTTTATTTAAGGGTCCTAAAAATATATTAGGATTCTTAAAAAGGGATCTAATAAGTTTATGAAACCATGAATAAGGGTCATATAATATCATTGAGGACCACACAAATAGGGTCCTAAAATAAGTTTTTGAAACCCATGAATAGGGTCCTATAAAATAATTTAGGACCACATGAATAGAGTCCTAAATACTATATTGCGACCTTTCAATAGAGTTTTAAAAACACACAAAAAGTCCTAAAAAGCACATATTAGGACTGTTAATGAAGGTCCTAATATCCTAACCAAGATGATGATACCCTTTTTAGGGTCCTATAATATAATTGTTTACAATATAAATGGATCCTAAAACATAAATTAGGATCCATTAAAAAGGTCCTAATATCTCAACTCTCTCTCTCTCTATATATATATATATATATATATATATATATATATATATATATATATATATATATATATATATATATATATATATATATATATAACACAATTTCTATAAATGAATATTAACATTTAAAACAATGAACTTCATTTATCAACAAATAAATATAATACATAATTATGTTTCAAATGACACTAAACATAAATAATTTACTATAAAAAACAAACATGAAGGTATTTTTGATGATTAATAGAAATCTACAAAAACATGAAGCATAAGTCACAGATCATGCATTCTTCTCTATCTTTGTGGTGCTGGCTACATACAAACAAATCATTCATCTATTAGCTTTAAACATTCACGTAATTAACTTTTATAATATCAACACCTTAACAAGGACATACTTTGATGAAATGACATGGCCTTGTAATGGAAACATCACTAGCACCCTCAATGAACATAGCTAGCATCCAAATTCAAACCTACGTCTGCAATATTGTTAAAGCACCTCAAATGAGCCCAAGGATCATATGCTATGAGTACTACTTAGAGCAAAGTCCATTGACATGTCACCTCAAAAACAACCAGGTTTATCGACGGGTTTAGTTAATATAACATCAAATATATGTAGTTTGAAAGTAACAAGTTCACATATTAAGCTACATCCTAAACGCAAAACATAGAATTAAACAAGATCAGCATCACGAGTTTTTGAAAACGGTCAGAACTAGTGAAGAGCTCTCACTATGCGTCGGGTTTTACAAAATCATCGTTGATAGTGCTCCAAATGAACATATATGTATTCACAATATCACACCAATATGTAAAGTTTTTAGTTGCAATTGTTCTAGTTTCAAGTGGTAATCATTTAAATAAATAAAAGTTAAGACGAAGCGCGAGAAATGAAGAATATGTCAAGAAAATGTTAAAACGTGAAGAGGTACAAGTCAGCATGCTCAATGTACAAGCAATCAAAGCCTCAAAAGCTGGCCACCTACCTCTCATTTTAACGAGGAACACAATTTCGAGAGAATCATTGCTTTCCAACATCTCACTGCACGATGTAATAAAGAATATTAAAAAGTTGGTCAAGACACTGAATTAGCTATGTGGCTGCTACTTTAATTGTTAAAAATACAAAAGAATAGTCACAATGGAAAGAATGATGGTTTGTGGGTCAAACAAGATAATACATAAGGAGTATTAATATGGGAGTACACAATTAGCAATGGACACACATCAAAGGATTATTCCCTGCCACTTCACACTCAATAATTATTATTACTCTACATAGTTCACTACGTACTTAATTTTCAATTCTAAGTTTTAAATCCAAGTAGAGTAAAATTGTACTACATCAAGAATTAGTACGAATATTTTTAAATTCAAGTTTTTACCACTCGAAGATATTACAAGTGAAGAAGTGAAAAGTACAAGACTTTAAAGCTACAAAGAAGATACTCGCAAGGTACTAGTCATTATTCATAAGGTACAAGTTTGAAATACATACATGAAAGATGCATAAGTGATATAGTGAAGAGTACAAGGGATTTGAGATGTAAAATGAACCATACATCAATGTCCAAGCTACGCAACGCAAGTTACACTCCAATTGGTACAATTTATCAATGAATTACGTCTAAATATTGACAAGAGTACAAGCCGCGAAAAGCAAAGTACAAGATATCTACGCGTACGAAATGACGTTTGAAAATTCGGAACCGAGACATAAACCAAGCATCAACGCGCGAGACAACGGACCTAAAATTACGAGTCAACTATGTACAAGAATATAATATAATATATATATATATATATAATTATATAAAATTATATATATTATATTATATATTATTTTAAATCGAGCCGCCCACGTTCAAATGAATGATGGCTGCTGGACAGGCTGGCCATGCGATCGCATGGCCAGGAAGCACATATATCATGCGATCACATGGCTAAGGGGGGTTGGCCAAGTCTATAAATTGCAACGTTTTCTGGCCGAATTACACACATCATATCAATCTCTCTACTCCCTCTGTAATATATAATATATATATATATATATATATATATATATATATATATATATATATATATATATATTAGGTTAGTTTGGGTAATGTAAATGTTATTTTACGAGTTTTGAAGTTAAAGTTCTGTCCGTGTAACACTACCAGATAAATAATCATTGTAAGTTATGTTCTTCCTTTTTAAATTAATGTCTCGTATTTAAGTTATTATTATGCTTATTTGAGCCGAAGTAATCGTGATGTTGGACTAAATATTAAGACGGGGTTATTGAACTTTGGACCATAATTAGGGTTTGTAATTATTATTACTATCGTTATTATCATTAAGGTTATTATTAATATCATTATTATTATTATTATTATTATTATTATTACTATTATTATTATTATTATTATTATTATTATTATTATTATTATTATTAGTATTATCATTAATATTAGTATAATATTTATTATTATTTGTATCATTATCATTAAAACTAATATTAGTATCATCTAACTATTATAATTACTATTATTATCATTATTATGAATTATGAATGCGATATAAATGAGGACTAAAAGCTATTAAACAAGTTGATTAGGAAATAATGAGTATAAGTATCATGATTCAGTTAAAATATTGTTAAGATTATGATTTAGATAAAAATATCGTTTTCATTATTTTTATCATTATTAGTAATATTATTATTATGACATTAGTATTACTACAAAAGATTATTATTTATTATCAAAATTATTATTATCATTAGTAAATATAAATATTGTTATTATTATTATTATTATTAAAATAAATAATAATAATATTATTATTATAAAATAATATACCTTTTGGTTCATTATTATTATTATCAATATTATATTATTTAATCAAATAAATATTTGATACAAATATATATTTATTAAATGTAATACAATTATATTAATAATACATATCACTATATTTTTATCATTAAAATGATATTATGTAAACGTTATATAAATTATAATACTTAATATATAAAAATATATTTTTACCATATATTAAAATAAATTTTTATCATTAATACATTATAATAAATGATGAAATAATTTAAGAAATATTTTCTAAATAATTATTAATTACTTAAAATATGTAGAATAAATATAAGTTATTTAATTATTAAAATAACATATAATTCATTAAAATAACATGTAGATTACAAATAAATATATATAAACTAGTTACATTGATTTATCTAAAAATTTATGAATATGACAATTTAGTCAGTTATGTGATAATTTGAGTTTTGTAAATTATCGATTCATTCAACTATCAAGACTTATACTTTGGTAAAATAAATATATAATAAACAGGTATAGACTTTGAAAGTCATTTTTGGAATTAGAAGACTTTTGTTGACTTCTGCATGATAATCTCGAGCATTAGGATTGTGATACACTACGACTTGACCTAAATTGTTAGACAGATATTGACTAACATATAAATATATACTTAATATAGGTTCGTGAATCCGAGGCCAATCCTGCACTTTTTCAGTGCTGTCATTTGCATTATTGCTACGAAATACAGTATCGTGAGTTTCGTTTGCTCCCTTTTAAATGCTTTTGCAATATATATTTTTTGGGACAGAGAATATATGCGTTGTTTTTATAAATGTTTTATGAAATAAACACAAGTAATCGAAACTACATTCTATGGTTGGATTATTGAAACCGAATATCGCCCCTTTTAGCTTGGTAGCCTAAGAATTAGAGAACAATACCCCTAATTGACACGAATCCTAAAGATAGATCTATGGACCTTGACCAGTCCCATTCTGGAATTTGAAATGCTTTAGTACTTCGATTGATATATACTGATTGCCACGACTGGTATATAGCATGCAGTTTGCAGAATGCCTGTATGCTGGGGATATTCTATATGCGTCCTTGTTAGTCAGTTACCAGGTGTTCATCATTCAGAATGATTTTTATCTCTATACAGCTTACGAAATGCCTTATATGAGATGTATATTTATGGAAAAATGAATTCTTGTGGTCTATTAAAATTATAGAAATGATCGATTATGATAAACTAATGAACTCACCAACCTTTTGGTTGACACTTTTAAGCATGTTTATTCTCAGGTATTAAAGAAATCTTCCGCTGTGCATTTGCTCATTTAGAGATGTTACTTGGAGTCATTCATGGCAAATTTCAAAAGACGTTGCATTCAAGTCGATGAGTTCAACAAGATTATTATTAAGTCATTTATAGTTTGGATATATTATGAAATGGTATGCATGCTTGTCAACTTTCGATGTAATGAAAGTTTATCTTTTAAAAACGAATGCAATGTTTGTAACATGTATCATTTAGAGGTCAAATACTCGAAATGAAATCAATTATTATGTAACGTTTATAATCTATATGAATGGGGCATTTCAGTTGGTATCAGAGCGGTGGTCTTAGCGCACCAGGTCTTGAATTAGTGTGTCTAACGGATAGTTATTAAGATGCATTAGTGAGTCTGGACTTCGACCGTGTCTGCATGTCAAAAAGTTTTGCTTATCATTTCTTGTCGAAAATTACCTGCTTATCATTCTTAGTTTAGACACATCTTACTGCATTGACTGTATGGATAGTGTATAGACAAAATTCATATCTTAGCGTATCTGCTAATTCATATCTTAGCGTATCTGTTACTGTAAACTTTGCCTGACATATTCAGTAAATCCCTCCGTAATCTACGAAATCTTTTGTTCTATATATATAGATATTCTATGTAATTAGAATACCATCCGATAGCCGAAAATCATTTCATATCGAAAAATCCTTTATTCAATCGTACGAAATTGAACTCGCCACTAGTTCAAGTCCCTCGGATTCCGATATGGAGTTTCACTCAAGCTTCGAAAGCAGTGTGACCAGAATGGATCAACCAATTAGCCATAATCTATTCTGGATTAATTGAGGATGGGTTCGTAGCCTACTAAATCATTGGAGACAAGAAGAAGGTGATCCCTTCCATCCACTACTTTTCCCTCTTGGCGAAGAACCTAAAGCACTTACCGGCGAACCTGTTTGAGACACTATTTTCTCTCTCATTTTCAGAGTATCTAGTCACGATAATATACTATCTCAAATTCTGAATCTTATTCATTCGCTCGTCCGAACCGACAATCATCCCGGTGTAATAGAAGAAGTCAACGAGCTTCGCGCTCGAGTATTGGCTTTGAAGAATATGGTGCAAAGGTTACAAGCACCAGCAGCATCACCAGCATCAACAGTACCACCATCATCAACACCATCAGTACCATTACCACCACCAACAACATCCACACCCCATGCTTCAACATCATAAACTATCCCACGAGCATCAACGTCATACACACCATAGATACTAAGGAGTACCAACAATAATAACCGATGAAGTATTAATTCATAACTTCATTGGAGAAACATTCTACGGTGATTATGTAATCTCTAAAGTCTTAGAGATTATCTATTCTAGCCTTAATCATAAATCAGATGAGTGGATCGAAATAATAGAAGGAAGAGTAGAAACCCTGACAAGAATAGTGCGTGATTTACAAGCTAGACTTGTTATACAAGCGCCACCAGTAGTACCACCAGCATCACCATCAGTATCACCAACACCAGCAACACCTGTAGTACCACAAGCTACACCGGCTCCATAACCATCAATGATATCGACACCACAATCACCAATGGGTATGTCAAAATAACGAGTTATAGAAATATTAACTCATTATTTTCAAAGAATTTTGGAAACCATAATATATCTGTTCGAACTAAGCTATTATGTATGAATTAAAAAATGGTAGATACTACTCGGTTAATTCATATTACTAAAATGCTATGATGTACATCATTTGTTAACAACTTAACCATCGTTAACTACAATCTATGTTTCAAATTCAATAAATTCCATTTCATAATAAACCAAGTGTATTAATCAATTATATGTTTGATTTTACACTTTCATTTTCAATATAATTGAAACCTTCTGGAAAACATCATTCGTGCCTTGTGAAATCACAAGAATTCCACGAACACCAACATCATTCATCAAAGAAATGTCAATAGATGAATGACGAAGTAGTAATTCATAATTTCATTCAAGTGGAAGAAATACTCAGCGAAGGTTACATAATTTCTAAAGTTTTAGGGATTTCTCAATAATAATTCCAACTGTAAATTAAATGAGTTCAATATTATATTAACTCATTAAATCTGTGTTACATCTGAAGAAAATATATATATATATATATATATATATATATATATATATATATATATATATATATATATATATATATATATATATATATATATATATATATTTTCATAAAGACTGTAATAAAAATTCTCTTGTACAAAATATTACTTGTGAAACTTTTAACTGGTAGGTAATACCCGAGAGATATATAAATTCACAATTAATATGTTACATTCTTCGATTCTGATTCAGAAAATCATCAACTATACTCACTACTTTCACAACGATGTACATTCGTTCATAAAAATCAAAACAACCATTTTCATACAAATCCAATTACATATTCTAATTTTGATAGATCAGGAGACATCACTCTTAGATACTTACATCTTTCAAAATCATACTTTGAATCCAAACGATACTAGAACATCACTTTTATTCATAAAACACAGAAAGATATTCGTATCATTTAAAATTACAACGATTTCATCATACGAATATTAACGATGACAACCTGCATCTAAACCCTTCAAAATTCTTGAAAACACCTCAACTAAGGAACAATCAAGAGAATAAACCAATCACATGATACACGAAGAATATATGCATATAGTTATGCACCTGGAGAATACTTAGAACCGGAGTAAAAGTTTAACACGTATCCGTGTCAGATCCTTTAAGCATTATTATTACCCAAAATAACTTTGCAATCCCTTTTCGAAGTAGCAAATTTTGTCACAGCTCCATAAAGACAATTTTGACTTTTCATCCGGAGTAACCTTATTATAACCCTGACATATATGATTACCATTTCTATCATTGTTACCGGGGAACCTTTTATATCCCACCACATTAGCAGTAAACTGACCAGCAACTTCATTACTCATTGCCTTATGTGACGACCCGACCAAAATCGTCATTGACGGCGTCGCTAACTGAGGTCCCGAAACGTGGTCGTAGTCCTTATATGAGACTCGTTTGACCAAAATTATGTCGCATTATTTTGAAACGTATCATGCTTGCAAAGTTTAGTTTACAAAACCGTTCGACAACAATTTTAAGTTTGCAAAAGTATAAATTATAAATGAGATAACTTGCGAAATAATTAGTTTAAAATCGCGGTTGCTATAAATAGCGTAAGTACGTAAACAATATGTTTGAATCCAAAGGTGCTATCACTAGCGTATGTATGTATGTATGCTTGACCCCAAGCAAGAAATCAGAGTGTATGCATGTATGCTCGACTCCAAGCAAGTATGAGTGTACGCGGAAGCATGTATCAAATAGCTAAGTATGAACCTGAGAAACATATAGAAAACTGTCAACGAAAAACGTTGGTGAAATCATAGGTGTTTGTAATAAACGTTGTTTTTGAACCACAAGATTTAGTATTCCCATAACGTTGATTATCATAATCGTTTGCATTCCAAAAGTATTGTTCGCGAGCACCCAATTATCAAGACTTAACATTTCCTTCCATAGAACCCCATCACAATAGTGTTAGAACATACACTGTTTCTGGAAAATATATTTCATCCGTAGACGGTAGCGAACCGTCCGAAATGAGGGTTTGTCAAACCCGTATGGCCACACAATATAAGTTCTCGCTTACACCCTGCAAGTGTAACTAATGATAATCAAATTGAGGATTTTTGTTCTAACTCGCTGTGGAATGTTTGTTTTCCTTGTACTTGTGTTCAAAGTATAAAAGTAAGTAGTACAAAATGTAACAAAGTATATGTTTCTCAGCCCACAATTTAAAAGTATAAAAAGTTGTTGAAAAGGTGGGACTATGATCTAACCTCGAGTGCACGAGTATAAAAGTACTTCACAAGTAAACGTGTGCATGATAGTTGCTTAGCCTTGACCTAAACAAATAATATGTATCAATTAACCGGTTACGACACAAGGTCGGGTGAAATGTGTTCAATTAGTCCTATGGCTCGTTACGACTCGATTAAATATAGCATGTGAATCAATTTGTCAAGTTTCATGCAAGATACAAGTATAGAAACAAGTTAGGAAGATTGCACAATCATTTGGTTAAGTTTGACAAAAAGTCGAACTTCGGTCGGTCAAAGCCAACGAAAATTCAACACGTTCGGGTCGGGTCCCGAACTATTTTTCTGAGGTTTTTAATCATATATGAGCATGTTAGAACAAGTTACATGTAAATCGGAGGTGTGTAGCATAGCAAACATTATTCAAAAATCGACAAAGTTGGACAGACCACTTTGGCGCGCCGCGCGGGTATATGGCGCGCCGCGCCATTACCTGTGCAGAGAATTCTGGCAGTTTTCACACTCAAGCACGAATCCAACTTCAAATACCCATAAATCCTAAACCGTAAACATCCAAAACAAGTATCTTATATCGTTGGAAAGGTATTTTGACAAGGAATACAACTAACCACTTTTCATCAAGCAAAAACATCATTTACAATAGCCAAAATCTCGTCAAGTGGTCATTAAATGTTCAAAACCATCGTTTCAAGTTTACAAAACGCATTTTAAGATTCGGGAATGCAATTCACACATATGATATGCCGTTTTGAAGGTAATGAAACATACAATACAACTAATCACTAACTAATAACATTTCATGGCATTCAAAACATCAAAATTTCCTTTTAGAGTTCATCAAACCCTAATCAAGAATCACAAAACCAATAATCATGTTAATGATGTTTTCCAAATCAACCTACACATCAAATTGATGCTAAAGATGCTAGTAACACTTTTAAAACATAAACTCTAACAATTTAACAACATTAACTCATCCAAAATTAAGGATTAAGCACACCCATTTCAAATGTTCAAACTAGTTACTCAAAACAACGAATCGAGCAAACAAAACATATATTCATGTTATACACGAGCCATAGACACTAACTAACACCATTTCAAGTCAAAAACACGAATTTAGAGAAAATCTAGAGTTTTAGAAATGTTACCCAAATGTGAAGAAATTTGTACCAAAATGTAGAGGATGAAGAGAGGATCACGAAAATGTAATTTGTTTTTGAAGTTTGCTTCTCGATCCGGATTTAGATGATGATTTTATGAAGATGGGTGTTTGAGTTCATGAAAGGGAAGTAGAGAGAAAAAGGAAGAAGGTGGGAGGTGAAATGAATGGATGGATAAGGTGGGTTGACTAGTTGACCTAGTTAACTAGTTTGCCCACTTGGCAACCTCGGTCCCTCAAGTTTCAAAGCGGGTGCGGGAATTAACCAAACGAATATTTTAAAAACGCTCGAGTAAACGAGTGATGTTATAATTAAATAACGGGAATATTATGAACGTTAGTCAACGGAAAATACGAATTTAAATAACGAAAGATATTATTTTTAAAAAAAGACAGTGTTAAAAATAAATTTAACACAAAAACGCGGGATGTTACATTACCTACACCTTAAAAGAAATTTCGTCCCGAAATTTAGTTGGAAGTAGTGGTTGTTGTTTCTTCTTTGAAACCTTGCGTTGCAAATTCTACGGTTACGTGAAGGTACTTCCTTGGGCATTTCAACGAACTTTGACAGTCGGGATTTTTACGTTGTTTTAAAGTTTGGTTTCACGATTTATAGTTTCAACCGGTCCTCCTAGAAAGTGAAGTTTATCGTTGATAGTAAGTTCATCGAAGAGGATAACAAGTTCTTGTTTCGCAAGACACACCTTCAAGTTTGATACACAGAATGTAGGATGAACGGAATTTGTTTGAGTCGGAAGTTCGAAACGGTAAGCAATGGGCACAACACGCCCCAAAATTTCAAAAGGATTAAAAATATCGCGGGTTTAGCTTTCTACGCTTCCGAAACGGACTACACCTTTTCAAGGTGCGACTTTTAACGTTACGCGGTTTTCCACATGGAATTTGAAAAGTTTACGTCTAACAGTGGCATAGCTCCTTTGGCGACTACGGTCGTCTCGAGCCTTTCCGAGGTTAAAGAAGTTTCTTGGTTGTTCCATGAATTAGCTCAGGTTCGGTGGTTTGATTATCATTAACTTGGTTCTACAAAAGGAGAATGACGTTTCCGGTCACATAAGATTTCAAAAGGTCTGACGTTAAGACTTGAATGATAACCATCGGCGTAAGAGAATTTAGTAAAGGCAATGACTTTTCTCAAGAAATTTTGAAATCGATAACACGAATTCGTTTTATGATTTCCAAGGTTTGAATCGTATGTTTGTTTGGCCCTTCGAGATGCGTTGATGTGTTGTACTCATGTTTAAACGTGGTCCTGAGGCTTTTCGAAAAGCACTCCGAAATCTAGAAGTGAAACAAGAATCTCGATCTGAAATGAGGTACATTTCTGTAAGGTATGTTTGAACGGGTACATCAGGACTCGAAAACGTTAGTTAGAACAAATTTCTCAAGAAATTTACGTCGCGAAAGATTTATCTGTTTCCAAAAACGTTTGTCGGAGCAAGTTCTCATCGGTTTCTGAAAACGTTCGTCGGGGCTATTCACCCTCGAGGCGAGTACTAGTATAACGTGAAGAGTCTATCTCTCCATTGAAAATTTAGAATCAAAGATTTCCTTATACGGAAGTACGAGTGTAATACGAGAGAAGTTTCCACCTCGGTGTGAGCATAACAGGTATATTGTAGTTCGTTGATAAAACTGTGCGAGGACGAGATATTATTCATGTATAACGTATGTTTGAAGTTGAAAGAATTCGTCATTCATTCGGAAGCATAAATATGGTTCGACAATATTCGAAGGTGTGTCCCCGGTATGGTTGTTGTCAGTACTTTCGGAGTTTTCAGATGTCCAAACATGAATAGATGAAGTCATGTACATGGCACATGGTGGTGATTAGGTTGATCGAGTCCAATCACCATCACGAGTCATTAGAACTTTGGTATGGCTTACCGTAATATAACCACGTTGATCGAGTGTCGTTATATAACGCTAACTCATACCTCCATTCCCACATCACTCCATAACATCAAGTTCGTGTAACTCTGAAGATCTAGAATGAACAAAGTGTAACGACGTCTCAAACGTGACTCGTATTAAATCGAAAGAATTTCTGCAACTCTAAGGAAGCGTTCCCCGAGGGAAGTGTATAAATGATTGTTCACGTCAATGCGGTTCGAGTCAGACAATAATGTATTTAGGTATGAAAAGAGTAACGAGTCATGATAACGAGTAGTACGCAACCGTAGTGATAAATAGTGATGACGATACTCATCTAGAGTGGTGGTGGTAACTTTACAACACTTGTGGATAGTAAGCTGAGACGGGGTGGATAACAACCAAGGAGTCAGAATTCCCGAACTAGAGTAACTAACGAAGTCGTGGTCATCCGTACGCGTATAAACCTTGAATTTACGTGTATTACCAAAAAGTGGCAGAATACGAGTTCGTATGATGAAGGTTGGGTACCATTAAAAAGTTTGCCTAAGAATGATTCATGTATAATGCATAAGTATTCAAGTAAGTGCTATCTATAGCAAATGTATGTCAGAATGCAATGGCTAACTATCCGGTTGTAGTCTAGATTCACTAATGCGTCCTAACGACTCTGTCAGACACACTAATGCATATCCTAGTTCCCTACAACCAACGCTCTGATACCATCTGTGACGACCCGACCAAAATTGTCATTGACGGCGTCGCTAACTGAGGTCCCGAAACGTGGTCGTAGTCCCTATATGAGACTCGTTTGACCAAAATTATGTCGCATTCTTTTGAAACGTATCATGCTTGCAAAGTTTAGTTTACAAAACCGTTCGACAACAATTTTAAGTTTGCAAAAGTATAAATTATAAATGAGATAACTTGCGACATAATTAGTTTAAAATCGCGGTTGCTATAAATAGCGTAAGTACGTAAACAATATGTTTGAATCCAAAGGTGCTATCACTAGCGTATGTATGTATGTATGCTTGACCCCAAGCAAGAAATCAGAGTGTATGCATGTATGCTCGACTCCAAGCAAGTATGAGTGTACGCGGAAGCATGTATCAAATAGCCAAGTATGAACCTGAGAAACATATAGAAAACTGTCAACGAAAAACGTTGGTGAAATCATAGGTGTTTGTAATAAACGTTGTTTTTGAACCACAAGATTTAGTATTCCCATAACGTTGATTATCATAATCGTTTGCATTCCAAAAGTATTGTTCGCGAGCACCCAATTATCAAGACTTAACATTTCCTTCCATAGAACCCCATCACAATAGTGTTAGAACATACACTGTTTCTGGAAAATATATTTCATCCGTAGACGGTAGCGAACCGTCCGAAATGAGGGTTTGTCAAACCCGTATGGCCACACAATATAAGTTCTCGCTTACACCCTGCAAGTGTAACTAATGATAATCGAATTGAGGATTTTTGTTCTAACTCGCTGTGGAATGTTTGTTTTCCTTGTACTTGTGTTCAAAGTATAAAAGTAAGTAGTACAAAATGTAACAAAGTATATGTTTCTCAGCCCACAATTTAAAAGTATAAAAAGTTGTTGAAAAGGTGGGACTATGATCTAACCTCGAGTGCACGAGTATAAAAGTACTTCACAAGTAAACGTGTGCATGATAGTTGCTTAGCCTTGACCTAAACAAATAATATGTATCAATTAACCGGTTACGACACAAGGTCGGGTGAAATGTGTTCAATTAGTCCTATGGCTCGTTACGACTCGATTAAATATAGCATGTGAATCAATTTGTCAAGTTTCATGCAAGATACAAGTATAGAAACAAGTTAGGAAGATTGCACAATCATTTGGTTAAGTTTGACAAAAAGTCGAACTTCGGTCGGTCAAAGCCAACGAAAATTCAACACGTTCGGGTCGGGTCCCGAACTATTTTTCTGAGGTTTTTAATCATATATGAGCATGTTAGAACAAGTTACATGTGAATCGGAGGTGTGTAGCATAGCAAACATTATTCAAAAATCGACAAAGTTGGACAGACCACTTTGGCGCGCCGCGCGGGTATATGGCGCGCCGCGCCATTACCTGTGCAGAGAATTCTGGCAGTTTTCACACTCAAGCACGAATCCAACTTCAAATACCCATAAATCCTAAACCGTAAACATTCAAAACAAGTATCTTATATCGTTGGAAAGGTATTTTGACAAGGAATACAACTAACCACTTTTCATCAAGCAAAAACATCATTTACAATAGCCGAAATCTCATCAAGTGGTCATTAAATGTTCAAAACCATCGTTTCAAGTTTACAAAACGCATTTTAAGATTCGGGAATGCAATTCACACATATGATATGCTGTTTTGAAGGTAATGAAACATACAATACAACTAATCACTAACTAATAACATTTCATGGCATTCAAAACATCAAAATTTCCTTTTAGAGTTCATCAAACCCTAATCAAGAATCACAAAACCAATAATCATGTTAATGATGTTTTCCAAATCAACCTACACATCAAATTGATGCTAAAGATGCTAGTAACACTTTTAAAACATAAACTCTAACAATTTAACAACATTAACTCATCCAAAATTAAGGATTAAGCACACCCATTTCAAATGTTCAAACTAGTTACTCAAAATAACGAATCGAGCAAACAAAACATATATTCATGTTATACACGAGCCATAGACACTAACTAACACCATTTCAAGTCAAAAACACGAATTTAGAGAAAATCTAGAGTTTTAGAAATGTTACCCAAATGTGAAGAAATTTGTACCAAAATGTAGAGGATGAAGAGAGGATCACGAAAATGTAATTTGTTTTTGAAGTTTGCTTCTCGATCCGGATTTAGATGATGATTTTATGAAGATGGGTGTTTGAGTTCATGAAAGGGAAGTAGAGAGAAAAGAGGAAGAAGGTGGGAGGTGAAATGAATGGATGGATAAGGTGGGTTGACTAGTTGACCTAGTCAACTAGTTTGCCCACTTGGCAACCTCGGTCCCTCAAGTTTCAAAGCGGGTGCGGGAATTAACCAAACGAATATTTTAAAAACGCTCGAGTAAACGAGTGATGTTATAATTAAATAACGGGAATATTATGAACGTTAGTCAACGGAAAATACGAATTTAAATAACGAAAGATATTATTTTTAAAAAAAGACAGTGTTAAAAATAAATTTAACGCAAAAACGCGGGATGTTACACCTTACTCCGAAAAACCATTATATTTGTTCATTAAAACCCTATCATATACTCATCCTCACCTTGTAACGAGAATTGTCATACCAATTACTGGGAATCAGCAATCAATATTTTGAATCTCGCAGCGTTTCTACATCAACAGTTATATGTATATCTATAACAATTATCTCTTAGACTTATGATCTTCCATTCTGAAATTCTGAAAAGCACCCAGTCTACGAATCAATGCTCTGAATGTTGAAAAAGCTGAATGAAGCAGTAAAAACCATAAACGACCTTAACAGTCGAAAGTTTGATGATAAAGAATAATGTGTTGGCAAAGCTCAGAAAAAGAGAAGGTTTGGAACTGAAAAACGGATTGAGCAAACTATGAAGAAGTATGTGGATAAATCATAAGGACTAAACCTGCCTTCAAAGAATCCGAATGATTCAATATCTGCTGAAGTCATTAACGAATACCTTACTCCTGACTCTAAACCTTTACGGACAAATCTTCTTCATCATTATTCGACATTAGAAATTCTAAAATATCATCGTATCTTTCATTATAAATATCCTCGATATTTCTGAAGATATGATTATAACTATTCTTATCTAAAATCATTTATCTCTTCGCGTTATCTGTGTTACATCATAAAGGAAACTGTTTTAGTTTCTAAATTCTGAAAAATCCAAATTTAAAATATGAATATTTTTGAAGTAGTGTTGGGAACTGAAGCATGAGTTAGTATAATATAATAACACTTGATCAACATGATTATATTACAGTAAGTCATGCTGAGTTTCTAATGAAACATGATGATTCACAGGCCATACCATCATCATGTACCATGTTACACGACTCTTACATTCTACCTAATCTATAAATATATCAGGAACATATTACCTCGATAGTCCTATATTTTTCCCTGAATTCTGATAATTTAACCAATCAAGATCATGCTATTACAATTTCTCTCTTAGAACATTAGTCATGTTCCTTCAAAACTCCATACCTACGAATTCTGGACCATTAATTGCTTCACAACAAGGTGAGGAAAGAAAACAAAAGTACAAAGCTTTAAAATATAAATAGGAGTATAAATCGCAGCAAATAGAAGAAATCATTAACTCTGGATGTCGATAATTATGGAAAGATAAATACAAGGAAGGATTATGAAGATCACCACCCCAAGAGCGAAATAGAAGTAAACGGATTCCTCCTGAGGGAGTTGGAAAAGAAGGATGATTGTTGCGATAGTTAGTAACATATCAAGGATCAGAACTGGATCAAGCATATTGACGAATGCTTTAAAGTATGAATTGAGGGAGAAAGAACAGAAGGTATGAGCTGTGAAAATAAGGAAATGAATAAGGTAGATTTATAGTGAAATATCAGACAGAGTAACCGAGACAGATCATCGCATTTAACCAAAGAGGATTCTAATTTCCTTAATTACCAAAGAACCAAATCTTATTATGAAGATTTTCTATAAATCCCTTGAATTCTGAAAATCAATCGTGACTAAGTCACCGGTTAAGATGAACCTACATTTACTCATTTCACTCTTTTATGATAGCTTCACTCGTACTCTTCACATAAATGAATTGTTTTATCCATATTACTCACTGATGATAAAAACTCTAATTTCTAGCTAGTATGCGTCATGAAAACATACTTATTGTCAGCAATGATCATCCTAATCAAATTTCGGGACGAAATTTCTTTAACGAGTAGGTACTGTGACGACCCGGAAATTTTCGACCAAATTTAAACTTAATCTTTATATTATTCCAACACGATAAGCAAAGTTTGTTAAGTTGAATCTCAAAAATTTTAAACTGTGTTCATACATTCATTTAACCTCGACCAGATTCCGACGATTCATGAACCATTATATAATTAGATATGAATATATATGTATATACATATATATGTATATATATTATAACTTGAAAATGTTAACAAAGTATTAGATGTATAATACTTTACATGAACGTAATTGTTTCAATATATGTTTAATATATCTATCGACGGAATTAAAAGATAATATCAAATGATTGAATTATCAGATACAATGTGATTTAAGAAATCTATTTCTTTTTAACGGTATTCGGAAATAATGGTAAAGTAATCTTCAAGTGAGGACAAAGTGTCAAGTAGCAAGAGTTAGGCAGATTAGGGGAAATCCCTGTTTGATTTCCAATACATGCTTTACAATAATTGCCTCATGACTTTTGATAAGATAACTATCTAACTTTCATATTATTTAATGTGAAAGTAAAATTTTGGAATATAGATAACTTAGAAAATGGATATCGACAAGTTAAGAAAATTGACGTTTTACATTAAAATGATTTCATACGTTTATCTAACCTTCGGACTTTATATTACGCTTCACCAGCAAGCGGTAATTTAAAAACTTAAAAACCTGTATGAGTTATATACGATCTTACTTTTCCAAAACATTTTATGATATAACGATTTCCATTATTTTAACAAAATGAATCCTAAATATATTTAGCTTTATAATATTTATTTGATTTAATTTTAGATGTACTAAAACATTTCAGTTAAAAAAGAACTTTATTATTAAAATATTTTATAAGATACCTTGTTAATGAATTTTGAAGAACTTAATTAAAGCTTTGTATTATAAATTTTCAAAATATATTTATTGTTTCAAAAAAGTGAAAGTATTACTAAATAATAATTTCGAAACAAATTTTAAATTATATAATGAACTTTGAAATATATTTAGTTTTGAAAAATTATATATTATATTATTAAATAAATATTTTAAATTTATATTTCGAAATGAAAGTATATATATATATATATATATATATATATATTACAATGTAATAAGATTTAATATTAATTTAGTTATAAAACGTTTATTAAAATAATACTATTATATATATATATATATATATATATATATATATATATATATATATATATATATATATATATATATATATATATATGCATATATAGCGAGAAGTCGATTTATAGAAGCAAATGACCAAAACACTCGAACGTTCAAGCTACACTTCGAGTGATATAGTTTAATTATGATTAAGTCTAATTATTAATAAAGGTACACGTCGCGAAACGTAAAGTGTTAGTTTTCTAAGCGTACGAAAATGCGTTCTAGGAACCGGAACTGGGACATTGGTCGAGCGACAACGTACAAGTCATTGAGACTAAATTTATGAGTTAACTATGCACATGAATATAATATAATATATAATTAATTATATAAATTAAATATATAAATATAATATTAATTAATAAACGGCGGCAAGAAAAAGTTAAACGCGAATGAGCTGGTAGCGGCTGCGCCATGATTGCGGGGCTATTGCCCCCACTCCCTCTGAGATCGTGGAGTGATGAGGTCCAGTTCTGGCCTATATAGCTCGAACGTAATCTGGTTCAATTCAATTCATTTTCATCTCAACCTCTTTGATCTCTATTGTACTCCGTAATATTTATTTAAATTATTTTATTTATTATTATTATTATTATTATTATTATTATTATTATTATTATTAATAAAGATTATTATTATTAATTTTATGATATTAATATTAGTAGTATTATTAGTATTATTAGTAATAGTATTATACATAAAATACTACGATGGGGTCATGAAGGAGTTATTTCAAAAATGGGTTTTTCGAGCGGGATAGAGCTAAGGAAATTATGGGTTATAGCTATGGAGGTTATGGGTATTGTTCGTGGGTATTGCTCGTGAGGCCAATCTAGCGTTTGACATGTCCGTCGCACGTAATTTCCTGCAATATTTAATCACAATATTGATACGTGAGCATTTATATCTTATCTTTTATATATTAATAGTGTATCCCTGACTAGTACTCGAGTATATATGTTTATGCATGCTTGTATGCTTAATTTCGTCGTTAAATAGTTTATGATAAATCATGAATTTAATACATATGCTATTGAGATAAGGTATATGATATGCATGTCGTCGGAAAGCTGGCGAAATATTAATAACTTTTCATTTAAAAAGCGTATGGTTTCGATGAACGGATTAAAAAATATAGTCAACTGAATTTTAGTATTATTATTAAAATGATTATTATTATTACCATCGTCGTTATTATCGTCGTTATTATTACTATCTAATAATAATTATTATTATTATTATCTTTATCGTTATTAATATAAGTATTATCATTAAAAATTGTTATTGTAATTATTATTACTATCGTTATTGTCATTAAGGTTATTATTAATATCATTATTATTATTATTATTATTATTATTATTATTATTATTATTATTATTATTATTATTATTATTAGTATTATTAGTATTATTATTAATATTATTATAATATTTATTATTATTAGTATCATTATCATTAAAACTAATATTAGTATCATCTAACTATTATGATTACTATTATTATCGTTATTATGAATGCGATATAAAGAAGGACTAAAAGCTATTGAACAAGTCGATTAGGAAATAATGAGTATAAGTATCATGATTCAATTAAAATATTGTTAAGATTATGATTTAGATAAAAATATCGTTTTCATTATTTTTATCATTATTAGTAATATTATTATTATGACATTAGTATTACTACAAAAGATTATTATTTATTATCAAAATTATTATTATCAATAGTAAATATAAATATTGTTATTATTATTATTATTAAAATAAATAATAATATTATTATTATAAAATAATATAACTTTTGGTTCATTATTATAATTATCAATATTATATTATTTAATCAAATAAATATTTGATACAAATATATATTTATTAAATGTAATACAATTATATTAATAATACATATCACTAAATTTTTATCATTAAAATGATATTATGTAAACGTTATATAAATTATAGTACTTAATATATAAAAATATATTTTACCATATATTAAAATAAATTTTTATCATTAATACATTATAATAAATGATGAAATAATTTAAGAAATATTTTCTATATAATTATTAATTACTTAAAATATGTAGAATAAATATAAGTTATTTAATTATTAAAATAACATATAATTCATTAAAATAACATGTAGATTACAAATAAATATATATAAACTAGTTACATTGATTTATCTAAAAATTTCTGAATATGACAATTTAGTCAGTTATGTGATAATTTGAGTTTTGTAAATTATCAATTCATTCAACTATCAAGACTTATACTTTGGTAAAATAAATATATAATAAACATGTATAGACTTTGAAAGTCATTTTTAGAATTAGAAGACTTTTGTTAACTTCTGCATGATAATCTCGAGCATTAGGATTGTGATACACTACGACTTTACCTAAATTGTTAGACAAATATTGACCAAAATATAAATATATATACTTAATATAGGTTCGTGAATCCGAGGCCAACCCTGCACTTGTTCAGTGCTGTCATTTGCATTATTGCTACGAAATACAGTATCGTGAGTTTCATTTGCTCCCTTTTTAAATGCTTTTGCAATATATATTTTTTGGGACTGAGAATACATGCGCTGTTTTTATAAATATTTTACGAAATAGACACAAGTAATCGAAACTATTCTATGGTTGGATTATCGAAACCGAATATCGCCCCTTTTAGCTTGGTAGCCTAAGAATAAGGGAACAGTACCCCTAATTGACGGGAATCCTAAAGATAGATCTATGGACCTTGACAAGTCCCATTCTGGAATTTGGAATGCTTCAGTACTTCGATTGATATATACTGATTGCGACGACCGGTATATAACATGCAGTTTGCGGAATGCCTGTATGCGAAGGATATTCTATATGCATCCTTGTTAGTCGGTTACCAGGTGTTCACCATATGAATGATTTTTATCTCTATGCAGTTTGCGAAATGCCTGATATGAGATGTATATTTATGAAAAAATGAAATCTTGTGGTCTATTAAAATTATGGAAATGATCGATTATGATAAACTAATGAACTCACCAACCTTTTAGTTGACACTTTTAAGCATGTTTATTCTCAGGTGTTAAAGAAATCTTCCACTGTGCATTTGCTCATTTGGAGATATTACTTGAAGTCATTCATGGCATATTTCAAAAGACGTTGCATTCGAGTCGTTGAGTTCAACAAGATTATTATTAAGTCATTTATAGTTTGGATATATTATGAAATGGTATGCATGCCTGTCAACTTTTGATGTAATGAAAGTTTGTCTTTTAAAAACGAATGCAATATTTGTAAAATGTATCATTTAGAGGTCACATACCTCGAAATGAAATCAATTATTATGTAAAAAATCCATATGAACGGCGCATTTCAAAAAGCCTAAACCGTAAACCATATACCATAAACCCTAAACCCTAGACCCTAAACCCTAGACCATAGACTATAGACCCTAAACCCTAAACCCTAGATCATAAACCCTAAACTCTAAACCCTAGACCCTAGACCCTAGACCCTAAACCATATACCCTAAACCCTAAACCCTAGACCCTAAACCCGAGACATCAAACCTTAAACCCCAAAACCTATACCCTAAACCTTAGACCCTAAATCCTAAACCGTAAACCCTAAACCCTAGACCTTAAATCCTAAACCCTAAACCCCAAACCAGAAACCCTATACCTAAACCCTAGACCATAAACCCTAGACCCTAAACCCCATATCCTAGACCCTAAACTCTAAACCATAGACCCTAAACCTTATACCCTAAACCCTGGACCTTAAACCCTAGACCCAAACCTTAAACCCCAGACCCTAAACCCTAGACCTTAGACCACGGATCTTGGACAATATACCCTAGACCCTAAACCATATACCATAAACCCTAGATCCTAAACCATAGACCCTAAACCCTAAACCCTTGACCCTGGACCTTAGACCCTATACCCTAAACCCTAAACCCTAAACCCTATACCATAAACCCTAAACCATGAATTCAGATGATCATTCAGAACTAACGACTCAAATAACAACTTTAAATCTTCCAAATTAGCAAGGTGACAACAAGATATTTAATGGTTAATATAGTACTATTTTAACTCTGAATGGTACAACACTTAATGCGAGAGTATGCAGTATCGGATTTCTGTTAGTCCGGTAATGGTTCGTTGGTGATTCAGTAGTGTTCAATTGATCCGATGGTTGTTCAATGGTGGTTTTGTTGTGGTTCAGTTGTTCGATAGTGGTCCGGAGGTGGTTCGGTTATCCGATGGTGATTCAGTTGTCCACTAGTGGCCGGACATGTGGTGGTTCAGTTGTACACTAGTTGACATGTGGTGGTTCGATTATTTGGTGGTGGTTTAGTTGTCCACTATTGGACATGTGGTCTTTTTTGTGGTCTATTTCTCTACTATCTAAACAATACCTCCACCGAACCACCATCGGACAACCAGACCACCACCGGGTAATCACACGACCGCTGAAATAACCTAAACTTATGAAACAACCTAAGTTTAGGTTGTTTCATAATTTGTGGTTTTTCGAGACAACAAATTAAAATGGAGAGATTTTTTATTAAATTAAATTATCATATACATTTTTTTTTATATGTTTAGACTATTTTAAGTTAACACCAATACATAAACACTTTGACGTTTGCATAGGGATATTTATATTTTATATTCTAGATAAAAAAAATAAGTAATCTGTTTCATTTCATTCTAACCAATCAAAGTCTTCTATTCAAACAATCAACCAATAAGATAAACTCACACGGATCCCTAATTAAACTATCCCTAATCTGGAACTCATCCACGTACATTTCATTATATCCTTTCTCCAAAAAAAAAAAAAAATTCTGCCAAACCACCATATTCATCTTCCCCCTGACGTCTCAATAATAATAAAATTAAAAGTTTCATAGCTTCAGATCCATCGGTGTTCATCATGTTATTATAATTCACAAAAAAATCTAAACAGGAACATTCGGGCCACTAATTTCATACAAATTAATTCATCCTAGTCAGGTACATTTAAAATTTGTAGCTAAGTTCATTTTTTTAATCGATTATCTCATAACTCTTTTACAAACAGAATACCGCTGGCGATTTCATTAGGTTTTTACCCTGTATTACGATTCCAATTTTCTTGCTTATCAGAAACTTTCATCTTCAATGATCTTGAAGAATAATCAGGTGTGTTAATAATTTTGAATTAATGTTCATTAAAATTAAAAATTTAATTAAAAAAACCAACAATACATATGCAAGGGGAATACATATACTTTAGTAGATTAGCAATTTTTGATGTATAACTTGAATCAGGCGATGCTTTATAGTACACGATGCTCCTCTTTGAGTACTTGGATTTGCTATATGATGAAATCCCACTAGGTCTAATCATGTTAACATGACAACACTTACATTTTGTCATAATTTTCTCATGTATAGTAGATGTTAACATTGTTTACAAGTTTGTTTCGAGTGAATCCAAAAGATATCTTTTTTATTTTTGGTGGTGCATTTGTTGATATAGGTTACAGATAAAACCATTTTCGAAGGGTACATATTCTTTCAACTGTCGTTTTCTTTTTAACATCATGTACATGTATATGTTTATTGATGGGTAAGGTAAACACGTGTCTGATTTCATTTAATATACTTTTAATTGGGTTTAGCTTACATTTTTTTTTCTGGTCAAACAAAATGTGTTTGGTTTATTGATTCCTGGTAGTGGTGTTTGTTGAATTGTGGGAGTGTTGGAAGTGAAAAAGATAGTGTAATTATAGACAAAATGATAAAAAGTCATTTTATGACTATTTGGATATTTGACTTGTTTGAGTAAAGAAGTGTCAAAATGGGTTTAAATAGTGTTTAAAACAGTATCTTGAGGCTGTCCACAGCTGTGCACCTGCTGTAACTTACTTCTGCTAAATCAGTTTTTATGTGATTTTCAATAATTATGATGACGAATATACAATGTTTATTTTTTAAGGCACACTATGGAATAACAAAAGTGCATATCCTTCCTTTTAATCCGACTGACTAGAGAACAGCTTTGACATATATAGATGGATCCGGGAAGATGCATAGAGTGAGTAAAGGTGCACCAGAACAGGTATCCATGCATTGCGTGTGCTTTATCTCAAATGAGCCGCATCTAAAATTTTTTTTCTAAAAAGGGAACCGGGTGAAAGTTGCCCAAACTTAATTTTAAACAGTCATTGTGATTGAATTTCTTTTTACGCATAGAAATCACATAAGTTTTTTATATAAAAAATTGTAAATGGACAAAAGAAAGTCTATGGTTTAACCATCCTGAGCTGGCACAATTTAATCATACTAAAAAACCCATTTCAATGGATAGCTGTTTTGATTTGTGAGCCAACATGTATCACCTGCCAACTTACCACATATGTCTACATGTTAAACTCAATAACCAATTAATGTATATCACATCATCATATACATATTATTTACAAATGTTAATTCCATTTTCTCATATGACTATTAAATTAGAATTTCAATCTAGCAAAACACAAATCCGAGGCAGAAAATTGGGTAAACTCGATTATTTACAAATTTGGCGAATGTGGACTTTGCTCTCTTGGAGTTAGCAGTTGTTGCTGGTTCTACTGTTCGTAATTGGTTTAAACTGTCCATTATTTTATATGTCTTAGGCCAATTCATAACTGAAACATGAGGGTAGATTCTGGTGATCCAGTTACATCACAACTGCTCATATCTGAGTGTCTTGATATCGATATCGGTAAATTTCTATTTTGATTTCAGTATGTTGTCTGCTTATGTGTAAAGTTTGTTACCTGATTATAATCCCTAATATAGTTGTTAGCATTTAAAATAGACATTGACAGTTTTTTTATAGTTAATATGGGCGCATATGTATGACTTGTTACATAATTTTGTGTTTCATGACGATGATCAATTTACGATGCATTTTTTGAATTATTGGTGCAGGCAAAATGCTGAGAAACGAGGGAGATTGTTGCTACTAAGAAAGGTCTTCAGGATAAACGCTACAAGAATAGGGAGCAATAGATTATGCAAATGATGGACTAGCCGAATGTTGTGGCACTTACGCATTCCTTCTTGAAACCACGGAAAAAGATGAGCTTTACCTGAATCTCGTTCTTGATTTTTTTTTTCTGAAACTGTAAGGCGTACCGCAAGCCATTACACTAGTACGAACCAACAAATGCTCTTGATATATGTCAAGTTGTATACCTATCAGGCATCTCACTTTTAAGTTTGAGTATATTTTTCATCATTTATAGTAAGTATAGTATTATTTATTATGGAGTTAATTGTTGGATTTACTATTATGAGTTACAGAAACAATCTCTTTTTCGCCAACTGTTAGTAGTCTACAAGACCAGCTGGTTGAGTAATTTGTAGTGTACAATTTTTATGAATTTTAAATCAACAGTTAACTTACGTGTGCTAGTATTATTAAGTAAGTTTGTCATTTTTTTCTTCGTCTTTTTCTTGTTGTTCAGGCAATTGGCGTCCAAATACCGAAACTAGTTCGCACCATCGGAGCTTCACCTCAGCTTCTTGAACTCATTGCGGATCCACCTGCTGGAAGCGAAAACCTTCTGTTGCATGTTTTTGCATTTTCGATATATAGTTTATAAAATTTTATTTATTATTGTTATCTCATAAGAAGTGGAGATTGTATTTAATTTATTTTCAATTTCTTTTAAACAGGTTTTGCAAACGTTAACAGACGGGGAAACTCCTGTTGATTTGATATCTACCATTAGAAAGTTAATTATATGAAAGAAAGTTGAAGGTATGTTATGGAGTATTTATCTGCATGATAGGTATATCCAGTGTTGCAGAAATCGGAATTACTAAGGGAGTACTCGGATTTTGCAACTCGGGGAGTACTCGGTCAAAACTTGGAATTATACACTTAAAATTACATTATCTTTGGCTATCCTATACGTACATCTCAGTAACTTCACTTATATTTGGAAACTTAATCAGGGACTAATCGTATGGATACATCTACAATTGGTGCAGTCCATTCAATCGGATCAGATCTCAGTCATCTCACATACACTAAAGGTGCATATGAGTTGCATCAGAATGGTTCGGACACTAGAAAGGAAACCATATCTAAGTTGAAAGTCGATGGGCACAACACTCCTACAAGCAAAACTCAGGTTCTTATTATAATTCTCATAGCTTGTATCTCAATACTTATTCTAAGGGGATATTAACCGATTGATTTAAGTATATCTCAATTTAGGCTGTATTTTATTTCAAACGGGTCAAGTCAAAAGCCTTAGCTAGATGTCAAAGGTTAAGATTCACCCCTACTTTTGTCACAAACAAATTATTACATTGTAAAGTATGCATTTAAATATAAATAATGCATTAATTTCTTATTTACTTATCAACTGAAAAAGAAAAGATAATACTGGTATTAAATTGTTTATGGGTCAACCTGATCCCACTTTACCTGTTTTGACCCATACTAAAGATTTTGACCTGAAACTACCTAACTTGCCACCCCTATTTTTCTGTAATTGCTTTTGTTTAGCTTATGGACAAGTATGTTTTGTTTGAAGACAATAGCTTCAATTGAGAGTTACCCAGCGGATGTTGCAACCTTGATGCCAAAGTCACCCTTATGTTTGTTTGAAAAAGTTGATCGCACATTTGGAGAAGATAAAAGAATAAGCAAAATTGAAACCTATGGAGGATATGCTAATTTGGATGTAAATATTTTGGTTACCTAGGTTATATATGTAGAGGCATATGGTATAATCATTTTTGTTATATCGGTAGAAACAAATGATTTAATTCTAGGTAATTTGGTTTTGTCATGAGTCAGAAGTTTAGATTGATTTCATATAATCTAATGGGATAATCACAAGTCTGAAGTTTAGTTTACATTTATAGATTGGGTATTGCTACTATGAGATTGTTATGATTGGTATGAAACTGACCACATATTACTACATATGGTTAATGTTTATTGTTGCATAGTTAATCGCACGAAGCTCGTCTAAATTCCGACTCCAATCTCAATCTCTATATGGCAAGGAAGCATTGAAAACTTAATTTGAACGACAATTGCAATAATATAAGTATATTCACAGGGAACCTAATAAAAATAGTCATGTTAATGTCTCACCTCAATGTGTGTTTCACCACAAAAACATGAAATAGTCACCATTATCGGGGCAACACACTCGAAACTAATAAATACGAAAACTTCAACTTAATACACATCCTAATTACCGAAAATAAATATTATTTTAACAAACACTACATATGACAAGGAGAAGGGCTTTTGTGATTCTTGCAACCTTAGTTTCTTATCACATATCAGACATATATCATTTTCAAATTATTAAAACTTGTACTAGATAAAGAATATTATGAAGAAAACTACATATATAGAAATATTATCAAAATGTATACTTTAAATCAAACTAAAGATGAAACATCTTCATCCTTAGTTACTTCAACGCAAATTTCGTATAAAAGTTAATTTAATACGATCAAAATATCAAGTGTCCTATAAAACAGTTTACTAAGACCCGCAATTTAAGTGTCCTATAAGTTATATGTGATATTATGACTCTAATACTAAGCGTCCTATTATTTATAATTATTAGGACCCTATATAAATTCCGTCAATCATGAAATAGGACCGAAATATCAAGTGTCGTATAAGAGTACTATACAGAACCCATAATATAAGTGTCCTATATGATATTATGACCCTAATACTAAGCGTCCTATTAGTTTTTCCTTTTTAGGACCTTATGTAAATTTCGTCAATAATGAAATAAGACCGAAATACTGTCATATAAGAGTGCTATATAGAACCCATAATATAAGTGTCCTATATGATATTATGACCCTGATACTAAGCGTCCTATTAGTTTTTCTTTTTTAGGATCTTATATAAATTCCGTAAATCAATATATATGACACCATTACTAAAAGGTCCTATTTAATACCATTATAGGACTCTTTTTAAAAAGGTCGCAAGTTATGATAGGACCTTTAAAAAGTGTCATATTAGTTATACCTTTTAAGACCCTAAATAAATTTCGTCAATCAACATATAGGACACAATTACTAAAATATCCTATTTAATCCCATTATAGAACCCTTTTTAAAAAGGTCACAAGTTATGATAGGACCTTTAAAAAGTGTCCTATTAGTTATACCTTTTAGGACCTAAATAAATTCGGTCAATCAACATATAGGACACCATTATTAAAATGTCCTATTAAATCCCATTATAGGACCCTTTTTAAAAAGGTCACAAATTATAATAAGACCTTTTAAAAAGTGTCCTATTAGTTATACATTTTAGAACCCTAAATAAATTCTGTCAATCAACATATAGGACACAATTACTAAAAGGTCCTATTTAATCCCATTATAAGACCCTTTTTAAAAAGGTCACAAGTTATGATAGGACTTTTAAAAAGTGTCCTATTAGTTATACCTTTTAAGACCCTAAATAAATTCCGTCAATCAACATATAGGACACCATTACTAAAAGGTCATATTTAATCCCATAATCAACCCTTTTTAAAAAGGTCACAAGTTATGATAGGACCTTTAAAAAGCATCATATTACTTGTACCTTTTAGGACCCTAAATAAATTCCGTCAATCAACATATAGGACATTATTACTAAAAGGTCTTATTTAATCCCATTATAGGACCCTTTTTAAAAAGATCACAAGTTATGATAGTACCTTTAAAAAGTGTCCTATTAGTTATACATATTAGGACCCTAAATAAATTCTGTCAATCAACATATAAGATACCATTAATAAAAGGTCCTATTTAATCCTATTATAGGACCCTTTTTAAAAAGGTCACAAGTTATGATAGGACCTTTAAAAAGTGTCCTATTAGTTATACGTTTTAGGACCCTAAATAAATTCCGTCAATTAATATATAGAACATAATTACTACAAGGTCCTAAATAGTAGTCTGTTAGGACCCTTTCCATGACCCTGAAATAATGGTCCTAATATGTAGTTTTTTAGGATCTTCGCTTTTTTGAACAAATAAATATTGGTCCTATAAGCCTTTTTTTCTTGTAGTGATATTTTGATCTGGGAGGGAAAGGGTATCAGAGCCTATGCAAAGGTAATCGACGTTGTATCTTCATTCATAGCGTCCCTTTGACCTATGCGGAAACTTAATCAAGGTATCAGAGTCGGGAATCGTAGTAAGCGCGTGTTCACTCCCCCTAGAAAGAACAATTGTTGCTCCCCTAGAATTAAGAACAGTTTCTCCCCCTTTACAAGTTAAGTCAATCAAGGTACATGTGATGTTTAATATCTCTTTGAACAGCGGGTCCTATACAGAAGTATATGGAAGCCATAGTGAAGTCAAATAATCTTCATTTATAATACCACTTATAGGTATTATCAATTGCATCTATGGATTCTTCACTCCACTTTGCTGGAATATTTAGTTTAGCTTGAGAGAGTAATTCTGGTGGTACTGAAGGAAATGAAGTTTTAGCCATAATCATCGACCTTGGCTTAAACTTAAGAAACTCTTGAAAAGAGTATTTGGTTTTTGTAGTAGAATTGGGTGTGTTGTCAGTATTAGTTGCGCCTTTATCACTTGACACTTGTTACGGAAACTAAAGCTTCGAGGTTTTAGAAACTAGGTCAACTTTAGTACGAGGGGTTTTTCTCAGACCTATGAATGGCTTCTTGGTTTTGTGTCGAAACCAACCATATTGGTAGCGATAACCCATAATCTCTCCATTCTCCCCGTATGTGTTTTTCAGAAATGGACAATTCACATTGGTCTCGTAACTGGAATAAATCTTTTTGCTTGAAGAAAATGTTGTCTTGGGTTTGGAAACTGTAGGAGGAGTGGATTCCGTCTTGATGACCTTCTTCTCAACCGTTTGAGGAGAAACCGAAATAGCAGTCGTTGGTTCATCCACTACTGATATCAGATCAGTATTAACTCCCATTGAAACCATCTCGAGTTTTAAATGTGGTAATGTTTCTTTCCGTGAAGAACTTGTAGATGATTTGAACTCCATCTTTGAAATTTGATCTTTCAATTCGGATATTTTAGAAAGATAATTTTCTTTTTCCTGTTTGAGTCCTTTGATGATTAGCATGCCGTACGCATTTTTTTCTTTATACGTTCTTTGTTGTCAATAATAGTTTTGTTGCAGTGTACATACTTTAGCTTCTAGCTTTTCTTCTCTCACTTTGCTTTGAGAAAGAAGTAGACTCATTTCCGTGATTTGAGATTTAAGCTTGGAAATCTCTAAATCAGTAGACATCACTATATAAAGTACGTGAAACGTCGAACAATTATCAAGAATTATCACTTTTTCTTCCCCTCAAAATATGATTCCCGTGAATCAAATTTTGAATATGATGTTTCGTCGGTTTTTGTTAACTTTCAGTTAAATCTCCGTTAAGTGCAAGGTTAAAAATTTCCTTCCATATTTTCTCGAGAAAATTTTATGTCGAAAACTTTTGAGATATAATCTTATATGTCTCCGGAGGTTGAGGAAAATCATTGAGGTTTTCAAAAATTTTCCATCAAATTTCGTTCAAGATTGTGCGTTTTCGGGGTAGAAAAATTTTATGCTGTGAAAATTTAAATCTCACGTAAAAATGATCAGCTAAGGCATAGGAAGAAATTAGAGGGTTGGGTACTTAGTGGGTAAATCAGATTCAGATTCGGTAATGTGTCAGATTCGTTAAGGTGTCAGATTCGGTAAGGTGTCAAATTCGGATTCGGTAAGGTGTCAGATTGAAGGTATTTCGTATGCCCGAGAGACATATTAAATTAATGTGGCTAATATGTTTTGATCCAAGTCGGGTCATACCAAATTACAAGCTTACCGACACCTTATTCGTATTTAATCTTAGCGATTAGTTCGTTGATTATAATACACGACACTTGAATTATAAGAAAAATGGTTTTCTTAAATCACTTGATATGTATATATATAAATTATGGAATAATTTATATATAATGCGGATTTAATTATTTATTGGTTAAATAATTAATTAAGTTATGTTACATTTTATAAAATGAGTTTTATAAATAAAGTGTACATAACATATATATTGGAAGTTTATAAAATATATTTTATAAAATCTAATTTTATAAAAGTTCTTTATAAATTTGGTAGTGACATTGGGAAGGGATGTTTTGCATGTCCAAGACTCCTTTCATTGGCTACTTTTCCCATTTCCACATGCATATGTACCAAGCCTTATTTTGGACTAGATACACATGCAAAACACATATCAAGACATTTAAAACTCTCTCTCCCTTTCACCATTAGGCTGGCCGAAATTTAGAGAGAAAAAGAAAGGGTTCTTTTGAGTTTTAAAAGGGTAATTTCAAGTGTAGAAATCCTAACCAAACTCAAGAAGGTGTTGGTGCACAAGCTTGGGTATAACTACTTGAGGCTTCATCCGTTTGGAGCTTGCTTTCGTCATATCATCTTCACTATCCACCTCCTAACTTGGAGTAGGTATAACCTCTATCTATCTTGTAGTTTGTAAGCATATTTCACAACTTGATCCTATTTGGGATTTGACTTTAATCGGTTAAAGTATAACATGTTTGTAATCAGTTTTACACGCTTCCGCAAAGTTTATTTCTTAAATGAGTTTTAAGTATTTTGAAACATGTTAAATCCCAACAATGGTATCTAGAGCCGAGGTTGTTGGAATATGCTTCGAGATGGTTATTAAACCCACTATATTTGCATTCTATGAACATGCATGAAAGTAGAATGCAAAACTTTTCGGGTTTTAGGTGGATTTTGGTTTTGGCCGAATTTTTGGGGACCAAAAAATGGGTTTTGGGATTTTCCATTTTGGTCATACTTGGTTGTATGATAATGTTCACAATCTACGCCTTGACCTTGTGGTTGGTTTAATGTTTGGTTGATTTGTTATTATTCAATTGGTTTGTAATAATAATTATTCATTTGGTCATGTAATTTATTTTATATTTGGTATGTAAAATAGATTAGTTTGTATTTTCATTTTCTAGAGAAAAATGTATTAGGATATATTTTTTGTAACAAAATGAAGATACAAGATGGAGACAAGGAAGAACACAAAGAGGAAGCATTTGGATGCAAGATTTAGTGGGAGATTTTGGAATATCCAAATTTGTGTTTGTCCCCATTGACCGGCGACATTTGTTTTCGGCTAAACAAATGTCTACCAAATTAGCTTGATTGTGAACATATTCTTTGCATGCTTGATTGTTTATTGTTTGATTATGGATTGTATGTTTGTATGCTACAAGTTTATCTTACATATTAACAACTTGCAAAGAATTAAGCTAAAATTTAATTGGTTAAATTTGAAATGACTAAAACGATTTAGTAGTAATAAAATTGGTTTTATTACATGACATTAAAATGGATTTTCACTTGTACCACACACTAAATGCATGTTAGTGTATGGTATAAAAGTTTTCTTGAACTAGAATAAAGAAACCTTAAAAACCCTTTTACATGCAAAGGAAACAAGTTTAACGCCATCCGCCATCCTTTTGTGTGACACTTAGGCATATTAGGGAACTCATGATGGGATAAAGGTCACCTAACCGTTGTGAGCAAACTAATATGATTAAGGTGAATTTCACATGCTTGTGGGATAAAGGTCACCTAACCACTTGTATGTTAAGTTTACATGTTTACACAAGTAGGACGACTTGATTTGGGAATCATAAACTTAGGGTCACCGAAGCATGAGGAACAAATAGGCGTTGATGGGATAAATATGCCACCCAAAAGGATTGCATGATCCCATACCTTAGAAGTTGCAAAGGGTTGAAATTTTCATATAATGACTACCTAACTAAATCACATAACGGGATAAAGGTCACCTAACCGGAATTTGGTTTACCGTTGGATTCTAAAATTTAATATATCAATTGGATTTAAAAGGGTATTGATTATTAAATTAAAATTGATACTTAAACGAACTTTGTTAAATTTTGTAGATGGCCGCCAATAACAACAACATTCCAAACGCACCAATCAACTTTAATAACCTATCATTGAGGTCCTTACTCGAAAAGTAAAAAACTTAGCCATACGAATTTCAAGGATTGGTATCGCAATCTAAGAATTGTCCTCAAGCTTGCGGATAGGGCGTATGTGTTGGAAGACCCCATTCCCGATCAACCCGAGGAGGATGATGTCGAAGGTATGGCATATTGGGAGAAATATTGCGCCGATTCGGTGCAAGTTTCTTGCCTTATGCTTGGGACCATGATCCCCGAACACCAAAAGGATTTTGAGCATCATAGGGCATACGAGACGATCACTCAAATGAAGGAGATGTTCATTCAACAAGCTCCTATTGAGCGCTTCGAAACGGTTCGAGCGCTTCATGCTTGTCGAATGGACGACTCCCAAACCGTCTCATCATATGTTCTTAAAATGAAAAGCCTAATTGATCGATTGCACCGTCTAAACTGTAACGTATGTAATGAATTAGCCACGGACCTTATCATCAACTCTTTGTCAAAAAGGTTTGACACATTCGTGTTGAATTACAACATGAATGGTTGGGATAAGAGCATTGGCGAATTTCATGCCATGCTTAGGACGGCCGAATCAAGCATGGGTAAAAGGGCTTCACTCGTGCTTATGATCAATGAAGGTGGGTCCAAGGACGATTCCACTTCTAAGCCAAAGGTGGCTAAGAGGAAAGGACCAGCCTACCAAGGCAAGGGCAAGGGAAAGGGGAAGATGGTTACCCCAACCAACAAAAACAAGAAGCAAAAGGTTGCTGGTAAAGGAAACCCCAAGGAAGATCGGTGCTTTGGTTGCGGTGAAATGGGTCACTGGAAACGTAACTGCCCGATCTACCTAAAGGAGTTGAAAGAAAAGAGGGATGCAGGGCAAACCTCACGTAACGTATATATGGTATACATTGAGCTTAGTATTACTTCTTCTAATACATGGGTATTAGACACAGGATGTGGAACTCATATCTGCAATTCTTTGCAGGGGTTCAAAAGAAGTAAACTAGATGAGGAACAACAAGTCTCTTCATGGGAAATGGTGCAAAGGTGCATGTAGAAGCTCAAGGAGACTTTATTTTGAAGCTACAAACTGGTTTGGAGCTTGTTTTGAAAAATATTTTGTATGCTCCTGATTTGACTCGAAACATTATTTCTATATCCCATTTAAGACAATGTGGTTTTGATCTTAATTTTATTAATGATGATATCCACGTTCCTTTAGATAATGTGTTCTATTTTAAGGCTTCGCCTTTGAATTGGTTCATGATGACACATCATTCAATAGCTCAATATACCATGCAAACACCAAGAAACTCAAAAGGGATTTGAGTGATTCCTACTTATGGCACTGTCGCCTTGGTCACATACACAATAACCGAATACATACACTTCAAAAGAATGGTCTTTTGAAATCAAGTGAGCTAGGCTCATTTGATGTATGTGAATCTTGTTTACAAGGCAAAATGACTAAAGCACCTTTCAAAGGGACCTATGAAAGGGCTAAAGACTTATTAGGATTAATACATTCAGATGTATGCGGACCCTTTAATCCCATGGCTAGGAATGGTGAAAGATACTTCGTTACTTTCATTGATGACTTCAGTCGTTTCGGATATGTCTACTTATTAAGACACAAGGACGAAACTTTTGAAGCATTCAAAGAATATCAAAACGAAGTACAAAATCAACTCAACAAGACAATCAAGGTACTTCGTACTGATAGAGGAGGTGAATACCTAAGCGATGCTTTCCAAGATCATCTTAAAAGTTGTGGGATTATCTCGCAACTTACTCTTCCTGGAATACCCCAACTTAATGGAGTATCCGAAAGGAGGAACCGAACCCTAATAGATATGGTTCGATCTATGATGGCAAGAAGCTCGTTATCTCTATCATTTTAGGGTTATTGTCTAAGCTTTGCGGCTCGTATTCTAAATATGGCCCCAACCAAGAAAGTGGAACGAACTCCTCATGAGATGTAGTTTGGAAAACCTCCTTCTCTATCATACTTGAAAGTATGGGGACGTGAAGCTTATCCTAAGCGCTTCGTCGCTAATTAGCTGAATGCTCGAGCCACGAAGTGTATTTTCATAGGATATCCCAAGGATGATATGGGATACTATTTCTATGATCCAATCGAGCAAAATGTATTTGTTGCTCGGAAGGTGAAATTCCTTGAAACTAAGTTCCTTATAGAAGGTAATGGTGAAAGGAAAATGGATCTTGAAGAGGTCCAAGATTAAGAAGATGATACACAATTGGTTGACACTAGCACTCAACATCAAAATGTTGGAAATGATCACATGGGTGATCAAAGTATACAAAAAGTTCGTAGATCTGGTAGGATTAGTAATCCCCCTGAGAGATATGGCTTTCTCATGGATGGTTGCTATGTGGTTGATTTGGATGAACCAACAAACTACCAAGATGCTTTATCAAGGATTGATAAAGATAAATGGTAGGAAGCCATGAACGCTGAGATACAATCTATGTATGACAACAAAGTTTGGGAACTGGTTATACAACCGACTGGCTCTAAGTTAGTTGATTGTAAATGGCTTTTCAAGAAGAAAACCGACATGCATGGAAACTTGGATACATATAAAGCTAGACTTGTAGCGAAAGGTTTCACTCAAACTCAAGGAGTTGACTATGATGAAACTTTTTCACCTGTGACAATGCTAAAGTCTATCAGGATATTATTTGCCATTGCTGCTCATTATGATTATGAAATATGGCAAATGGATGTCAAGACCGCTTTTCTAAATGGATATCTTGAGGAAGATGTCTATATGGTTCAGCCTGAAGGTTTTGTTGATCCGAAATATCCTTACAAAGTATTCAAGTTAAAGAAGTCAATCTACGGATTGAAACAAGCATCTAGAATGTGGAATCGTCGTATTAATGAGGAGGCCAAAAAATTTGGCTTCATTAAAAATGGTGATGAAGCTTGTGTATACAAGAAAGCTAGTGGGAGCACTATCATGTTCCTTATACTATATGTGGATGATATATTGTTATTTGGAAATGATATTCCACAAATGCAAGGTGTCAAAACTTGGCTAAGTAGATGCTTCTCTATTAAGGATCTTGGAGAAGCACAATATGTTTTGGGGATTGGGATCTATAGGGATAGATCCAAGAAATTGATAGGTTTGAATCAAAGTGCATACATTGAAAAGGTCTTGAAAAGGTTCAAGATGGAGAACTCTAAGAAAGGTTTGGTACCTATTCAAAGAGGAACACTTCTCAGTTCATCTCAGTGCCCCACCACGAAAGATGAACATGAGAGAATGAAGAATGTCCCATAAGCGTCTTCTATTGGGTCAATCATGTATGCAATGATATGCACTAGACAGGATGTATCTGTAACAGACTGAAACCCGGGCTAGTTGTAAGTTGTCTATTTTTGCCTTTAGGGTTTGTGCTTAGTCTTAAGTGCTTTTTATTTTAATTATTTTATTAGTATTTTAATATAATTGTGTTGTGACCAGATTGTGACAAGAGTCCCAGAACAGGTTTGTTTATTTTATTTGGACCTCGTTTGGGTTACCTAATCTTGTGCGAAAGATATCAGATAACTGGTAAATACCCGTGTGTTGTGGGGTATGAGGTTTTAACCCCAAATTAAGTGTGAGACCAGCTAATTTCCTCTCAATTGCTCCTGAACCTTCCTCTCACTCACTCTCACCTAACTTTACCTCCTTCAAACAACCCTAAATCATTTGATCTCGAATTAAAGCTTGATTTTGATGTCAAATCGTTCCTTATGTTGTTGTGATTCTAACAAGGTAAAGTTTATCTGATTTCGTGATCAAATCAGTGTCAAAATGGGTGTTTTAGTCAAGTTTTATGAAAGTGGGTTTTGATGTCCAAATTGGTTCAATTTGTTGTTGTTTGTTCATAAAAGTGGGTTTATGTTTCTAAATGTTTAGTGTAAAAGATGTAACCAGTTTTGAGGTCAAAAACGTGTCCAAAGTTGAGATTTGGTGATTTTGGGTTGAAACCCGTCACTTTGCTGCTGTTGCAGCTGATGAACTACCTTCGGCCGATGGTCGTTGACCATCGACCGATGGTGAGGACGATCGGCCGATGGACGAGACCATCGACCGACGGTGTATGATTTCTGACCAGCGGATGTAATTTTGACGATCGACCGATTGGGGGAGACCATCGACCGATGGTGTGTTGAAGATCGGCCGATGGATGGGACCATCGACCGATGGTCTTAGACAGTGAAAATTTTACTAAGTGTTGATCTATAGCCGTTATGCTGTGTGTGTATTTTTAAGATTTTCAGGATGTAAATTTTGAAAGTGCATAAGTGTTAAGCATGAAAATTTTAGCGGACGCATTTTTTTACAAATTTGCTATAATTCGCTGTCAGTGTGTCTAATCTTGATGGGAACACTATTCTAACTTGGTTTTTGCTGTTCTCAGGAGAAAAGGACAAGGAGGAAGCTCAGAAATAATAACTGAGCAGTTGATGGTAATTGGTGAGTGGGTCTATCTACGGATAGAGTTTAAGTAGCATATCATGCTACTGTGGTTGACTCTTTTTCCATGCATAGTGTAGGAATTGCCATGATAGAATAATATCGTTTGCCTGATGTTGTATGTGAATTATGTGTACACTGTGTGAATGGCACCAGTCGGGCCTAGGGAGACTGGGGACTCGAGACCGTGCCTGGGAGAGGTTAGAGTCCGTATGAGGTCAACCGTGCCTAGGGGAGGTTGGGTCCATAGGCTACTAATTGTGGAGTATAGTGTGAATGATGCATCCCCTGCATCTGGATAACTATACTGTTAATTGAGTAGCAGGGACTATCGGTAGACTCAGGCCCGATCAGCTGGGAGTCGTGTGCTCGTACAAGCCGCCGATCCTCGTATTGTCTTATTGTATGCTAGTTGATAGTTAGCATGTGTTGTTGTTAGTATATAGCTTGTGTGTGACTTAAGTTATATCTGTTAGATAGATTCCATTCACTTAGCGGTGCGCTAATCCCCCACATATTCTCCCCTTGCAGGTTTAGGTACTGCTAGTCGGGAAGGGTGCTATTGCAGAAGACATGTTTGACAACCCAACTCTGATGTGGACTTTTGTATAAATAATGTTTTGTGATAACGTAACACCGTTGTGTAAACTTAAACGTAATGACGTGACTTATATTGTGTTTGTTAATAAAGTCTTCCACTGTGTATTAAAAAAAAAAAAAATGGCCGGTGTTACAGTATCATGCGCTCTTAGCTTGACAAGTAGATACCAGAATAACCCTGAAAACAATCATTGGATTGCGGTTAAAAGTATATTGAAATACCTTAGGAGGATTAAGGATATGTGAAAGGACCGGTTCATATAAATTATAAGCGATTCATAATAGTTGATTACATCGCGAGGTATTTGACCTCTATATGATACATTTTACAAACATTGCATTCGTTTTTAAAAGACAAACTTTCTTTACATTGAAAGTTGACAGCATGCATACCATTTCATAATACATCCAACTATAATTGACTTAATAATAATCTTGATGAACTTAACGACTCGAATGCAACGTCTTTGGAAATATGTCATGAATGACTCCAAGTAATATCCTTAAAATGAGCTAATACATAGCGGAAGATTTCCTTAATACCTGAGAATAAACATGCTTAAAAGTGTAAACCAAAAGGTTGGTGAGTTCATTAGTTTATCATAAATAATCATTTCCAACAGTATAATAGACCACAAGATACTCATATTTAGAAAACAATCTGTGCAGGTCTACTCCTGCTGTAAAATCATTCATATGAAGAACACCAGAAACTTTCAAACAACTCACCAACGGTAGCTAATGTGTGCGTGCAATGCAAAATCATCTCACCGTGGTAGTAAATACAATATAATTTTACAACAGGAGCTAATGCGTGCGTGCAATGCAAAATCATCTCTCTGAGGGTAGCTAAAACGGGAGCTAATGCGTGCGTGCAATGACAAAATCATCTCTCCGTTACTAACTACAAAGTCGAATACAATACAATACAATACATCGGGAGCTAATGCATGCGTGCAATGCAAAATCATCTCGCCGATGGTAGCTAAAACGGGAGCTAATGCGTGCGTGCAATGACAAAATCATCTCTCCGTTACTAAGTATAAAATTGAACCATTTCGGGAGCTAATGCGTGCGTGCAATGACAAAATCATCTCTCCGTTACTAAGTATAAAATTGAACCATTTCGGGAGCTAATGCGTGCGTGCAATGACAAAATCATCTCACCGATGGTCGATAATACAATCTTTATGGAAATCGAACCTCTGAATCCAAATAATTCTATCATATAATGTAGTTTTTTTTGAATATTTGTGTCTATTTTGTCAAACATTTATAAAAGCAGTTCATGTATCCTCATTTCAAAATATATCTCAAAATCATTTAAGTAGAACAGTTATAAAAACAGCGCATGTATTCTCAGTCCCAAAAATGTAAAGAGTAAATGGGGATCAAATGAACTCACAATATTGTATTTCGTAGTAATTAAGCATATGACGGCGTTGAACAAGTGCAAGGTTGGCCTTGGATTCACGAACCTATATCATTTGTATATTTATTAATATACATAATCGTAATCGATCAAATTTATATATATATAGCTTTATTAGTTATATTATTTTTATATTGAATATATATATATATATATATATATATATATATATATATATATATATATATATATATATATATATATATATATATATATATATATATATATATATATATATATATATATATATATATATATGTTTTATATTTTTATTATAGAAATATTAGTTTTGTTATGTTATATGTATTAAATATTATATATATTTCATTTGTTTATTAAAATAGTAATTATAAAAATACCAAAATAATATTAGTGGTGATTAAAATAATAATAATGATAATACTAGTATTAATAATAATGATAATAATGATAATACTAGTATTAATAATAATGATAATAATATTAGTGATTCTATTAATAATAATATTAATGTTAGTTTTAATAATAAATCTTATAATAATGATAATAACAGTAATTTTTAATAAAATGAAAGATTTATTAGTAATGATAATGAAAATAATAACTTTTATAATAATACATAATATTTAATAATAATTAATATTAATAACGATGCTTATGTTAATCATAATCATAGTCTTCGTGTTTAATTTCTAAACTAATAATTAAGGCTAATATAACATCAATTCATAATCCTAACCATAATAATACTTATAATAATAATAATAATAATAATAATAATAATAATAATAATAATAATAATAATAATAATAATGATGATGATGATGATGATTATAATACATATAACTATGTTAACAATATTAATTCTAATACTTATGATAATTATAATACTAGTAGTGATAACAATAACTAATAATAACAATAATAATATTAACAACAACAACAACAACAACAATAATAATAATAATAATAATAATAATAATAATAATAATAATAATAATAATAATAATAATAATAATAATAATAATAATAATAACAACAATAATAACAATAATGAAAATGATAATAATAATAATAATAATAATAATAATAATAATAATAATAATAATAATAAAAATGATAACAATAATAATCATGATAATAATAATAATGAAAATAGCTACCTCATAGAGTTTTTTAAAAAAACGTCCCAGTGTAGGGCTCGAACCCGAGACCTCTCGCATACTCGCTAACACCCAAGACCATGGCTCTATCACCTCTTTTCTGATCAAAGTTGAAACCAATTTATTTTAACTCCTAACTCGCGATGTTCATCTTCTTCCCCATCAATAATTCGGTATACTCACAAGTCACAACAACATAAATTTTAAATGCTTCATTATATTTAGAACAATTGGTATTAAGTAATAGTATTAATGTAAAAAGAAAAAAATAAATAATTTTTTTTAAGGAACCTACTATTCGTCGCTAGCTTCCTTAAAAAAAATTTGATTTCAAATCTTATAAAGATTTGGACAATTGTTACAACACGAAATTAGTTTCTAAACACTCCCATAATCTATTGGAATTGTTAATTTAACTTAAAACTTAAAAACTAATTCGAATTTGATTCAAGAACAATTGTTGACTTTTTTTTGTAAAATAACTTTGACTCCACAATTCGTAATCAAAATAAGGAATTAAAAGCTGAGGTTTTACAGATAGTTTAAATAAGAGATTTCTAACCTTTCTGCAATTTTAGATTTTTAAAAATGAAACGAATTCGAGCCTATGCAAAATCAATTACGCGTACAGAGTAGTTTTCTTGTTTCTCTCTTTTTCAATTAACAGATATAATGAATGTTGCATATATAATCGATCAATGTTATTGTTTAGTGAATAAAGTGAAGTCGACTGGTAACCAATTCCGACAGAAACAAAATTTTACAACAGGTTGAATAATACGTGAACTGGATGCATCTCCTTTTTCTTATTTTTAAATAATTAAGTACGATCATGATTTAACAAAATCCAAATAAATATATCTGTTCTTATATATTTAATATTATTAATAATAAATAAATATAAATATATTAATAATAATAGAGTTATTAATATTAGAATTAATAAAGGTACTAATAATAACAATAATAATAGTAATAGAAATAATAATAATAATAATAATCAAAATAATATTAAGATTAATTATAATATTAATATTAATGATATTTAATAATAAAAAAATGATAATTAAAATTTTATTAATGATAATAATAATAATAATAATACTAATTATAATAATGATAAAAATTTTGTTAGTAATATTAATAATATAACAATTTATATATATATATATATATATATATATATATATATATATATATATCAAATTTCTTATCTATATGTTATATATTAAATAATAATATTAATAATAACATCAAAGTAATGCTAATAATAATAATGGTATTTACTAAAGATAAATTTGAAAGTTACAACTAATAACTTTGGTAAAGTTATAAAAATCTTAATTTTAATAATAATAATGAAAGTAATTAATATATTAACTATATTTTTACTTATAATAAGATTTTATATATTAATGTTACCTTTTATTAATTATGTATTACTTAATTTATATAATAATCTATTTGAATATTTATATATTTATGTATATATATATATATATATATATATATATTAAAATTTACATATAATATTAATTATTTATAGTAGTTATATATAGACTCATTTGAATTATAGTTTAATTATTTTGTATAATACTTTATATATCCAATTCAAATAATTATTTTGTATCTTATTAATTCAAATTAATATATATATATACTTATATATATATATACATATTTATTTACACAATGGTTCGTGAATCGTCGGAAAAAGTCGAAGGACAAAATGTATTTATGTAAACAGTTCCAAAAATTTTGAGACTCAACTTAACAGACTTTGCTTATCGTGTCTGAAACATATAAAGATTATGTTTAAATTTGGTCGAAAATTTCTGGGTTGTCACAGTACCTACCTGTTAAAGAAATTTTGACCCGAAATTTGATTGGGATGGTCATGGCTGACAATAAGTATGTTTTCATGACGCATACGAGCTAGAAATTAGAGTTTTATCATCATTGAGTAATATGGATAAAACAATTCGATTACGCGAAGAATATAAGTGAAGCTATCACAAAAGAGTGAAATGAGATAATAATGTTTCGTCATATCCTTTGACGTAGATATGGTTGATTTCCGGAGTTCAAGGGATTTGGAGAAAATCTTCGTGATAAGATTTGATTTTTCGGTAATTAAGGAAATTAAGATCTCTATAATTAAATACGGCGATCTTCCTCGATTACTCTGTCTGATATTTCCTTTATAAATTAAACTCTTCTGTTCCATTATTCTCACCATTCCTATACTTTCTTTCTTAGTTCATACATTCAAAAGATTGTGAAAATGCTTAATCCAGTTCCAATCCTTGATATTTTCCTAATTATCATTTCTGTCATCCTTCTTTTCAATCTTCCACCAGAAGAATCTATTTACTTTTACTATTACCTTGGGGTGATACTATTCTTAATTTTATCATGTCTTTATATTGCTATTCGTATTAATATCCACGGTTTGTAACCTCCGTGTTGTTATTGGACTTTATATTTTCTCTTATATTTTGGAGATCTTTGACTTTTTATTCTCTTCTCGACCTCTAGTAAAGCGAGTAATGGTCCAGAATTTGTAAGTATGGAGTTTCGAATGAACTTAGCTAATGTTCTAAGAGAGGGATTTTGATAGCACGATCTTGATTGGTTAAATTACCAGAATTCAAGAGGAAAGAGAGAACTATCAAGATAATATGTTCCTGATATGTTTAGGGATCAGATAGAATGTAAGAGTCGTGTAATATGGCACATGATGACGTTATGTCTGTGAATCATCACGTTCCATTTAGAAACTCAGCATGACTTACTGTAATATAATCACGTTGATCAAGTGTCATTATATTATACTAACTCATACTTCAATTCCCAACACTACTTCAAAACATTCATAATTTAAACTCGAAGGTTTACAGAATATAGAAACTAAACAGTTTCTTTTATGATGTAACACTGATAGTGCGAAGAGATAAATGATTTCAGATAAGAATAGTTATGAAAATATCTTCAGAAATATTGAGAATATTTACAATGAAAGATACGATGATATCTTAAAATTTCTAATATCAAAGAATGACGAAGAAAATTTGTCCGTAATGGTTTAGAGTCAGGAGTAAAGCATTCGTTAATGAATTCAGCAGATACTGAATCATTTGGATTCTTTGAAGGCAGGTTTAGTTCTTATGATTTGTCCACAGCCTCCTTCATAGTTTCGCATAATCCGCTTTTCAGTACTAAATTTTCTATTGAGTGTTTCCAACACTCCATTCTTTATCATCATACTTTTGACTGTTAAAGTCATCAACAGTTTTCGTTGCCTTATCAGCTTTCTCAAAATTCAAAGAACTGATTCGTAGACTAGAGTGCTTTTCAGAATGTTAGAATTGAAGATCACAATTCTAGGAGATAAATGTTATATATATACATATAACTGTTGATGTAGAAACGCTACGAGATTCAAAATACTGATTGCTGATTTCTGATAATTGGTATGGCAATTCTTGTTACAAGATGCGGATGAGTATATGACAGGGTATTAATGAACAATTAATGGTTTTTCGGAAAGACTTAAGCCAATGAGAAATGAAGTTGCTGGTAAGTTTTCTGCTAATGTGATGGGATGTAAACGGTTCCCTGGTAACGATGATGAAAGGCAAACTTATATATCAAGGTTATAATAAAGCTAATCCGAATGAAAGTCGAAGTTGATTTGTTGAAGCTGTGACAAAATTGGCTACTTTGGAAAGGAATTGCAATGTTATTTTTGGTAATAACAATGCCAAAAGAGTTAGCACAGATACGTGTTAAACGTTTACTCAGGTTTCGAGTGTTTTCAGGTGCATAACTATATGCATCAATCTTTTCTTTCGTAGATGAAGTGCGATTGGTTCATCCTCTCGATTAAGGTGTTTTCAAGAATCATGAAAAGTTTGAACGTAAATTGTAATCATCAAGATACAAATGAGGTTTAAGATGAAATCAAGTGGCAAACTTGAAGAAATGTTTAGTTTCATATGTTATAATCAATATTTTAATTCATTTTAATTGTCCAATATTGGTAGTCCACAGTTAGAAGTTCACAGTTAGTAATTCAATAATTCATATATAGTTTAATATATAATATTCAAATTAATTAATACGTATCTTGACCCATTGTATACACGTCTCGGACTCGATCACAACTCAAAGTATATATATTATTTTGGAATCAACCTCAACCCTGTATAGCTAACTCGATCATTACCGCATATAGAGTGTCTATGGTTATTCCAAATAATATATATAGATGACGTCGATATGATATGTCAAAACATTGTATACGTGTCCCGATATTTAAAATGCGCAAATAACAGTATTTAAATGACGATAAATAAAGTGCGTAAAATAAATAACAGAAATTAAATGACGATAAATAAAATTGCGATAATTAAATTGCGATAATTAAATTGCGATAATTAAATTTGCTATAATTTAATAGGGAATTAACAGTTAGCTAGGAACAGTTAGCTAGGATTTTGTTAGCGTGGATTCTTAACAAAATTCCTCATAATTAATTTGTCTGTTTCTAGCAAAATTTTATTTTGTCAAATGTTTTCTTCATTATGCCACTTATTGGATTTTGATAGGTCATAATCCAAATATGAAATTGAATGAAAATGGTTATTCTGTGGTGAACGGATTTGTATATCTATGGATGTATGTAGGATAGTATATGACTGTTGAATCAGATTTGCAGAATGTACAATGTAACTTATTAATGTGAAACTAAATATTCCTCAGGTATTACCTACCCGTTAAAATATTTTTACCATTAACAGTTTGTACAAAAGAATTTTTAATTACAATCTTTATGAAAACATATATACATATATATTTTCTTCAGATGTAATCATAGATTTAATGAGTTAACGTGATATTAATCTCATTTGCTTTTCGGTTTGAGCTAGAATAAATAATCTCTAAGACTTTGGAGATTACATAATCGTCATGTTCAGTGAAGATAAATGATGTAGAACGTCATGTAAAACGAGGATTATACTCGAGGTACAGAATGAGATGTTGAGGCATGTGATGTTGAAACTTGGGTTTTTGGTGGTACTGTTGGTGCCGATGATGTTGCTGAAGCTGGTAAATTTTGCACCATATACTCCAATTTGATTACTCGAGCGCGAAGTTCGTTGACTTCTTCTATTATTCCGAGATGATTGTCGGTCGGAACGAACGGATGAATAAGGTTTAGAATTTTAGATAGAATATAATAGTGGCGAGATGTTCGGGAAATGATTGTGAGAATGGTATTACAAACAGGTTCGCCGGTAAGTGCTTCAGGTTCTTCGCCAAGAGGTGAATTCGGTTGATGGAAAGGATCACCTTCTTCTTGTCTCCATTGATTAAGTCGAATACGAACCCATTAGATGAATTGGGGATTGATGATTGGTTGATTCATTCTGGTGACGCTGCTTTCGGAGTTTAGGTGAACATCTATGTCGGAATAGCTGTCGGGTTCCGAAGAACTTGAACTAATGACGAGTTCCATTTCGTACTATTGAGTAAAGGGTTTTTCAGTATGAAATGATTTTCGGATGTCGGATGATATTCTAATTACATAGAATACTTATATATAGTACAGAAGAACCTGTAGATTACGGAGGAATTTGCAGAATATGTCAGGCAAAGTTTATAGTAATAGATACGCTAAGATATGAATTAGCAGATACGCTAAGATATGGATTTTGTCTATACACTATTCATGCAATCAATTCAGTAAGATGTGTCTAGACTTAAGAATGATAAGCAGGTAATTTCCTACGGATGATAAGTAAATGATTTCCGACTAGAAATGATAAGCAAAACTTTTGACATGCAGACACGGTCGAAGTCCAGACTCACTAATGCATCTAATCAACTATCAGTTAGAAGACCTGGTTCGCTAAGACCACCACTCTGATACCAACTGAAAGGACCCGTTCATATACATTATAAACGATTCACAATAGTTGATTACATCACGAGGTATTTGACCTCTATATGATACATTTTACAAACATTGCATTCGTTTTTAAAAGACAAACTTTCTTTACATTGAAAGTTGACAGCATGCATACCATTTCATAATACATCTAACTATAATTGACTTAATAATAATCTTGATGAACTTAATGACTCGAATGCAACGTCTTTCAAAATATGCCATGAATGACTCCAAGTAATATCCTTAAAATAAGCTAATGCACAGCGGAAGATTTTCTTAATACCTGAGAATAAACATGCTTTAAAGTGTCAACTAAAAGGTTGGTGAGTTCATTAGTTTATCATAAATAATCATTTCTAATAGTATAATAGACCACAAGATACTCATATTTAGAAAACAATATGTGCAGGTCTACTCCTGCTGTAAAATCATTCATATGAAGAACACCGGAACCTTTCAAACAACTCACCAATGGTAGCTAATGCGTGCGTGCAATGCAAAATCATCTCACCGTGGTAGTTAATACAATATAATTTTACAACGGGAGCTAATGCGTGCATGCAATGCAAAATCATCTCTCTGAGGGTAGCTAAAACGGGAGCTAAAACGTGCGTGCAATGACAAAATCATCTCTCCGTTACTAACTACAAAGTCGAATACAATACAATACAATACATCGGGAGCTAATGCGTGCAATGCAAAATCATCTCGCCGATGGTAGCTAAAACGGGAGCTAATGCGTGCGTGCAATGACAAAATCATCTCTCCATTACTAACTACAAAATCGAACCATTTCGGGAGCTAATGCGTGCGTGCAATGACAAAATCATCTCACCGATGGTCGATAATACAATCTTTATGGAAATCGAACCTCTGAATCCAAATAATTCTATCATCGAATGTAGTTTTTTTGAATATTTGTGTCTATTTCGTCAAACATTTATAAAAGCAGTTCATGTATCCTCAGTTCAAAATATATCTCAAAAGCATTTAAATAGAACAGTTATAAAAACAGCGCATGTATTCTCAGTCCCAAAAATGTAAAGAGTAAAAGGGAATCAAATGAACTCACAATATTGTATTTCGTAGTAATTAAGCATATGATGACATTGAACAAGTGCAAGGTTGGCCTTGGATTCACGAACCTATATCATTTGTATATTTATTAATATACATAATCGTAATCGATCAAATATATATATATATATATATATATATATATATATATATATATATATATATATAACTTTATTAGTTATGTTATTTTTATATTGAATATATATATATATATATATATATATATATATATATATATATATATATATATATATATATATATATATATATATATATATGTTTTATATTTTCATTATAGAAATATTAGTTTTGTTATGTTATATGTATTAAATATTATATATATTTCATTTGTTTGTTAAAATAGTAATTATAATAATACCAAAATAATATTAGTGGTGATTAAAATAATAATAATGATAATACTAGTATTAATAATAATGATAATAATATTAATGATTCTATTAATAATAATATTAATGTTAGTTTTAATAATAAATCTTATAATAATGATAATAACAGTAATTTTTAATAAAATGAAAGATTTATTAGTAATGATAATGAAAATAATAACTTTTATAATAATACATAATACTTAATAATAAGTAATATTAATAAAGATGCTTATGTTAATCATAATCATAATCTTCTTATTTAATTTCTAAACTAATAATTAAGGCTAATATAACATCAATTCATAATCCTAACCATAATAATACTTATAATAATAATAATAATAATAATAATAATAATAATAATAATAATAATAATAATAATAATAATAATAATGATTATAATACCTATAACTATGTTACCAATACTAATTATAATACTTATGATAATTAAAATATTAGTAGTATTAATAATAACTAATAATAACAATAATAATATTAACAACAAGAATAATAACAACAACAATAATAATAATAATAATAATAATAATAATAATAATAATAATAATAATAATAATAATAATAATAATAACAACAACAATAATGAAAATGATAATAATAATAATAATAATAATAATAATAATAATAATAATAATAATAATAATAATAATAATAATAATAATAATAATAAAAATGATAACAATAATAATCATGATAATAATAATAATGAAAATAGCTACCTCATAGAGTTTAAAAAAAAAACAGCCCAGTGTAGGGCTCAAACCCTAGACTTCTCATATACTCGCTAACACCCAAGACCATGGCTCTATCACCTCTTTTCTGATCAAAGTTCAAACCAATTTATTTTAACTCCTAACTCGCGATGTTCATCTTCTTCCCCATCAATAATTCGGTATACCCACAAGTTCCAACAACATAAATTTTAAATGCTTCATTATATTTAGAACAATTGGTATTAAGTAATAGTATTAATGTAAAACGAAAAAAATAAATAAATTTTTTTTTAAGGAACCTGCTGTTCGTCGCTAGCTTCTTTAAAAAAAATTGATTTCAAATCTTATAAAGATTTGGACAATTGTTACAACACGAAATTAGTTTCTAAACACTCCCATAATCTATTGGAATCGTCAATTTAACTTAAAACTTAAAAACGAATTCGAATTTGATTCAAGAACAATTGTTGACTTTTTTTGTAAAATAACTTTGACTCCACAATTTGTAATCAAAATAAGGAATTAAAAGCTGAGATTTTACAGACAGTTTAAATAAGAGATTTCTAACCTTTCTGCAATTTTAGATTTTTAAAAATGAAACGAATTCGAGCCTATGCAAAATCAATTACGCGTACAGAGTAGTTTTCTTGTTTCTCTCTTTTTTAATTAACAGATATAATGAATGTTGCATATATAATCGATCAATGTTATTGTTTAGTGAATAAAGTGAAGTTGACTGGTAACGAATTCCGACAGAAACAAAATTTTACAACAGGTTGAATGATACGTGAACTGGATGGATCTCCTTTTTCTGATTTTTAAATAATTAAGTACGATCGTGATTTAACAGAATCCAAATAAATATATCTATTATTATCTATTTAATATTATTAATAGTAAATAAATATAAATATATTAATAATAATAATAGAGTTATTAATATTAGAATTAATAAAGGTACTAATAATAATAATAATAATAATAGTAATAGAAATAATAATAATAATCAAAATAATATTAAGATTAATAATAATATTAATATTAATGATATTTAATAATAAAAAAATGATAATTAAAATTTTATTAATGATAATAATAATAATACTAATTATAACAATGATAACAATTTTGTTAGTAATATTAATAATATAACAATTTATATATTTCAAATTTATTATCTATATGTTATATATTAAATAATAATATTAATAATAACATCAAAGTAATGCTAATAATAATAATAATGATATCTCTAATAATGGTATTTACTAAAGATAAATTTGAAAGTTACAACTAATAACTTTGGTAAAGTTATAAAAATCTTAATTTTAATAATAATAATAATGAAAGTAATTAATATAGCAACTATATTTTTACTTATAATAAGATTTAATATATTAATGTTACCTTTTATTAATTATGTATTACTTAATTTATATAATAATCTATTTGAATATTTATATATTTATGTATAAATATATTACAATTTACATATAATATTAATTATTTATAGCAGTTATATATATAGACTCATTTTAATTATAGTTTAATTATTTTGTATATTACTTTATGTATCCAATTCAAATAATTATTTTGTATCTTATTAATTCAAATTAATATATAAATATACTTATATATATATATATATATATATATAGATACATATACATATTTATTTACACAATGGTTCGTGAATCGTCGGGAACAGTTGAAGGACAAAACGTATTTATGTAAACAGTTCCAAAAATTTTGAGACTCAACTTAACAGACTTTGCTTAACGTGTATGAAACATATAAAAATTAAGTTTAAATTTGGTCGTAAAACATTTATAAAAGCAGCGCATGTATTCTCAGTCCTAAAAATATATATTGCAAAAGCATTTAAAAAGGGAGCAAATGAAACTCACAATACTGTATTTTGTGGTAAAAATACATATGACGACATTGAACAATGCAAGGTTGGCCTCGAATTCACGAACCTATATCAAGTATATATATATTAACACCTCTAATTAATATGTAATAGTAATCAAACCAGTTTATATATATTAATTATATAATATATTACTTATTTAAAATAGTAATGTATTTATTATTTCAAATGTTATGTATAATTATATATGTTATAGTAACTTTAGATATACTTATGATATATGTAATATGTATATCTTTGCATAATTATCTTTTGTTAAAATCATATTTATATAAATTTTTTTTAATAATACTAATAATAATAATAATAATAATAATAATAATAATAATAATAATATTTACAAATAATATTAATAGTGATAATAATAATAATAGCTATACTAATAATATTTATAATAATAATCTTTAGTAATGATAATGATTAGGTTTAATAATGAATATGATAATAATAGTTTTGATAAAAATGATAATTTTTCTAATAATGATAATAATAATAAAAATGATACTTTAATAAAAAGACTAGTTTTTAATTAACATGATGCTAGTAATAATATTAATAATAATAATTATAATAATAAAAATGATAATAATAATAATAAAAATAATAATAATAATAATAATAATAATAATAATAATAATAATAATAATAATAATAATAATAATAATAATAATAAAAATAATAATAATAGGAAACTACCTCAAAGAAGTAATCCTTAAAAAATGCCCAAGTCTGGGTTCGAACCCGTTACGTCCCGCTAACCCAATAATATCTTTAACCCTTGAACCATCTGCTGCTTTTTTGAATTAATACCCAATCTATATTTATATATCTAATATATCTATCTGTTTCCATCTTCCTTTTAAAAAAATGTCACAACCGAGACTCGAACCTACAACCTCTCGTTAACACAAACAACACCTAAACCAATACTCTGTTACTTACTTTTCCGAATTAGTTAACCCATTAAATCGTTTTAACCCATAATAATTGGTTTCCTTCTTCTTTCAAATCAGTTGTACATCATCGTTTATTTACTGAATCATCATCATCATCATACGTTCTTATTAATCACCATCATAATCATTATATAATCATAATAATAATTATGCTATATTTATCATCTTCATCCTATCCATCTTAATCATTATCATATCCATAATCAATCCCAGAATTATCATCAATATCACTATTAATTTGTAATGCGTACAACTATCATCATCATAATCCATCTTCTCAGCCCACAAGCCTAAACCAAATCCATTACTAGTTTAAAAGAAGGTAGCCCATTTAGATTTATAGAAACCCACTTTATTAATTCATATATTCGATTAATAATCCACCAAATCCTAACACTAGTTCTTTAAAACCTATAACCTGATTCTAATATCTATTTCCTACAACAACATAGACCCACCACTATATCCATTAACAAGTAAAAAAACGTAATTGTTTAATTATCAAAACATCACCGCATGTAATCCACTTTATGTATTATTGTGCAGCATCAAATGAAAACACCACATCCATTGTTCACTCATCTTACTGTAAACCATATAAACAGCTCGTACAGCTGTTGTAGCAGCCACTCAGCGAAGAAGAAATAAAATATGAGCTGTAGCAGGAAAATGAAAATGGCAGCGATTATAAAAAAATTTGAGAGAGAGAGAGAAAGTGAGTGAGGGAGGTGATCATAATGGTGGTTGTGGTGTTTGTAACTAAAACAGAAATAGTAATCGTAACAGTGGCCTTTAATGGTGATGGAAAGTGGTGAAGTGTTGAAGAAAAAAGGGTGGTGGTGATGAAACGAACCCGAAAGCAGGAACATGAGGTGTTCATTGGGTTGTGGGTTTCGGTTGTTATGGTGGTGGTTCAGTGGTGTAATTTGGTTGAAGGTTAATAGTGAAGGGTGGCGATTAGGGTGATGATCCGGTGGAGGTGATGGTGTTGAAAGGTGATTAATCGATGGCATTTTATTATATTAGAATAAGAAAATTGTGGTTATGTTATATTAGAATGAACGAGAACAAAAAAAAAATATAGAATGAAAACAGTTAGTTGAAATGGGTTTCGATTTGGGTTTGTTCTTCGATGGTGGTCATGTATGTGGTGGTGATGAAAAATGGTACGAAGGTGATGGTTTAAGTTTCATGAATATGAAACAAGCGAGGAAGATAGTGATCAAAGAACATGTTTAGAAACAAGGTTCATTGGTGATGGGTTTAAATGATAAAGAATAAGGGTGGTCGGAGAAGGTGCCAAATAGAGTGATGGAGGCGATGTTTGTTTTAGTTGCAAAAACAGAAATATAGTAGTAGTGAGTGGCAAGTATTGGTTGATTGTGGTGGTTTTCGGTTTACTTGTATAGAACATAAAAACAATTTAAAGATGATGATGGTTATGTGTTTTGTTGTGATGGTGGTCCGAGGGTGAGCGTGTGGTCGATGATGGGCTGTGGTTGTTGGAGAAGAAGAGATGTTGATCAAGTGTTGGAGTATATATCTATCTAACTCTCACTGGCTACATTTATATTCAGAGATTATATGTTTAATAATAATAATAATTAATGATTAATAATAATAATTAATAATAATTAAAAAACATGTGGGAAAACATATAGCAGCCCTCACTAAAATATATACGGACAGTTTACCCGGACTGTGTATCGTGCGAAATCAGTGGCGGATAAAAGTGTTCAGAAAAATCCTAAATTTTTAAATTAACTATATTTATTTATTTTGGTTATTATGGTATAAAATCCAGTCATTAATTATTAAATAAAAATTACATTAATTATTCACTCCTATCCCTGAGTAAAATATAAAAAGTTTTAAAATTTATCAAATAATGTCTAAATATATTATTAATAAGTCTATAATTCATAAAACTCATTTTCGGATCACCATTTATTTTAAAATAACATAAGTTCGGGTTTAACTTGCTTAAATAACCATCGAATGATGAACGAGTGCTACTGTCGTTTACTAAATGAATTCAAAATCAAAAAATATATATATTCATTATACTTCATTTACATATATAGATGAATTTTAATTAATAGTTATTATACATTATTTTATTTTAAATTATTAATTATAACAAATACGTCATATAATATTTCAATTTATATTTCAAATTCATATATTTAAAATATATATGTATTTATTTACAAATAATGATTCGTGAATCGTCGAGAACAGTCGAAGGTCAATTGAATATCTGAAATAGTCAAAATTTTTTTGAGACTCAACCTAACAGACTTTGCTCATCATGTCGGAAACATATAAAGATCAAGTTTAAATTTGGTCAGAAATTTCCGGGTCGTCACACGATTGCTCTAATCAAGGAACCTCGTGCTCACCAAAAGACCCGTCACATTGAGCGGAGGTTCAACTACATAAGGGATGAAGTTGAAAAGGGAAAGATATGTATTCGCAAAGTTTACACAGATCTTAATATTGCGGATCCACTCACGAAGCTCTTACATGGAGCAAACATGATGGACATGTTTGTGCATTAGGGCTTCGATATTCTAGTGATTGGTCATGATCTGTTTTAAGTATTGTAACGGAACAAAGAGGTTCAAACTCATTAATATAACTACGGTGTTAATTTATTTTGAGTCATGTTCATATTTTGCATATTTTATCCATGAATAAGTTATTATTCTAAATTCCGTAGTCGATCACATTTGTGGGAACAAGTGTGAGGTTTAGACTATTATGAACTTGGATTGGTATACATTTAGGTTGAATATGGGGCAAGGTTGCTACCAAGGTTCATAGATATTTGTGGGATACAAATATTGGAAGACCTGCTCTCAAGACTTACTGAACGGAACCTTTGTGGTAGATCACATGTAATCTTGAATAAAGGCGAATGTCATTGTATCCTCTGACCCGAGATACATATTGGGTTCGGATATTTACCAAGTATTGTGCCTTGACTCTTTCCTTCGCTATTCTGAATTATGGGAGTTCATAAGGAAGGGCTCAGGTATGATACAAGGTATATATTTAGGACGTATGTAGTTAAGATGGAATTTATCCCTCTTATTCGTTGAGAGTCAGATGTATAAGGCCTGATAAAGTAGAATCTAGAAGAGAGTGATCACTCTGTGTCTCTTGGATTTAACATGACATCTAGGACAAAAGGATGTAATGAAAGATTCACCTATTCATGTTCGAGTAGGGATCTCGAAAGGTATGGTGTTATTGAATGGCACAAAGTCATAACATATTGGGGGTGATGGATGGTCGTTAGGTAGTATCCATCATTTGCATTAATTTCTTATGTTTCTCGTGCAAATGGGAGATTGAAGGTATTTCGTATGCCCGAGAGACATATTAAATTAATGTGGCTAATATATTTTGATCCAAGTCGGGTCATACCAAATAACAAGCTTACCGACACCTTATTCGTATTTAATCTTAGCGATTGGTTTGTTGATTATAATACACGCCACTTGAATTATAAGAAAAATGGTTTTCTTAAATCACTTGATATGTATATATATAAATTATGGAATAATTTATATATAATGTGGATTTAATTATTTATTGGTTAAATAATTAATTAAGTTATGTTACATTTTATAAAATGAGTTTTATAAATAAAGTGTACATAACATATATATTGGAAGTTTATAAAATATATTTTATAAAATCTAATTTTATAAAAGTTCTTTATAAATTCGGTAGTGACATTGGGAGGGGATGTTTTGCATGTCCAAGACTCCTTTCATTGGCTACTTTTCCCATTTCCACATGCATATGTACCAAGCCTTATTTTGGACTAGATACACATGCAAAACACCTATCAAGACATTTAAAACTCTCTCTCCCTTTCACCATTAGGCTGGTCGAAATTTAGAGAGAAAAAGAAAGGGTTATTTTGAGTTTTAAAAGGGTAATTTCAAGTGTAGAAATCCTAACCAAACTCAAGAAGGTGTTGGTTCACAAGCTTGGGGTATAACTATCCGAGGCTTCATCCATTTGGAGCTTGCCTTCGTCATCATCATCTTCACTATCCACCTCCTAACTTGGAGTAGGTATAACCTCTATCTATTTTGTAGTTTGTAAGCATATTTCACAACTTGATCCTACTTGGGATTTGACTTTAATCGATTAAAGTATAACATGTTTGTAATCGGTTTTAAACGCTTCCGCAAAGTTTATTTCTTAAATGGGTTTTAAGTATTTTGAAACATGTTAAATCCCAACATCAGATTCGGTAAAAAACTGTCACCGGATCTCAATAAATGTACTATGAAAATCAGGAAATCAGGCCACGTAAATGAGCATAGATTATCATATAGCAACAATTAACTACTTTTGTGAAGCAACATTGATCAAAATACCAACAAATCCCACGAATAAACGATGAACATGAGTATTTTGAAGATGAACACCAAATTTACAAATCCTTTTCTGGTGTGTTTCAGGTGTTGAAATCAACAGGAAAAATGTTTCAAATCACTTAATGAATGCTTGATGATCACTAGTTGCTACTAAAAATTCCTGAATCATTCCAATTTGATTGTTGACCGAATGTTCTTCAAACTTTGACTTAATGATCAAAGTACAAATTGTTGATGAAAATTAATTTCAATTAATGTCGAAGGTTCGGTTTTTATTTAAAAAGATGAATCTGAGCTTGAATTTTAGTTTGGTGATGTATATTGAAGATAATGGTTTTGAGAGGTTAAATTTAGATATACGAATCTATATATTTGAGGAGAGAGAGAGAGAGATGAGATTCAGTTACTATAGCCGTGATATTGAGATTCGGTACTATATGTGACTTTGAATAATATTTGGATTATGTAAATTTTTGATTTGAAGATTTGTATTGATGAAGATATGAAGATTGGATGAAGATACATACGATATTCATAAGGATATCCTTAATTTTCATTATAAGGGTCGCTCTGATACCACTTGATAGGACCGATGACTATGAATATTGTATGAATATTGAGAGAATTAGTCAAATACACAATATTGACTAATTCCATAACTCTCTTGAACTCGATTAAGTGCTTGGCTATGTGTGTGATAGCTCACTTCTAAGGATGCCTTGTGGGATATATATAGCCCTCGTCTATATTCCACCAATACAGGGCTTGGCACACAATCTATGCAATTCCCGGGGTTCTAACATGTGGTTCACCATGATTTAAGATAACGTAGTTTCGGGATGATCACGAGACACTACTTGGATAGATATACCTTGGTGTAAACACTAGATTCACTACTAATTAATTTCTTGATTAACATGTCATGAGGAACTAGGTTATCGTGATTCTGATCGAATGAACTATGCTCAACTCCCAACGCTTATCTGGTTAAGGATATAAGAGGCCCATCTTGGATACAATGCATACTCGGGCGCACGAATAAAGTAGCATAGTCATATACGTATAATATCCAACCTTTCTTAACACATCAGTGTATCACCCAAGTGAGTTGTTATGATTATGTTTCGAGTTCCTTCCTGTCAATCAGACGGTTTATTTTAGTGCGATGTCGTTAGGTTCCTAAACGTCATTTCAGGATATCAACAGAAGCTAATTCTTTACTTTATATATGTTGGGCCTAAATCTATTATTCCTTCCTATGGGTTAGCAAGGTCAAAGATGACCTAGGGTCATTCCTTGAGCGGTCGAATTTGAAACAGAGCTTATTTAGATAATTTAGTAATTAAGATTTGGTTTATACACAATTTAGTATCAAAGACTAGTGGCCAGGTACACATAATGTGGAGAGGCCAGATCCTTTTGGTCCCAATAAATTGGCGACTGTTCGGAAAATCCAATAACCAAGTCCAACTGGTTTATTCTAGACACCACTTTATTCGGAATATCAAATTATGTAAAGGCTATAGTTGGGATGATTTGATTTATAATTGTATTTAAAATATTAAAGCAATATAATTAAAATAAGCTAGCTAGCATGCAACAGCTAAGGACACAGAAGACGTGGTTCACCATGATTTAAGATAACGTAGTGTCGGGATGATTGCGAGACACTCATTGGATGGATATACCTTGGTGTAAACACTAGATTCCCTACTAATTGATTTCTCGATTAGCATGTCACAAGGAACTAGGCTATCGTGATTCTGATCGAATGGACTATGCTCAACTCTCGACGCTTTATCTGGTTTAAGAATATAAGCAGCCCATCTTGGATGCAATGCATACCTTGAGTGCACGAATAAGGTAGTGTAACCATAAATATAGAATATCCAACCTTTTTTAACACCTTAGTGTATCACCCAAGTAAGTGGTTATGATTGTGTTTCGAATTCCTTTCTGTCAATGGTTTGGTAAAATATAAGGGTTTGTAGACAACACTGTACTCAAGTGGTTCCATAGCTTCTAACCTTAACCATACTCAAGTGGTCCTATAGTAGAACAACACTATACTCTACTGTTACAACAGTATTTCCTCGAGTCTTATTGTTGACAATGAATATTTAGTTAGTATTGATGTAATAGTTAGTTTACTTATTAATGTATTTTAGCTAGTTTACCATGGTAAATGTAACTTACCATGTCAAGTTATCACTTGGAGGTTGCTAGTATAAAAGCAACCTCCCACACTCATTTGTAACTAGTTGAGTTATAACACATTTCACCACCTGCAAGTATCTCTCTCTTAACCTTATCATCATAATACTTGTTCTTAACATCTAAACCCACTTACACTAACAAAATCGATCGACCTTAGTTAGATTTGGGACTAACAATTGGTATCAAAGCGGGTCTAAACTCATTGCATAGAAGATACGTTGCTCGAAGGTCTCCATCGCATTTTTGAGGTGTTTGTGCTCGATTTCCGTTTAGGTACCTACATAACTCAACGCATCTTGTTATTTTTGTTGGTGTAATACTTGTTTCATAACATACTTGTTGATAAACCACTTAAACTACTTGATTTTGTGCTTAAAATTGAACCTATATACATGCATATAACCCATTGTTTGAAGTTAAAATTTGTGTGTATTTATATGTGCTTGAATTCTATGTTTGAATCTTGAAGTTAACTTCATAAAACCCACCCATTCGTTCAACCCATTCGCTCAACCCATTAACCCGTTAAACTCACCGATTAAAGGCTTTAGAACATAAAAACGTGCTAAAAACAACCTGTATAAACTTAATTTAGTGTGTTTTCATTCGAAATTAAGTGCTCGAAAACCTGGAATATGTCCAGATTGCTGCTCGAAAACTGACTTTTGTGATAGTTAACATGCTCGAAAATATGAGTTTATGTCACTTTTGCCCGAAAACCTCATAATTTTGGCTCCAAGTTTGACTTAGTTTTGGCTCCATAATTTTGTTCCTTGGATAATACCCACCGAAAATTATTTATTTTGTGGATATTACCCACCGAAAAGCATCTTTGACCTTGTTGTATCATAAAAGGTACAAGGGACAAAAGGACTAAAGTACAAAAAGGCTGACAGACCTGTGCTCAAAAAATTGGACCAAAAACCCCTGCCCGAAAACTTATTGCTCGAAAATCTTGACTTTGAACTTTTCTGTGTTTAACTGCTCGAAAACATAGTGCTCGAAATCTTTGTGCTTGAAAACTCAGTGCTCGAAAACCTAGTTAAACAGTGCTCGAAAACCTAGTTAAACTCTGCACAAAAACTTTCAACCTTGTTCTCGAAAACCTGACCAAAACCTTGCTCGAAAACCCAACCCTGCTTGAAAACCTCTGCTCGAAGACCATTTGAAAAAAAAAAAAAAAAAAAAAACAACACGACAAAAAGGCGGTAAAACGTGAGAAAAATTTAAATTTTTCCTTGGATTTAAAAGATCATTTTATGCGATATTTAAATTTTCACGGCCGAAAATTTTTCGACCCAAAAAACCACCCGAAAACGCACGATTTTGAACGAAATTTGCCAGAAAATTTCGAAAAAAGTCAAAATTTTTCCTCATCCCCTCGGTCACATATTAGCTTATATCTCAATAAGTTTACGACATAAATTTTGTCCGAAAATTTTGGAGGGAAAACCGAAACGTGCACTTAACTGATACTTAACGGACACTTAACGGAAAGTTAACGAAAACTAACGAAACCTCATTTTCAAAATTTGATTCATGTGAATCATATTTTGAGGGGGCGAAAAGTGATATTTCTTAAGTTTATTTGTCGTTTCGTGGTTTGCTCGTAAACCTTGTCTGTCCTAAGCCCCTTGTTGAACACACATCCTGTTAACATGGCAAATCGTGATGATCACGTCTCCTCTAATGTTGAGGAAGAGGTACAATTATACACTGATATTACTCATGAATATTACAACTCTGTGAATAATAATTCTGTGTTTATATCTGATGTATTGCGAACTTGTCCTGAAACACCTCTTGATCAAAATGATACAATTGCATGTAGATCTACTTTTCATACCCCACTCTCACCTGTCCAAATGAAACTGCCTATTAAATCTGAATCTGTGACTCTTAATGACGAATGTATGTTTCCTATGCTACCTGATATGTATGTAGACAACTTTGCCAAGATGAATAGGGACCTTAGATCATTTGCTAGTAAAATTTGCGAACTAAAAAATGAGAACTCTAGGTTGAAATCAGAATTGGAATTAAAAGTGTCAAATCATACATATTTGAAAATATAACAAGATCTAGCTAACAAATTATCTGTTTTAAGAGAGCTAGAAAGTAGTATGAAACCCCTACGGATAGAAAGGATAGATTTCAAACTGAGGAATGCAGTTCTCACGAAAAAAGTTAACAACGCTGAAAAAGAATCTAAGAAGCTTAATGATTCTAAGATACTTTTCCTAGAGACTTTAGAACAGAAAACTAGAAAGCCTTTGAATGATATGACCGAGAAGACTTCTGAATGCTCTAAGTTAGTTACAGAAAACTTAAACTTAAAAACCCAACTAAGTTTATTTAAAGAGAAACTTTACAAAACTGACAAAGCAAAAGTAGTCTTAGATGGCCACATTTCTAAACAAGCTTTGTTCATGAATCGACCCAAAAACTCCTACAAAAAACACCAAGGGTTAGGGTTTGAAAATCCCCAAATACAGTCCAAGATCTCCAAAGCCAAACCTAGTCTATATGATGGTAGATACATTAAGATAGGTTTGCCATAGAGACTCACTTTTGCCAATGAAAGTGAGATTGAAGAGAGAATAGCCAACCGATCAACAAAAATGAAACGTGAGGTGTCGTTAATTTATGACAAATTAAATGCAACTTACATGAGAAAATATTGTCCATATTATAACACCCCTCTGGATTTATTCAATGACTTTGAAAGTTAAAATGCTCAAAATAGTCCAAAAAAGCGTATAATCTATTTACCGACCTTGGTTTTAGAAAGATACATCATCAGTCTGGAGGACGAACTTGATAAAAACAAAATCAAATATTTTGACAACGAACGCAAATTTCAAATGATCATTAAGGCTTTACAACACCAAAATCTCTATCATTGAATCCCAAAACAACAAATTGGTCTCCAATGCTCATAAACTTGAAAATAAAATTGCAAATCAAGTCGTTAATTTTTGTGAATTGATTTCAAAGAACTCTGAATAACGGGACTCAAACCTAAGTTCCGTGAATGACTCCATCGATTGTGTAGGTCTAGCACAAGAACTTAAAGACTTTAGTGATTCTCTTTTGACCAAGTTTGACATTATTGAACATCGGTTAAAATCATCTAGGTCCAAATCTCTAGATCACTTCTTAGAATCTCAACCCAAGATTCTAGAAGTTAAGTTTGAATCACAACCCGAGAAAGAACATATCTCTTTAGGAGCTCAGGATGTTGAGACTGACCTTACTCAATTAGTTGACAAGATAGAACGAGAAAACTTAGATCTGCAGGTTAAATGTGAGACCTACAAGAAAACTCTAGCAACAATTGTGAAGATGCCTGTAGTTCCCAAAGTTGAATCCACTTATAATTTTGACCACTCTATTGTAGTTTCTATTGATGACCTTGTCTTAGAAATTCAGGAGTTAAAAGCTCATGTGAATTTACTTAAGAAAGAGAATGAGACCTTGCATGATCAATGTGATTCCCCAGAAAGTATGGACTTTGTGACCAAGACCATATATTCTGAACCCAATAGATCCATTATTGGCAGGAACTTGACTTTTGATTCAAAACCTAGTTCTAACAAGATTTATCCTGGTACTAATACCATGTTAACCTCCACTGACACTCCAAAACCAAAAGTGCTAGGTGGTATTCAAGTTACTAAGTCTGAGTTGCCCAATGCTTCAACATCTACACCCAAGACTATGAAAAAGTAGGTGACTTTTGCTAAGACCAGTCCCAAAACCATAGTGTACCAATCCTCAATGTACTAGAAGCTTGCTGTACGTAAAACACCAAAGACCTTGGAGGCTCCAAAACCAAAAGACAACGGTCCTCCTAAGTCTACACAGGCACCGAGGAAATCCCCCATGAAACCAAAATTTCACCTGGATACCCCACCCAAAAGGTTCTCTAACCCCAAACTAAAAGAACGAGGTTCTCCAAAGTCAACGGTGACTCTGAGAAAAACATCCTCGAAAAAAAAGAACCCAAATTACCAGACCAAGATCAACCGTCCATTTCTAGAAACAACTATGGGAAAAATGGGGAGATTACGGTACTTCGCGATCAATATAGTTGGCTTCCACACAAACCCATGAAGCCATCCATAGATCCGAAAAATACCCCGCGCACCAAAACTGACCTTGTTTCTAAAAACTCAAAGAATAATCTTGCTAAACAAGTGTCAAATAAGAAGTGGATAGCCAAACCATTTTCAATACCAAGATCCACTTCTTCTTCAAAACCAAATAAGTACTCTTCATCTGAGATACTTAAACTTAAGCCGAGATCCGTTTCTCTGGCTATGTCAAAAGATTTTCAATCATCCTTGATTCCACAAAATCAACTTTCTAAAGATACGTCGTGTATCAAACCCAAGTGGAATTCAACGTCCATAAGTCAGATTGACAAGGCCTATAAATGGTATTCAAATTTGACTGTGAAAAACTAATCTTACTGCAAAATGGCTCTTGAACACATCAGTTCAAGACCCGGACTTAACCCGCTGACACCTGACTGTCCACTCAGGCATGTCCCACTCGCAACCTCAGATGACCTGATGTGTTGTTTAAACCTTTCTTTCCTCCAACCTCGCCCTATCTCATGGTCTCTCCAAAACCAATTTCGCCCGAATCCATAACCTTTGGCACATCTACCTCAGTAATTGTAGGCGAATCACCATCCGTTGAAAAAGACTCATCTGAGTTTCTTCGCCTGGATGAACTTGACAACCACATATGTATAGGGGGAGCAATGCATGTGCCTAGGGGGAGCAATGCATGTGCCTAGGGAGGGCAATGCATGTGCCTAGGGGGAGCAATGAGACCAGCAATGAAATGACGGTTATCAAAATCTGAAACGTCAATTTTTTTTAGGGGGAGAATGGGGGAATGTGGGTACCCATATAGATCATGATGGTTCCCATAATAGATTTGCATGGGACCCGTACTTCAAAGAAGGTTTTATCCAAAACTTATACGTTGTATGCACACATTTCAGTGTATGCCCCGCGTCTCAAATGTCTCCATTTCTTTCTCTTAAAAACTTTTCAATGGAGAAACGTCAAATTCTTTTTAGGGGGAGAATGAAGGAATGATGGTTCCCATAGGTATCATGAAGGTTCCCATAATAGATCTCTATGGGACCCGCAAACTTAAGATCCAAAACTTTAGATCGTGTATGATCATATTTCAGTGTATGCACCGCTCCGCAATTGTCTTCTACTCTTTCCCTTAAAAACACTTCAGTGAAAATGTCAAATTTATTTTTAGGGGAGAAGGAGGGAATGATGGTTCCCATATAGATCTGTATGGAACCAGCACGTCAAAGAAGGTTTTCACTAAAATGGACACGCAAAGAAGATTTTCACTAAAACCTTATATGGCCCGCGTCTCAACTGCCTTACAACCTTTTTCGTCAAAACCTATATTTTCTGTGTAGCAAATTGTCAAAATATGTTTTAGTTCCAAATAAATCATATTTTGAGGGTGAGAAAGAGACCAAGAAAAATAAAGGTTTTATCAAAATATGACACGACATATATTGAGGGGGAGGATAAAAGGATTAAAACTAACATGAGTTCCATCCAAAATGGCTTCTACATACTTCTGTGTAGAACCCGCATCTCAAAGTAGTGTCAAACACATTTCAAAGTGGTGTTAAACATCAAAACGGTTTTTGTACAAATAACAGTGTAAACCCCATATTTTCACACATAACTCTCCCAAGAAACCAAAGCTAAAACATGCAACTGTCAAGAGGGAGTTTAAATATTCAAATGTCAGTAATGACGGAGGATGTGTCCTCGTGACTGCCTCATGAGGATGTGTCTAGATGACTTCCTCAAACAAAATAGTCATCAAATGACGGAGGATGTGTCCTAGTGACTACCTCAGGAGGATATGTCTAGATGACTGCCGCAAATGTGGAATGACCCAACAACTTGATGTAAATTAAGTGTTTGGTGTCTCGAACTTCTGAAGGGGTTTCAAAAAACCATGAATAGGAACCCTGCGTATCGGCCGAAAATCCTCTATCAACACCATATTTTAGAAGGTGGGACCTCAAACAGGGTCCAGAGGTCAGACTTATCTTGATGAGGGAGATATGTCTAGTTCAACAGAGACACAATATGACAATGCTTAGGCTTACCTTGGTAGATTTATCAGACCTCCGGAAGGATGATCACCTTAATGATCAATCAGCCTTTAAGCCTGATAACACACACTCTTTAGAGAGTGCAATAACCGCAAAAGATTTGTCACCTCATGACATATCAATGACTTCAGGATGCGATGTAACATCTTCCTACATTACATCGATTTCGACCGACACCTATGTGGTGTTAGGTACAGTTGGAAGACTTGGTATAACCAAGAGCGGCATAGTCACACAAAAGTCCCATGATACTTTAATCATGGAGGTGGATAGCTTGCTAACGCCGACTGGAACTTTGGTGACCAGTCATCCTCAACATCCACCGAGGTTAAACTTGGACCTACCAATACCGGTGAGGTCCGCAAATATGTAAAATGCTTTGGTTTCATAAAAACTTGTCTAGCGTAACAACTAGCGTGAATGTTTTAAACCTGTCTAGTGTAACAACTAGCTTGACTTTAACAAAACCAAAACGTTTTCTGAAGATCCTATTTTTCCTATGGATCAAACTTTTACCTTAACCACTTTGCTTCTTTTTAGCAGGTACTCGTTCCCTCTCTGGCGGTAAACATATATTTTCTCTCTACTATTTTGCGATGAACAAGGGATGCCATATTCATATTACACATGCTGAACACGGTACACCATATTCATCATGCAGAGAGAATAACACACGAGTCAAAAACAAACCAATCACAATCACGAAAAAGATGACTCAACATTTGAGGGGGAGCAAGAGAGGTTTACACAAGCTCATATCGAGCTTCTTTCAAGACCTTCTCAAGATTTCATAAAGATGGTCAAAAGTCAAAGATCAAGACCTCATCGCCTGCCCGAACTAAAGAAGAAGACGGAATAAATCAACCATAACACACCCAGATCAACTCATCATATGTGTAAAGTTTGTGTTCAAAGCTGATAGCATCAAAAGCTTCATAGCTTCAAACCGAAATCAATGCCCAGAAGAAGGCTGCACAAGAAACTGCAAGAGAATGATCAAGGGAGGGTTACATCTGTTGAAAACCCCATACAAAGGACTAATGGTTGTCAATCAGAGGGAAATTGTTGACAAAGGGAAGACTGTTGACAATCAACACTATTTTAAAAACCTCATGCCAAGGGGGAGATTGTTGACAATGAATATTGTCTATTATATGTGGCATGTGGTTTTAGTTAGTATTGACGTAATAGTTAGTTTACTTATTTGTGTAGTTTAGCTAGTTTACCATGGTAAATGTAACTCACCATGTCAAGTTACCACTTGGAGGTTGCTAGTATAAAAGTAACCTCCTACACTCATTTGTAACTAGTTGAGTTATAACACATTTCACCACCTGCAAGTATCTCTCTCTCAACCTTATCATCATAATACTTGTTCTTAACATCTAAACCCACTTACACTAACACAACCGATCGACCTTAGCTAGATTTGGGTCTAGCACTTATACTCTTGACCAATGTCTTGATCGGGTCCTACGGTAATTCCCCATGTACTTTATAGTATTTCCGATGGGTTCATACCTTGACCAATGTATAAACACAGATAATTAATTACCTTATAATTGTCGACCTTATAAAAGGTTTTAATCACATTTATTGGTGGATGGACGATAATAACGAGGTTTAATATCATAGACAGAAAGCGAGTATGAAACGATAATCATCCCTAACTAACATTATTAAATCATGGAAAACAATCAAGCAATTACTCACACTTCATGGCAACAAGTATTTCTAATATTAATAAATCATAAACATTGAATAAGAATATTATAATAAATTAATAAAAGAAATGATAGATATTACCGAATAATGCCGGCAGAATAACACTTGTATTTCTTCATAATATCATTAGTGTTATAATGCTTGATAGCTTCTACTAGTAACTACATACTATTCTCCTATTGATCACTAGAGAGCGACAATAGAGAGATAATTATTTTCCTAATCTCTGTACTTTTCTCTCACTAGAATCTAGAGAGAGAAAGTAGATGGAGAACTAATCTCCTACTGATCACTAGAGAGCGACAATAGAGAGATGTATTAGGGAGAGAAGTGAAGAAGATGTGTGTTAAAATGGATGACAAGGACCCTTTAAATAGACTTGAGTTTTGCCTGCAAACGGCTGTCAAGCCGTTTGGCAAGCCCGTTTGCACGGGCAAGCCGTTTTTGGTTCTCGTTTGCTGGAAAGCCATTTCCATTATGGCAAGCCGTATGGCAAGCCATTTGGCAAGTCGTTTGCTGGATCGTAACTTGTCTTTCATCGTTTTCACTCTAGAATCTTCGTTTTAGCTCCGTTTCTAACGATTCTTGCGCCCACGCGTTCGTAATTAAATATCATACAACATGAGTTTAAGTAAATAAAATTTTACAAATTTTAAAAAAATAAGTATTTAAACGCGAGTTAAACGTCTTAGCCGGTTTTGCTCGTTTTTCCTCGTTTTTCATCTGTGTTTAGTGATTCTTGAAACATAGCCTTCGTAATGACATAATCTACCAAATGAAGTAAATAAATGCTTATTTAGCCGATATCAAATATCCCATACTTAGACTTTGCTTGTCCTCAAGCAAACCTCTCTTGTATTTTGAGTTCAATGATGCTTCTGAGGTTTCCATTCTATTATTCAAGTGGCTTGTTATTTATTATAAGAGTAAAATTAGACAATTCGTATTTTAAAAGGGAAGAAACTATCTCTGCAAGCATGAGGGGAGGTTACATGACTTTGGCTTCCTTATACGGGTCACTCAAATCACTCAAGTGTTTTGGGGTTCCTATCAATCTATGAAATGAATTCGCTCATAGCCAGTTATGTTACAAGTATTGTCATAGGCTTGACCAAGAATCAAATCTCCATCGGTCCGATAAGAACGACACTGATCTTCTCCTTATCATTCTTTCAAGAGGAAGAGCGGGTTTAAAGGTTGGTTTACGGAGAAAAGCGAAGGTTTTGATATGGTGAAAAGGGTGATTTTCGAATCACTGAAATTTAGAGAGATTCGATACATTTCGGTTTCAATGAGGATATACTTTTTCTAGGAAAGATGGTACTCTATTTTTGTTGAAGAGTTCCTTTAGAGGGTGCTGATTTTCAGCGAAGACTTTGCTTCTTTTCTACAATCCTCCTGGGTCACAATCTTTATTTTCTTGGGGGATCTATGCTTTTAGTTGAAGACCTTTAACTTCTTTATTTTTGAGACTTTGCTCAACTATATATATATATATATATATATATATATATATATATATATATATATATATATATATATATATATATATATATATATATATATATATATATATATATATATATATATATATATATATCCCATCTTCATAACTTTGTCTATTTCTTCTTGTGCCCAGAGAGAAAGGTATTTCACCAGAAATAGGTCTTTTTGACCCATCAAAAACAGTCTGAATTTCGAAATTTTTTGACAAGTGTTTGAAGTAAACTTGGTCGATCTATCTCTTTGAATTTCTAAATTTTGGAAATCAGAAAGAAAAGAGGGTGGAAAGGGTAATGTATTTGATAGTGAATTTGGGGGTGAGTATTTTCTGATTCATCAACTCTTTGGCGTGAGTTGGTCGGTTTAAATGCGTTGAGTAGAAACGAAAATGGATGGTTTTTGTCTTCTCTATTCAGAATGATTTTGGAAGGAGTATCGCACCTACACCACGTATGGCGTATACTAATCATTGGCCTTGAAATGTATGTCAAGGTTAAGTTCTAACTCTAAATGCTAACATCGGCACACTCAACAGAAAAGATAGTGAAGCATTAAAAATGAATGCTTATTGGGCCATTTTTGGGGTGCCTCACAATAATTATATTGGGTCGATAATGCCTAGTCATGCAATGCTCTTTTAAAGAATTGGTTCATCCTTAAGAAGATTTATGTCCTCATTTGTCTTAATTTTAGAACAAACAAGCTTGATTTTCGAATGTACTTTTTCAGAAAGTATCATTTAGCCAAAATCATTGAAAAATTTACGTTGAGGACAAAGAATCTAAATAGTAGGTATACTCGAAAATCTTAGTAAAATTTTAAGAACATTTCCGAGCATCCCATAGCTAATTACAGTGTACTACACAACTATCCCACACTTAGAGGAACATTGTTTCTGATGTTCATTCTTAGATTTTAGGGAGCTAAAATCCCATACTTAGAGTTTTAACATGTCGAAAAATGTATCTAAGCTCAATATTGGGTTGGAATCCCACACTTAGTGATAAGCTTAGGATATGGTCTAGTTTAAGGATATAACGAAGCAAAATAAATAAACGAAGAGAAAGAAACGAATTACTCCCCTTGGGTGCGGATGTGAGTTGAGGATCTGAAGGTAGAATGAGTCGGAACCATCTTCTGCTGGATTCAAATCGGTCTTCTTGAAGTGTACTCGAGCTCATTAAGGCGTTCTCATCCTCCATACACCATCCACCAATAACTTGCAATGAAATAATCAACAGGTTTCTTTATCTTCATCATTATTCAATGAGTCTCCACCACATGCATCAATAAATGTCTATTACTTGTAAATATGGAAAAGATCAAACCTAGACAGGTGATTAAGATTTAGGCCATAGACTCACTGATTTGCGTTTTGATGAAAACGTTATTTGAAAATTTGAGGGTTTTAAAATTAGGTTTTTGAAAATTCAAAAAATCTGTGTATGACTAAAAAGCTTAATCCCACACTTAAAGTGCTGACTGCCTTTAATTTTAAGACTTTGAAATAATGCACTTAAACCCCAGACAAGTAAGAAATGTTGAAAATATCATTTTAAGTTTCACTTTTCACTTATTCAATTAACCTAATTATCCTAATCTAACTACTACTAAAGCTATAGAAAAATAAACACGCGAGTTGCCTCCCGAGAAGCACTTGTTTTTGTTCTAGTCACGAGCCTGACTCTAGCCTATTTATTTGGAAATCTAGGCGGCTCCTTTGCATCCATCAGTAGACACAAGAGGTAATATTGGAGCATACCGATGAGATTGAAGTGGACATAGAATAAGGTATGACCAATGAGAGGAGAAGGTGGACATAGAATAAGGTATGACCTGTCCAAATCCATTTGGATGAATACATCATTCACCGATTTCACAGTGAGGTACTGACCTCTACAGGATATGTTTTGTAAACATTGAACTCTTTTTAAAAGGCACACCATAATTGAAAATCAAATTCCAAGGTTTTTGACGTTTGATGATTTCTACATTTAGACAATCACCGTAAATAATAGTTTACAATACTACATCCGTTGATAATGCAGTCAAAATAAGATACATGGTGATGATTTTGTGAATGCAACGTTTTCTCGAATAAAGCATGTATGACTCCATGCACATTGCTTGTATCACATATAAGCAAACAGCGGAAGACTTCTAGGAACCTGAGAATAAACATGCTTAAAAGTGTCAACACAAAGGTTGGTGAGTTCATAGTTTTAATGTTGCGCATATTTTGTATATAAAGGTGGATAACAAGATTTCAGTTGTTTCATCCAGAAACGTTTATCAAAATATTCTACAAGATTGAGCACCCTGGTAACTAAACTTTAACGTATATATAATAAGTACCCATGTTTTAACATACATGCAACCAACATGTACAATACACGCAATCCAACGTGTACTAAACTCAAATAGCATACGCCTGTTTTATAGTTCAGGCTAGGGTTTCTATACCTGGAACAGACGGGGATGTCAAGCCCTATGGATCCATATGTAACTACTCGCGCCCACCAGTTCTTATAACCGGCAGTTACTAGTTACCAAAGCTAAGGGATTTTCGGTTCAAACTCGGTGTAGAATTTAGTATGTACTTGTATCCATTGCGTTTAAAATAAAGTGCATGTATTCTCAGCCCAAAAATATAGATTGCAAAAGGAATTAAAAAGGGAGCAAATGAAACTCACAATACTGTATTTCGTAGCAATTATGCATATGACGGTACTGAACAAGTGCAGGGTTGGCCTCGGATTCACGAACCTATATTATAATATGTTGATCAATAACTGTCTAACAAGCTAGATCAGGCCATAGTGTATCACAATCCTAATGCTCAAGACTGACATGCAAAAGTTAACAAAAGTCATCTCAAAAAGTCAACTTTGACAATTGTTTAACAAAACGAGACGTGTCTTATATAAGAATTCATTTACTCGACTAGTAGTATCCAAAAATCCAATTTATTAATCTTATAAACAAGTTGGTTAAATATTAATTTCAGATTCAAAAGCAATTTCAATTAACGTTAATCATAATTCAGTTGACCATAACTTTTAATTCTTTCATCGAAATCACGCGATTTCTAAATGAAAAGTTATTAATTTTTCGCCAGCTTTCCAACAACATGCATATCATATACCTTATATCAGTAGCATATGTATTAAATTCGTGATTCATCATAAAATTATCTAATGACGAAATTTAGCATACAAGCATGCATAAACATATATACTCGAGCACTAGACATGGATACCCTATTAATATATAAAAGATAAGATATAAATGCTCACGTATCAATATTGTGATTCAATATTGCAGGAAAGTACGTAGACACAACGGAAATGATAAACACTAGGTTGACCTTTGACTCATGATCATAACCCCCAAGCAATACCCATAACCTCCATAGCTATACCCCATAATTTTCTTAGCTCTATCCCGCTCGAAAAACCCATTTGAAATAACACGCTCATGACCTCGTCGTAATATTTTATGTATAATACTTAATAATAATAATAATAATACTAATAATAATAAGATTAATAATGATAATATTAATCTTAATAATAATAATAATAATAATAATAATAATAATAATAATAATAATATTAATAATAAAATAAATAAATATATGCGGAGTAAAGAGATAGATAGATTGTGAATGAATCGAGAGCAGAAGGCTCGGGCTTTATAGCCCTGATCTGGACCCAGCATCTCCGCGATCGCGGAGTGGGTGTAGGTAAGAAGCCCGCGATCGCGGCACCCCTAGTTCCAGCTCATCCCTGTTTAACTTCTTCCTCGTCAACATATTATTATATTATATATATATATATATATATATATATATATATATATATATATATATAATTTATATAATTATATATATATATTATATTATATTCTCGAGCATAATTGACTTGTACTTTTAGTTCTGATGAATTGTACTTTCACGCTTGACTAATGTCCTGGGTCCAATTTTTTCGAATGCCTTTTCGTACGCTAAGAAAACTTGTACTTTACGTTTCGTGTATTGTACCTTTAACAATAACAAGACTTAAATAAATGGAAATCTATCCCACTCGAAGTGTAACTTAGTCATTTGAGTGTTTTGGTCATTTACTTATTAAAATCATCATTCCTGACTTCCGTCTTCATATTTAAATTTGTTTAATCACCATCGCATGTCGAACGAGTGTTACCGTCGTTAATCTTATTTATATATTCTATATACACATTTTTATATACGTGACTATTTACAAATAGTTGTTCGTGAATTGTCGAAATCTAGTCGAGGTTAAATGAATACATGAACACAGTTCAAAATGTTTGAGATTTAACTTAACAGACTTTGCTTATCGAGTCGGAAACACTAAATCATTTAAAGATTAAGTTTAAATTTGGTCAGAAATTTTCGGGTCGTCACAGTACCTACCCGTTAAAGAAATTTTGTCCCGAAATTTGATTGAGATCGTCATGGCTTACAATAAGTATGTTTTCATGACGAATACGAGTTGATAAATAAAGTTTCATCACCATTGAGTAATATAGATGAAACAATTCAATCATGCGAAGAGTACGAATGAAGCTATCACAAAAGAATGAAATGAGTAAACGCAAATTCGTCTTAACCGGTGATGTAATCACGGTTGATTTCCAAAATTCAAGAAAATTAAAGAAAATCTTCGAAATCTAAATAAGATTTGATTCTTCGGTGATTAAGGAAATTATGATTTTCTTTGATTGAATGCGTAATCTGCCTCATTTCCTATGTTCGTTATTTCGCTATAAATTGACCTCTTCCGTTCCATTATTTTCACCACCTCTTTACTTCATTCTTCAATTCATACTTCTAAAAGATTGTGAAAATGCTTAATCCAGTTCTGATTCTTGATATTTTCTTGGTTATCGTATCTTTTATTCTCCTGTTTCATCTGCCACCGGAGGAAGTTATTTTCTTCTACTATTACCTTGGGGTTATAATGTTTTTAATTCTCTCGTGTCTTTACGTTGCAATACGTATTGATATACACAGTTTGTAATTTATGTGTTGTTGTCAGGCTTTATATTTTCCCTTATATATAGGAGTTCCATGCTTTTGTTTCTTCTTCCCGACTTCAAGTCAAGCGAATAATGGTCCAGAATTCGTAGGTATGGAGTTTCGAATGATCATAATATATAAAGAAGAAAGGAAAGGTAATAGCATGATTTGATTTGTCAAATTACCAGAAGATCCGAAAAATACCGAATCATCACGAAAAATATTTTCTTGATATGTTTAGAGGTTAAATTGAATGAAAGAGTTATGTAACATGGTTCATGATGAGGGTATGATCTGTGAACCTTTATCACTTTCCATTAGAAACTCAACATGACTTACTGTAATATAATCACGTTTATCAAGTGTCATTATATTATACTAACTCATGCTTCAATTTCTAACACTACTTCAAAAACATTCATATTTTAAATTCGAATTTTTCAGAATTTAGAAACTAAAAAAGTTTCCTTTATGATATAACACAGATAGCGTGAAGAGATAAATGATTTTAGATAAGAATAGTTATGAAGATATCTCCAGAAATATCGAGGATATTTATAATGAAAGATAGGATGATATCTTAGAATTTCTAATATCGAAAGATGATAAAGTAGATTTGTTCGTAAAGGTTTAGAGTCAGGAGCAAGGTATTAGTTAATGACTTCAGCAGATACTGAATCATTTGGATTCTTTGAAGGCAGGTTTAGTCTTTGTGATTTGTCCATAGCCTCCTTCATGGTTTGCTCAATCCGTTTTCCAGTTCCAACTTTTCTAAGCTTTGCCAATACACTATTCTTTATCATCAAACTTTCAACTGTTAAAGTCATTTACAGTTTTGCTGCTTCATCAACTTTTTAAACATTCAGAGTATTGATTCATAGACTGGCTGCTTTTCAAAATTTCAGAATGAAAGCTCATAATTCTAAAAGATGAATGCTATATGTATACATATGATGTTCTAGTACAGTTTTGAATTCAAAGTATGGCTTTTGAAAGACGTAAGAATCTAAGAGTGATGTTTTCTATTAAATCTTGGCCTGGATTCTGATTTTTCAAAATCAAAATATGTAGTCAAATTTGGATGCGAATGGTTGTTTTGATTTCTATGATAGAATGTATATCGTTATGAAAGTAGTGAGTATAGTTAATGATTCTTGAATCAAAATTGAAGAATGTACAGAAGAATTTCACAAGTAATATTTTGTACAGAAGAATTTTACTACAGTCTTTATGAAAATATATATGTATATTTTCTTCGGATGTAATACGGATTTAATGAGTTAATATACTATTAAACTCATTTGATTTTCGGCTGGAACTAGAAATAAATAATCTCTAAAACATTAGAGATTACATATTCTTCACGGAGTATTTCACTAATGTAATCGATACTTCATTATCTATTCTTATTGATGTTCCTCGATGAATGATGTTGGTACTCGTGGAATTCTTGTGAGTTTCGCAAGGTACGAATGATGTTTTCTGGAAAGTTTTAAGTACATCGAAAATGAAAGTGTAAAATCAAACATGTATTTGAATAATACACTTGATTTATTATGAAATAGAATCTATTAAGTCAAAGCAGAGATTATAGTTAAAGACTGTTAATGTGAGAACCCGAAAATTTCCGACCAAATTTAAACTTTATCTTTATATTATTCCGACACGATAAGCAAAGTCTGTAATGTTGAAATCTCAAAAACTTTGAACTATGTTTATGTATTCAATTACCCATTGACTATACTCGACGATTCACGAACCATTATGTGTATAGATATGTAATATAATATATAGTTATATTAATTGGTAAACGTTAACAAAGTATTAAATGTATAAAACTTTACATGAACGTATTTGTCTTAATATGTTTATTGATGGAATTAGAAGATAATATCAAATGATTGATTTATCAAGTTACGTTGTGATATGATTACGGGTCTTGGTTGAGAGGTCCACTTTGATTTAGGAAACCTTTTCTTTTTAATGGTATTCGGAATAAATGGTAAAGTGATTTAAAAATGAGAATAAGGTATCAATTATCGAGAATTAGTCAAAAAGTAGTGGAGATTCCTGCTTAACTTTTAAAGCATGCTTTACAATAATTGCCTCGTGAAATAAGTCTAATTGTTGATAAAATTCTGTAGTATTGAGTCTCAGAAATTTTTTGAACTATTTTCATGAATTCATTTAACATTTAACTATTCCTGACAACTCAAGAACGATTACTTGTAAATAGATAGGAATACATTTATATATATATATATATATATATATATATATATATATATATATATATATATATTATATATATATATATGTATCTAATAATATGAAATATTATATATTGTAATTGTTAGAATTAATTATGTAAAATAATAATAATATATAATAATTATTATTTAAAAAATATATCTATATATATAAATAAGATATATTAAATATATATATTTGATTTCGAATTTAATTAGTAAACGATAGTAGCAAACCTATCTCTGGCCATATAGAATTTTTGTACCAGAGGGTTTGTAGCATCAAGTAATCATTTTAGTTCATTGAGTGTACTAAATTCAATTGAATATGGATTCGAACAACTATTAGCGGATCGAGAACTGAAATATAATGGAAGAAAAATTAAAAAGATTATAAAAAATGTGTAATATGAAGTTAACATATTGCTAGAACAAATCAATACCTGTACGCATTAATTCGGTTTTTCGACTCATTAGCTGTATCATATATGTAGAGTTGACAATACTTTGCTATTTCTCCTTGTTCTGGTAGCAAGCTTCCAGCAAGATGGTAATTTTAGCCATACATTCGATAAACATAAGGTCCACGACCGGAGTTGATCTTATGATCAATCTTCCCTCCAATAGAGGTGAAGCTAAACATCATATTGTAGCGCCGAATATTTTCAACAAAGTTTTTACTTTTTGATGAGTCGCCTTTACATAAATCCAGAAGATATTGAGGTGGAGGTATCAAGTTGGGAACTTCAACCTTACCATGTAAACAACACAGTGAATACATCTTTGACTGAAAATTAGTGTTACCACGCATAGCCTCGGATTTCCAAAGTCTAGCTTTACATGCAGTGCATACATATACTTGATGTGTGCGAGGTGGTGTATAAAATAGTTATATTTTTTACAAGGAAATACTATTAAATACGATACAATTTTACACAAGTGATTTATTTATTTATAGAGTGGATATACCTAAACCTTGCTACAACACTTATAGGCAGTGTACCTAATCGTACAGTAGTGTAGTTTTTAGTAAGTCCGGTTCATTCCACAGGGATCTTTAAAACAAGCTTAACGCTATATTTTTAAAAACTATATTTGTAAAAATACAAAAATATATAAGTAATATTATTATTATAAAAAGGGGGTTTTTACCGTTTAATGACCGGTTTGTCGATTTTAAAACTTTAGTCGCAGTTAAAACCTAATGTAAAATATTAAAAATAAATATAACTTAATTTAAAGCGTAAAGTAAATAACGATAATGAAATTGCGATAAATAAAAGTGCGATAAAATAAAATTGCGATAATTAAAGAGTACGATAATTAAAAATGCAATTAAATAAAATGACAATAAATAAAAGTGCGATAATTAAAAGTGCAATTAAATATGAAATATATAAATTATGCTTATTTAAACTTCCGTAATCATGATGTTTGACGTGTTGATTTTAGTTTTATTACCATGGGTTAATTGTCCTTTGTCCTGGATTATTCAACATGTCCGTCTGGTTTTTGTCCATAACAGTCCATCAGTCATAAATATAAAGTGCGAGTGTCCTCATCAAATTATCCTTATATCCGAAGTTAAATATTCCAACTAATTGGGGACTTAAACTGTAACAAGGTCTTAATACTTTGTTTAATAATTACACCAGGATATCGACTGCGTATAACCCAATGTTTTAATACTTTGTTAACAATTACGCCAAGTGTCCTTGTACATAATTCACCCCTGTTTTAATAAGTCTATTGACTATTAATTCATTCCCGTGTCCGGTTAAATGAACGATTATTCGTACATATAAATATCCCGCCCATCGTGTCCGATCGAGTGTATGTGGTTATTTATAGGTACGTCTAATTGTAAATCTTTACTTTAAATTAACAAACTATCATTTAGTTAAACAAATATAAAGCCCATTAATAGCCCATAGTCTAATTTCCACAAGTGTCATTCATTTATCCAAACCCCAATTATGGTCCAAAGCCTAATTACCCAATTTTAGTATTTAGCCCAACATCACGATTACTTTGGCATTAAATAAGCATAATAATAACTTAGCTACGAGACATTAAATTAAAAAGATTGAACATAACTTACAATGATTAAAAATAGCGTAGCGTTACACGGACAGAATTTCGACTTACACCCTTACAACATTCGCTAACATACCCTTCTTATTAGAATTTAAAATTAAAATTAAAATTAAAATTAAAATTATAATATATATTTATATTATACGAGTGAGAGATAGAAGAAAGATATATGGATATATGATCACCAAACTGCGAAATTTATAGGCATGTGGCCAGCCACCTACTGCCATGCGATCGCATGGAAAATGCTCTTCCAGGCCATGCGATCGCATGGCCTGCTTTTCCAGCTCACAGGTCTTTGTTTGTTTATTTGCCGACGTTTTAATAAATAAATATAATATATAAATAATTTTAAGAATTATTTAAATATTATATTATATTTATGTGCATAGTTGACTTGTAATTTTTAGTCCGTTGCTTCGAGCGTTGAGAGTTGACTCTAGTCCCGGTTCCGAATTTTCGAACGTCCTTGCGTACAATTTAATATCTTGTATTTTGCGTTTTGCGTCTTGTACTCTTGTAATTTTGTGACGTTTCTCATCAATAATTTTGTAATGTTGGAGCGGGGTACGAAATAGTTATATATTTTTATTACGAAATACGTTACAATTTAAACAAGTTTTAATTATTTATTTACAAATGGGATATACCTAAATCTTGCTACAACACTATAGGCAGTGTACCTAATCGTAGAGTAGTATAATTTTTAGTAAATCTGATTCGTTCCACAGGGAGATGGCTTATTTCACACTATATTTTTAAATAACTATATTTATACAATATATATATAATTATATATAATAATATATAAAAAGGGGGTTTACCGTTTAATGACCGGTTTGTCGATTTTATATCTTAAGTCACAATTAAAACCTAATGCAAAATATAAATGTCAATAATTTAAGTGCGTAAAATAAATAACAATATAATAATTATGCTTATTTAAACTTCCGTAACCATGATGTTTGACGTTTTGATTATAATTTATTACCCTGGGTTAATTTTCCTTTGTCCTGGATGTATTTGAAACCTATCTGGTTTTTGTCCATAATAGTTCATCGGTCATAATTATAAAATGCTCGGCAATTTTAACCTTATACCCGAAGTCAAATATTCCAACTAATTTGGGATTCGAACTGTAACAAGGTCTTAATACTTTGTTTAATGAATACACCAGGTTATCGACTGTGTGTAAACCAAAGTTTTAATACTTTGTTAACAATTACACCAATTACCCTTGAATGTAATCCACCCCTGTTTTAACGAGTCCATTGACTATTAATTCATCCCCGTGTCCGGTCAAATGAACAATAATTCATACTTATAAATATCCCGCCCATCGTGTCCGATTAAGCGTATGTGGTTATATATAGATACGTCAAATTGTAACCTTTATATTAAATTAACGAGGTATCGTTAATTTAATATAAAGCCCATAGTCTAATTTCCACAAGTGTCGTTCTTTTGTCCAAACCCCAATTATGGTACAAAGCCCAATAACCTCATCTTTAATATTTAGCCCAACATCATAATTACTTTGGCTCAAATAAGCATAATAATAACTTAGTTACGAGACATTAATTTTAAAAAGGAGAACATAACTTACATTGAGTATTTATCACGTAGTGTTACACGGACAGAACTTCGACTTTAGAGCCCGTAAAATAACCTTTACATAACCCAAACTAATCTAATGTAAAACTACACTATATATATATATATATATATATATATAATATATATATAATATATATATATATATTATATATATATATTTATTATTATTACAGAGGAGTATTATTATTTTTTGTGTTTTAAACTCGGCAGAAGCTCATTGTATTTATAGGACATTTCTGATTTTGGCTGCTCCGCGAGTGCGGAGGTTTAAGCCTTCACAGCTCCGCGAGTGCGGAGTTACTGAATCCAGCTCACAAAATTTTGGATCCTAGCTTTGTCGACATATTTATTATATATATATAATATATAAATAATTTATATAATTATTTAAATATTATATTATATTCTTGTGCATAGTTGACTTGTAATTTTAGGCCTGTTGCGTCGCGCGTTGATAGTTGGCTCAGGTCCCGGTTCCGTATTTTCGAACGTCCTTTCGTATAATTTAATATCTTGTACTTTGCGTTTCGTAACTTGTACTCTTGTCATTTTTAGACGTTTCTCATCAATAAATTGAACCACTTGGATTGTATCTTGTACATTTGAGCTTTTTGGACGTTTGCGTCTTCAAATCTTCATTTTCGCCTTTTGTCTTCGCACTTATTTAATATAAACGAATATTACTTGAAATAGAACAATTGCAACTGAAAACTTTACATATTGGAAGGATATTGCGCCTAAATATATGTTCATTTGGAGCACTATCAAATATCCCCACACTTGAACGTTGCTTGTCCTCAAGCAATACAGAACTTGAAATTAAATCACACAAATCACTTCTTTATTCTTCACACTTTGTACATCTGTGATTTTGATATGGCGGTATGAACAATGATAGTAACGATGTGGTTTACAGTCCCACATAACTATGAAAATTTAGATCCTTTAAGGAAATTGGATCTTTATGAAAACATTTGATCTTTTGAAAATTCAATCTAGCTTTTACCGTAGATAAGTTTTTCAGAATAACCCTTCACCGGTGTTGCAAAATATTTTTGTGGGTTTTGTGGGTTTCAGATTTGAAAATTTTAGCTCAAAACTTATGGTTTTGTGTCACCCACTTGCTAACCTTGTATTAGGAAAGCAACACGTCCAGTATACTTGCTCCGTATATTACCTTTCAGTAAACTACCGTCCAGTTGTAAAGGAAAGCGTTGAACAATCAACTGTTAAGGCAATGTCCCGTGACATGCTTTTGATTATGGTCTATATCGTGTCTGATGCTAGTACTATCCTTTGTATGAGCAATAGTAAAGATCATCCTATAGTTTTTCGGTCTGGCACAAGGTCCTGTCTTCGACCATGCTATGCAACCACCGTTCTTACGGTTGACACCCTATTTGGTTCAGGTGACCTAATGAATTCTAGGTGAATTCCTAGGATTTTACGTTCAATGGTAATGAACGCATTGAAAATAGGGTTTCAGAAAACAAATCGGTTTGCAATTTTGATCAAAATACTTTCTCGTTCAAGCTCGAGTTTAGATATCATCGAATTCCATGAGTTTGTAATTTTCAATCTTTAAGGTCAATCTCAAGGATTGAGTAATATCAGGCTTAAAAGATGGTTTTTAATCTTTAAGGAGATTATCCTTTCTGGGGGTCTGATTCATTAGTCTCATCAAACTAATTTGCACGGTGCCCTCCCCATTTTACGAGACAGATCCTCTCATGGTTAGGATAAGTCTGACCACATGGCGACCCTGTTTGATGCTGAGGTCCGTGGATTTCCTGCTGATTTTAGTGATGATTTTTCTAGATTTTTCGTCAACCTACAGCTGGTCTGGACGACAACTTCATGACCTAAATCAAGAAGCGTGTTTCTTTTTCGGAAGACTTTACTTCCTTTTAATGATGGAATTGATTCATCGTGTAGATCCATCTTTCTTTCAAATATATTACAATAAATCGGGTAAAACAGTTAATTTAGTCCAAAACAAAAGCACCTGCAATAACTTTACAGAAACATGTGATAGATAGTTTTTAATTGAATAACTTGGTACATTCTCCCCACACTTGGCTTTTTTCATGCGTCTTTTTATATCTTAATAAATAAATTCAAGCGTTTTAGTTGTTTCTCAATTTATGTCCTCTTTTAAGGGTAACAATAATTTCGGTATTAACACCTAGTTTTATCGTTCATAAATATGTATAAACATAATTTTGAATTCATTTAGTTGAAAATTTTTAAAATTTTCACAATATTTAGAAAATAAGCCAAGTATAAACCCGAGAGAATTTATAACTCTTCCCCACACTTGAGATCATGCAATGCCCTCATTTGCATGAAATCAGACTCTAATTATAGATTCATGAGGGTGATTAGTGTAGAAAAGTGATTGAAAATACCCAGTTTGTAATTAAAAAGCTCGTCGAATGATAGATGGCGCGCCTCATCGTTCATTCCTTCTTGTTTTATCACACATGTTTTTCTTTAAAAACGGTTGCTTTTCTGAACTGTTATCTAATATTTGAAAATACGTCTTTTACCCTAACTCATCATGCATTTTTATTAACGAGTTATGCACTAACCCGAACCCCTAATTTAACGTTAAATGGGGTTAGACTTCCCCACACTTAGCTGACGACATGTGAAGTCGGTAGAATAAGTTCCACGAATTAAAATAGTGAGCCAGTTATTTACATCTTGGGTGGTGTATAATATATCAATGGGTTTAAAGTTTAGAATCACCCGATTGTCACTACTTAATTCTTTTTTAAGTGTAGCTTTTAGTAAATGGATATGTCTCTTTTCTGGTTCGTGGTCAAATGGATCGATATACACCGACATACATATTATAGGGTGGACAATTCCTAACATTTCCTTCCTTTTATTCTCGGGATTAAAGGTTTCACCTCTATTACCCAATTGGGTGAAATCCGAGGTGTCATTATCTATTACAGATCGTAGTTCATCTTCGATAGATGACTTATCTATTGAGAATATTGGGTTGGAAGGTTGTGGAATGGTGAATTTCGGGATCGAAGTAGATTCTTCTTCATTAACGGTACTTATCGATCCCACCACTTTGGTTCTGGGGGTAAAATTTTCAACGTTATCGTTTTCCCAAGAGTACAAATCTGTCTCCCTTACTTCTTCTTCATCCATAGATGGATCGATGATTTCGTCGGTTGAGGCTAATGTGTCGATATGTTGTGAAATTGGTAAAGCTGAATAAAAAGTATCATCGGGATAGTTGGTGATTTCGGAGCTCTCGAATTCATCAAAATTCGATGATATGAGATTTTCTTGCACACGACTCCTCAGATCAACAGGTGTGTAATCTGATAGAGTTTCAGCTTGCCGATTTACAAACTCTCTCATTTGTTCATTTTGAGCATCAAGTTCTTCGAGTTTGATTTTCATATAATCTAAAGTATTTTCAGACACATAATTTTCCTCGTCCTCTGGTTGTTGAGTTTGGAAATATTCTTGGGAATAATCTCAATTTGAATTGTATTCTTCGTAATCGTTCCATTCAGGTTCTGTGGGTGCATAATTTTCTATAGGAACGTAATAATAACATTCCCATGTTGAGTGATAATCTCCACAGATTTCACAACCAGTTATAGTTTCGTTATTCGTGATCCAAGATTGACCGAACGAATTTTCATCAACACTCGTTTGAGAGTATTGATTAAATTGATTTCGGATGTCATAAAGAGTTTCCAAAATATTTTTGAGATTTTCCATAATGCGCTTATTACCAAATTTTAGCTACAATGTAGTGCATTTACTAATTATCCTATTAGTTATAAAACATAAAAATTATATAAGTTATCAAATTAATAGACTTTTCTGCTTTTGCCCACATTTCGAATAGCCAATAGATGCAGCAGGGAGTCAGAACCTTTTAAATCGGAAGCTCACAACTCAGCCACTAACAAATCCAACTATTACTATGAAGCAGAAAATTTGGATGTCTATCAATTTAACCGCTTAAAATAATTTTTTCGTTGAAATTTAAAGAAATTTTAGAGAAGAAATAGAAAATTCTATGTCCTAAAAACTAGAGCGGCGAGAAATAAGAAAGAAAAAGAGCGCGTCGAAAAACGTCGAAAAATAAAAGGCGTCGAAAAATAAAAATAAGAAAGTAGCGCGTCGAAACTTAAAAAGTCTAAAAACTAAGAATTAAAAGTTGCGTCTAAGTGTATTAAAGCTTAAAAGGAATTCTATATCCCAAATGGCAATAACTTAAAAAGGTACTAAAATTTAAAAAGGGCGTCGCAAAATTCTAAAGCACCTAAATCTTAGTCTAAAGAAAAAACACTTAAGGGATTTTACGGCAAATCTTAAAAAAAACTAGAAATAAAAATAAATTACGGCAAAAACTAATCTTAAAACTAATTACGAACGAATAAATGATAAAAATACAAATTATAATTAAAATGATAAAAATACAAATTTTATAAAAATATTATTTTTATATTATATTTTATAAAAGTATTAATATAAATATATAAATAATAAAAACTAAAACTTAAAATACAAATTATATTAAAACTATATAATAATTAAACCCTAATAATAATAATAAATATAAAATTAAAACCCTAATTCGTATTTAATGCAGTCCAAGGTTTCCTGCCAGAGCGGCTCCGCGACCGCGGTCTTTAACTGCCCGAAGAGCTCCGCGAGTGCGGAGTAATGCAGGTTCAAATTCGCAGCTTCAGATATTTTTAAATTTTTTATTTTTTTAGTTTTATATTGTTTTTCTAAAAATTATATATAAATATATTTTTACAAATATATATTAAAAATATAGCGTTTCGTCGAGTCCCCGGCAGCGGCGCCAAAAACTTGATGATGTTGGAGCGAGGTACGAAATAGTTATATATTTTTATTACGAAATACGTTACAATTTAAACAAGTTTTAATTATTTATTTACAAATGGGATATACCTAAATCTTGCTACAACACTATAGACAGTGTACCTAATCGTAGAGTAGTATAGTTTTTAGTAAATACGGTTCGTTCTACAGGGAGATGGCTTATTTCACACTATATTTTTAAATAACTATATTTATACAATATATATATAATTATGTATAATAATATATAAAAAGGGGGTTTACCGTTTAATGACTGGTTTGTCGGTTTTATATCTTAAGTCACAATTAAAACCTAATGCAAAATATAAATGACGATAATTTAAGTGCGTAAAATAAATAACAATATAATAAATATGCTTATTTAAACTTCCGTAACCATGATGTTTGACGTTTTGATTATAATTTATTACCCTGGGTTAATTTTCCTTTGTCCTGGATGTATTTGAAACCTATCTGGTTTTTGTCCATAATAGTTCATCGGTCATAATTATAAAATGCTCGGCAATTTTAACCTTATACCCGAAGTCAAATATTCCAACTAATTGGGGATTCGAACTGTAACAAGGTCTTAATACTTTGTTTAATGAATACACCAGGTTATCGACTGTGTGTAAACCAAGGTTTTAATACTTTGTTAATAATTACACCAATTACCCTTGAATGTAATCCACCCCTGTTTTAACGAGTCCATTGACTATTAATTCATCCCCGTGTCCGGTCAAATGAACAATAATTCATACTTATAAATATCCCGCCCATCGTGTTCGATTAAGCGTATGTGGTTATATATAGATACGTCAAATTGTAACCTTTATATTAAATTAACGAGGTATCGTGAATTTAATATAAAGCCCATTAATAGCCCATAGTCTAATTTCCACAAGTGTCATTCTTTTGTCCAAACCCCAATTATGGTACAAAGCCCAATAACCCCATCTTTAATATTTAGCCCAACATCATAATTACTTCGGCTCAAATAAACATAATAATAACTTAGTTACGAGACATTAATTTTAAAAAGGAGAACATAACTTACATTGAGTATTTATCGCGTAGTGTTACACGGACAGAACTTCGACTTTAGAGCCCGTAAAATAACCTTTACATAACCCAAACTAATCTAATATAAAACTACACTATACTATATATATATATATATATATATATATATATATATATATATATATATATATATATATATATATATATATATATATATATATATATATATATATATATATATGTATATTTATTTATTATTATTACAGAGGATTATTATTATTTTTTGTGTTTTAAACTCGGCAGAAGCTCGTTGTATTTATAGGACATTTCTGATTTTGGCTGCTCCGCGAGTGCGGAGGTTTAAGCCTTCACAGCTCCGCGAGTGCGGAGTTACTTAATCCAGCTCACCAAATTTTGGATCCTAGCTTTGTCGACATATTTATTATATATATATATAATATATAAATAATTTATATAATTATTTAAATATTATATTATATTCTTGTGCATAGTTGACTTGTAATTTTAGGCCCGTTGCGTCGCGCATTGATAGTTGGCTCAGGTCCCGGTTCCGTATTTTCGAACGTTCTTTCGTATAATTTAATATCTTGTACTTTGTGTTTCGCAACTTGTACTCTTGTCAATTTTAGACGTTTCTCATCAATAAATTGAACCACTTGGATTGTATCTTGTACATTTGAGCTTTTTGGATGTTTGCGTCTTCAAATCTTCGTTTTCGCCTTTTGTCTTCGCACTTATTTAATATAAACGAATATTACTTGAAATAGAACAATTGCAACTGAAAACTTTACATATTGGAAGGATATTGCGCCTAAATATATGTTCATTTGGAGCACTATCAATTAGCGTAGAAAAATAATTAAATTTTACCAAAGTTTCCAAAATATTGGCGTTTGTTTGTTGAATGGTAAATGGTGCACATCATTTGTTCATTCCGTCTTGTTGTTACATCACATTTGTTTTTCATTTTGTCGTCAAAAGTACTAGCTTTTGCTGAACTTAATGCCAGTCTTTGAAAATGCGCTGTTTTACCCTGTTGTGTACAATTGACAATATACATACATACAAATATAAACATGCATGGTAATTTGAAATGGGACTTAAAATCCCACTTTCAAATCAAATATGAAATATTAGTACCAAATAATAAAAATATTAAATAATACATTAATGTATCACAATATCATATGTTTAAACATAAATAAATAAAAATAATAAAAAGATAAAAATCATGGAAATCACCAACAGGAACTAGGTCAATCTGGATAGGGGTTCCAGTTCATGTCGTCGTCCGGGTTCCATGGTTGGTGATAGGTGTACTGATAGGCCTGGTATAAGATCCTGTTTTCTTTTTGGGTTTGGACGCCGTCCAAACATTTGGGACGCCGTCCCAGTTTGAAGACCTGGACGCCGTCCAACATTTTGGACGCCGTCCAGAATGGCTGGCAGGCATGTGTTTTTGCTATTAATTATTTTAGATGGGCATTTTGGTAATTTCACTTCTTGGACGAATTTTAAAGCCCTAGATCAGTTTTGGGAGTCTCATTACTCCATTCACAACCACCAAACATCATCTACTTTAATTCTAGAGAGAGAGTGCTCTTAAGTGTGAGAAAGCTCAAATAGGAGAGGAAGAAGCTTGTTTCGGGTTCTAGCTCGAGCATTGAAGTTGTTCATCTCCTCGTTAGCTTCGTTTTGATTGTGGTGGTAAGCCCTAAAATTGATTTCTCTAGTAAATATGTTTAAGGGTTAGGGTTTGGGTTAATGTTGTACATAAAACCCATGTATGAGTGATTTGGGGGTTTTGGGTAAGTTTGGGTCATGAAGACCCAAATGGAAACTAACCTAGAGTTTGGAAAGGGTAAATGGTGTAAATGGGTCTTAAAGACCTAAGTAAATACTAATACACTTATATTTAATGTTAGTGGGTGTGATTTGGGTTGTGGGTGACCCAAATGGGTGTGTTGACCTAGAAATGGGTCAAATGGGTCTTTGATGACCTAGGTTGTCTTGCATGTATGAAAACGAGTTAACTTTGTGGTTAAAAGTGTGTTAATACCTTAATTGGCTAAAGTTAGGGTTTTTGGTGAATTTAACCCATTATTAGGGTTAAAGGTGCAAAATGGGTCGGGATTGCACTTAGGGTCAAAAGACTCTAGATTGTTAAGTGAGTTGCTTGACCGACTTGAATTGTGAATTGATTATGTGCTAAAATTTAATAGGTACGTTACATTGACGTTGCAAGTTCGGTTATCTTACACGAAGACTTTGAGGTGAGTGGAATAATTATATGCGTATGTATATAATGTATCTATTTGTTGTAGCGTGAAACGGGTAGTGTCGAGGTGCTAAGACACCATGTTTCACGTGAAGAGTGTAGCATCGAGGTGTTAAGATGCCACTCAGGTGTAGCATCGAGGTGTTAAGATGCCACCTAGGAGTGTAGTGTCGAGGTGTTAAGACACCACTCCGTAAAATAATGAGTGATGCATCGAGGTGTTAAGATGTCACTCGGGGTGATGTGCCGAGGTGTTAAGGTGCCACCCTAGGGGTTAGTGTTGCGAGGTGTTAAGTGCCCTAACGGATGTTACGAACACCGATGGCGTTTTCGCGAGCGCCGTTCCCTTGTACTATTGGTTAACCATGGTTATTTGTGTTGTAAGCATATTATATTATTCGAGTTATATTTATATGCGGTTGTTATGCTAGCTTGGGGGTATTGGTGAATTATAGCTTGTTATTGCGACGATAAGCTAATGTTGTTTGCTAGCATGTTTGCGGTTGTGTAAGTGTATGCAAGTAGGTATAATTATATATGTATTCGTATAATTATTGCATTCACTAAGCTTTGCTTACCCTCTCGTTGTTTACCTTTTTTTATAGGCTCGGGCATTGACAAGGGTAAGAGCGTTCAATTGGATTAGTGATCTCCCGCTTGTTTTGTTAGGGGATGCTTTTGGGTGTTAGCTTTTGGAGTTCGACCGAGATTGGGTAGTTTAACCCCAAACACCATGCTCTAGTGTCGTTTGGAACTTAAACTTATATTTGGTCGAAACTTTTATTTTTGAACGAAACTCGTAAAATGGGCGATGTGGGCCCGTTGATGTAAAACTTGATTTGATGATGAAAATCTCTTAGTTTCACTTATATTGACTTGTGGTAAAAAGGTTTTCGTTTGAAAGTGTCGGGAAGCGGGTTTTCCGCTCGTGTGAGTTGGACCCGTGATCAGTAGCTGGAAGGCCATTGGGACGCCGTCCTAATTGATTGGACGCCGTCCCAGTTGTGTTGAGCTGGACGCCGTCCCAAACTTTGGACGCCTTCCCATATTTCTGAGCTGGACGCCGTCCAGATGCACTGCCAAAAATTTTTTTTTTTGGTACGCGTTTTGAGTTTATGAAGTCGGGTTGTTACAAGTGGTATCAGAGCATGGTCTAAGGGATTTAGGTGACTTGAGATAGGCGCCTAGACTTAGACTTTTTGTGTGCGCGTTTATGCGAGACTTGTAGGACCTTGGGTCGGATCGGGATGGTTAGTGCATAGGTTTATGTGAACTAATCATGCGCTATTTGTTGTGTGTGTTTAGCAATCATCAAGCGAGATGGACGTTGTACTAGCGAGTTAACGCGATGTGCTCGCGTAGTAATGACTAGCTACCATCACTACGAGTGCAAATCGTGTCAAACAAGTAATGTACGACGATTGTTGAGCGAGATGGAGTAGTGTGGCGTATATGTATGTATATATGTAATCTGTCCTTCCGTTTTGTGGTTTAACCTAATTTGTTTTATAGAATGAAGACGAGAAATGGTCCCGAACATGATAATGGAAGTACAAGTGGGGACGCCGAGTTCTCAACCAAGGTTGAGGCCATCTTTAAGAAGTTAAAATCGGATTTTCTTGCGGACGCTCGAAAGGTCTTCCAAGATTCGGTTGATGAGCAAATAACCGATCTAATTAATGAACGAATGAAGGCCACTATCGAAGAGGCCCTTGACGCTAGGAATATCTACCCTCGCGGTGAAGGAGGTGAAGGAAGGCGGGACTTCCACTATAAGAACTTCAAGGATGCTCAACCCCCGATGTTTAATGGGGTGCGGGATCCTTTAAAAAGTACATGTTGGATCTTCGATATTGAGGGAGCTTTCCGTACCGCGGAATGTCCTCCCGAAAAGAAGGCGAGGTATGGCTCTAGCATGCTACGAGAAGAGGCTAAGTTATGGTGGGATGATAAAATCAACTTGTATGGTGAGGAACAATGTATGGGCTTGACGTGGGAAGAGTTTAAGAAGGAGTTTTTCAAGGAATACCGAACTTCTTCCGATCTCGATAGAATCCAGGACGAGTTGCACCATTTGCAACAAGGCTCAATGGACTTAGTTACTCTTAAGTCTACATTCTTGGCAAAGACTCGTTTTTGCCCGGAATATGTTGGTGATGATCATAAGCTCATGAAGGATTTTTACCGTACTTTGAATGATGAGTACAAGGGGAAGATTAGTCGGGGTATGGCTAAGTCTTTTGATGAATTGTTCGAGTTGGCTCGGGGTTTTGAGCCGGAGGTTCCAAGAAAGAGTGATTTCATGTTTTCCAAAAGAAAATTCGAAGGTTTTAGTTACTCTAACGCCTCAAGCAAGAAGAGCAAGAGCAAGAGGGGGGCCGAAAGTGTCAATAGTGCAAAGAAGGGCACTACCGGCGGGTTTTCTTATACGTGCTACAATTGTGGGCAACCGGGTCATATGGCTCGTGAGTGTCCGAAACCACGTTCCGGAAACAAAGTCACTTGTTTTAATTGCGGCAAAGAAGGGCATAAGAAGTCGGAGTGTCCCGACTTGCGAAACGACAATGTGAAACGGTTAGAGAAGGCGGCAGGTACGGCTAGGGGTCGCAACTATTTGATGACCAATGATGAAGCCAAACAATCGCACGAAGTTGTCTCAGGTACTTACATGGTTAATTCTAATCCGGCAAGGATTCTTTTCGATAGCGGTGCAAATTTGTCGTTTGTGTCTCCTAAATTTGTGCCTAAACTTAATAGACCGTTAGCTAAGTTAAGTCGTCCGATAGAAGTCGAAATAGCGGACGGCAAGACGGTGCTAGTGGTTGATGTGTGTGAAAATTGTGATGTTGTTTTTGGTGCCGAAACCTTTAAAATTGATCTTATTCAAATGACCTTGGGCGACTTTGATATTGTCGTTGGTATGGATTGGCTCGATCGTTATAGAGCCGATATTGCATGCCATGATAAGTTTATTCGTGTGAAGACCCTAAGTGGGGGAGAGTTAATTATTCATGGTGATAAGCGAAGGAGACCGGTGCCGATATGCACTTTTGCACGGGCACGTCGTTTTGTTGTTACCGGTGGCATGGCTTTCCTTGCTCATGTTGTTGATACTCGCAATGAGCCACCACCTATTCGTGAAATTCTGGTTGTTAGTGAATTCGAAGACGTTTTTTCGGACGAATTACCGGGTGTTCCGGCGGAAAGACAAGTTGAATTTCGCATCGAGTTGGTTCCGGGGGCTACCCCCATTGCTAAAACTCCTTATCGTTTAGCGCCAACGGAGATGCAAGAGTTGTTAAATCAAATTCAAGAATTGCTCGAGAAGGGTTTTATTCGACCGAGTGCTTCACCGTGGGGCGGTCCGGTGTTATTTGTGAAGAAGAAAGATGGTAGTATGCGTATGTGCATTGATTACCGTGAGTTGAATAAAGTGACAATCAAGAATCGTTATCCATTACCTAGGATTGACGATTTATTTGATCAACTTCAAGGTGCAACGTATTTCTCTAAGATCGACCTACGGTCCGGCTATCACCAAATGCGGGACCGTGAGGAAGACATAGAGAAAACGGCTTTTCGAACGCGTTACGGGCATTATGAGTTTGTAGTTATGCCCTTTGGTCTTACGAAAGCACCGGCGGCATTCATGGATCTTATGAACCGAGTGTGCCAACCTATGTTGGACAAGTCGGTAATAGTGTTCATTGACGACATACTAGTCTACTCGAAAAGTATGAACGAACATGAACATCATTTGCGTGAAGTATTGAAGACGCTACGAAAGGAGAAGTTGTATGCAAAGTTCTCCAAATGTGAATTTTGGCTAAGGGAAGTTCAATTCCTTGGTCATATTGTGAACAAAAACGGTATTTAAGTAGATCCGGGGAAGATCAAAACGGTGAAGAGTTGGGGACGACCGACTACGCCTACGGAAATCCGAAGTTTTCTCGGATTGGCCGGTTATTATCGTCGGTTTATCCAAGATTTTTCTAAGATCGCTTCTTCGTTGACGAAATTGACAAGGAAGAATGCGAGGTTTGGTTGGGAGAACGAGCAAGAAATTGCTTTTCAATTGTTAAAAGAGAAGTTGTGTCAAGCTCCGGTGTTAGTGTTACCGGAAGGTGTTGAAGACATGGTGGTTTATTGTGATGCTTCCTTAAATGGTCTCGGGTGTGTTCTAATGCAAAGAGGTAAAGTCATCGCTTATGCCTCTCGACAATTAAAGGAACATGAAATGAGGTATCCGACTCATGATCTTGAGTTGGCGGCGGTAGTGCATGCGTTGAAAATTTGGCGCCATTACTTGTATGGTGTCAAGTGTACGATTTATTCGGATCATAAGAGTTTGAAACATCTCTTTAATCAACGAGATTTGAATTATCGCCAGCGTAGGTGGATGGATGTGGTGAAAGACTACGATTGTGAAATACTTTATCATCCGGGTATGGCGAATGTGGTCGCGGATGCGTTGAGTCGAAAGAGTCAACATCCGGCGATAAAAGTGGGGTCGTTACGTTTGATTATTACCAACGATTTTCTTGAAAAGCTTGGTGAGATTCAAATAGAGGCTTATGTTCACAACAAGCATACGGAGCGAATCGTGGGCCAATCGGAGTTTATTACTATGGGTCCGCGTGGTTTGTTGTCTTTCCAAGGAAGGGTGTGGGTGCCTAAGATGGGTGATTACCGACGAGTGCTACTTGATGAAGCACATAAGTCAAAATACTCCATTCATCCGGGCGCGACGAAAATGTATCTTGACTTGAAGAAAGATTATTGGTGGCCGGGCATGAAACGTGATGTTGTGAAGTATGTTGAGCAATGTGTCACGTGTTTACAAGTAAAAGCCGAACACCAAAAGCCGTATGGTAAGTTGCAACCGTTAGAAATCCCAAAATGGAAATGGGAGCACATTACCATGGATTTCATTACAAAGTTACCTAAAACGGCGAGAACCCAATTCGATTCGATTTGGGTTATAGTTGACCGATTGACAAAAAGCGCTTTGTTTCTTCCCATTAAAGAAGCAATATCGTCGGAGACTTTGGCTAAGTTGTTTATCAAGGAAGTGGTCTCGCGACATGGGGTTCCTATATCTATTATTTCGGATCGAGATACCCGTTTTACATCTCAGTTTTGGGAAAAGTTTCATGAAGATATGGGCACGCAATTGAAGTTGAGCACGGCGTATCATCCTCAAACAGACGGTCAAACCGAACGTACGAATCAAACTTTGGAAGATATGTTACGGGCGTGCATCAATGACTTTGGTGGTAGTTGGGATGAGCATTTGCCTTTGGTGGAATTCTCGTACAATAATAGTTATCATACTAGTATCGGGATCCCACCTTACGAAATGCTTTATGGGCGTAGGTGTCGAACTCCCGTTTGTTGGGGAGAAGTGGGTCAAACAGAGATCGGGAGTACCGATTTGGTTTTAGAGACAAATAGCAAGATCGATTTGATTCGGGAACATTTGAAGAAGGCTCAAGATAGGCAAAAGTCGTATGCCGATAGACGTAGGCGATTGGTTGAGTTCCAAGAAGGTGATATGGTGATGCTTAAGGTTTCGCCATGGAAGGTTATTATTCGATTTTGAAAACGGGGAAAGTTAGCTCCTCGGTTTATTGGGCCGTTCAAGGTTTCAGCTCGTGTTGGTGAAGTTGCATATCGATTGGAATTACCCGAAGAGCTTGCGGGGATCCATAATACATTTCATGTTTCCCACCTCCGTAAGTGTCTTGCGGACGATTCCTCATGGATGCCTTTAGACGAGATCGAGCTAAACAACAAGTTAGAATATGTCGAGGAACCGATTGCTATCCTTGACGAGAAGGTGAAAATGTTGAGAAATAAAGAGGTGAGAACTTTCAAGGTTCAATGGCGGCGAAGTAAAGGTTCCGAGTTCACTTGGGAGCCCAAAGAGTTCGTGTTAGTTTATCTTCCCTCGTGTCATGCGGCTTGGATTGCGAGGTCGCAATCCGGTTCAAGTGGGGGAGAGTTGTAAGATCCTGTTTTCTTTTTGGGTTTGGACACCGTCCAAACATTTGGGACGCCATCCCAGTTTGAAGACCTGGACGCCGTCCAACATTTTGGACGCCGTCCAGAATGGCTGGCAGGCATGTCTTTTTGCTATTAATTATTTTAGATGGGTATTTTGGTAATTTCACTTCTTGGAAGAATTTTAAAGCCCTAGATCAGTTTTGGGAGTCTCATTACTCCATTCACAACCACCAAACATCATCTACTTTAATTCTAGAGAGAGAGTGCTCTTAAGTGTGAGAAAGCTCAAATAGGAGAGGAAGAAGCTTGTTTCGGGTTCTAGCTCGAGCATTGAAGTTGTTCATCTCCTCGTTAGCTTCGTTTTGATTGTGGTGGTAAGCCCTAAAATTGATTTCTCTAGTAAATATGTTTAAGGGTTAGGGTTTGGGTTAATGTTGTACATAAAACCCATGTATGAGTGATTTGGGGGTTTTGGGTAAGTTTGGGTCATGAAGACCCAAATGGTGACTAACCTAGGGTTTTGAAAGGGTAAATGGGGTAAATGGGTCTTAAAGACCTAAGTAAATACTAATACACTTATAGTTAATGTTAGTGGGTGTGATTTGGGTTGTGGGTGACCCAAATGGGTGTGTTGACCTAGAAATGGGTCAAATGGGTCTTTGATGACCTAGGTTGTCTTGCATGTATGAAAACGAGTTAACTTTGTGGTTAAAAGTGTGTTAATACCTTAATTGGCTAAAGTTAGGGTTTTTGGTGAATTTAACCCATTATTAGGGTTAAAGGTGCAAAATGGGTCGGGATTGCACTTAGGGTCAAAAGACTCTAGATTGTTAAGTGAGTTGCTTGACCGACTTGAATTGTGAATTGATTATGTGCTAAAATGTAATAGGTACGTTACATTGACGTTGCAAGTTCGGTTATCTTACACTAAGACTTTGAGGTGAGTGGAATAATTATATGCGTATGTATATAATGTATCTATTTGTTGTAGCGTGAAACGGGTAGTGTCGAGGTGCTAAGACACCATGTTTCACGTGAAGAGTGTAGCATCGAGGTGTTAAGATGCCACTCGGGTGTAGCATCAAGGTGTTAAGATGCCACCTAGGAGTGTAGTGTCGAGGTGTTAAGATACCACTTCGTAAAATAATGAGTGATGCATCGAGGTGTTAAGATGCCACTCGGGGTGATGTGCCGAGGTGTTAAGGTGCCACCCTAGGGGTTAGTGGTGCGAGGTGTTAAGTACCCTAACGGATGTTACGAACACCGATGGCGTTTTCGCGAGCGCCGTTCCCTTGTACTATTGGTTAACCATGGTTATTTGTGTTGTAAGCATATTATATTATTCGAGTTATATTTATATGCGGTTGTTATGCTAGCTTGGGGGTATTGGTGAATTATAGCTTGTTATTGCGACGATAAGCTAATGTTGTTTGCTAGCATGTTTGCGGTTGTGTAAGTGTATGCAAGTAGGTATAATTATATATGTATTCGTATAATTATTGCATTCACTAAGCTTTGCTTACCCTCTCATTGTTTACCTTTTTTTATAGGCTCGGGCATTAACAAGGGTAAGAGCGTTCAATTGGATTAGTGATCTCCCGCTTGTTTTGTTAGGAGATGCTTTTGGGTGTTAGCTTTTGGAGTTCTACCGAGATTGGGTAGTTTAACCCCAAACACCATGCTCTAGTGTCGTTTGGAACTTAAACTTATATTTGGTCGAAACTTTTATTTTTGAACGAAACTCGTAAAATGGGCGATGTGGGCCCGTTGATGTAAAACTTGATTTGATGATGAAAATCTCTTAGTTTCACTTATATTGACTTGTGGTAAAAAGGTTTTCGTTTGAAAGTGTCGGGAAGCGGGTTTTCCGCTCGTGTGAGTTGGACCCGTGATCAGTAGCTGGAAGGCCATTGGGACGCCGTCCCAGTTGTGTTGAACTGGACGCCATCCCGAACTTTGGACGCCGTCCCATATTTATGAGCTGGACGCCGTCCAGGATTCTGGACGCCGTCCAGATGCACTGCCATAAATTTTTTTTTTTTTTGGTACGCGTTTTGAGTTTATGAAGTCGGGTTGTTACACCTGGTTAGGGTCGTGGAGAGTATATGGTGGTCTCATCTCGGGCTGGTGTGGAGGATAGTAAGCGGGTTGGGTTGGGACGTAGTGATCCTGAGGTGACAGCCAGCTCATAATCTGACGCTGATGATAGTCCCATCTATCATGCTGTCGTTGCCTGGAATGCTCGTAATCATTCCGGGCTTGGCACTGCTCCATCCGACTAAATCTCTCCCCGTTTGTCATATCTACCTCATCTACATGCTGGTAGACGTCAGTCATAGCCTCCCTAATGACATCCCTAATGTCATCTGCTTCCTCCATTTCCTCATCTGAAACTCTCTCTACCTGAGGATGACTACCTTCATAGGGTACTGGCTGGTTGCGTCTGCTCTTTAATACCTTAGCACCCTGATAGACCTTCAATCCTAAAGGCTCAACATATTCCCTACATTCCAAAAGTGGACCCCCTTGGTTCCTATCTACACCTAAGTACTCTCCAATTAGAGTAACAAAAATATCTCCTCCTATTATCCCCCCTTCCTGTATTCCTTCCACCATCTTAGAAAAATAAAAAACAACACAGTAGGGGATATTAACTAAGCTTCTTGGGTCTCGAATACACTTTAGGTAAAATAAATCATGTAAGGTCATTTTCTCCTTGTTGTGACCTCTCTGTGTAATCGAGTTAGCTAGAAATCTATGAACTATACGAAGTTCGGCTTTGTTAATATGTAAGTAGGAGTGTTTTCCTCCTAGCGTAAAAACATTATAGTTTGACATACACCTCCAGACGGCGTTTGCGTCAAAAATCCTATCTACCCTTTCACCACGATAAATCAAATTCATACAATCGGGTAGTAGTAATTCACCAGGAGTATATATCTGTAAAGCCCTGGCCATGTACAGCATGGACATCCTGTACATCCTACGGCCAAGTATAAATCTAAGAAAACTTCTATCATCTAATCTATCTACATCTACATTTAACGCTATATTACTCATCAGCTCAACACACCATTCCTTATATAAAGGTCTACGAATGGTGAATAGACGTTCCCAATCGGTAAAAGAAGAACTGCCATACCTTTGGATCAGATGCTCCCTAACTGAGTTAGCTAGTTGGACCCTTTTCAAAGGATCCCAATCGATTACCCTTGGCACCTCTACATTTTTCGGTAGCAGTTTGAATTTGTTACTTTGATATGCCGGGTAATCCCTCTAGCTTCTATCGAATCTCAGATTAGGATGCAACGTGTGTTTAGGAATTGTTGGGTATTCTACTGGTGGATGCATCGGAAATACTGTGAAGGCATCAACAAATTGTAGCGGATCATAATAAGGTACGTGTTGATCAGGCTGTTGTTGTGGTTCATGTTGTTGCTCCGGTTCAGGTTCATATTGCATTTCTGGTTCAGGTTCTGGATCAGGTCGTCTAGATGATGATGATGAACCTCCAGTTTCAGTATTAGTAAATCTCTGCAAAACATAATAAATACAAAATTTGTGCATCCAAATATGCATTAATGTTAGCAAAATAACAAATTAAAACAATTACAATAACATGTTAAATCAAAATTAAACTTATACACATTTTCACAATTTTTACAATTCTACACTTTTTCAAATAAGCATATATGAAAATGTTTACAAAGTTCATAAGCATTCAACTAAAATAACATGTTAAAACATCCATTACTAACAATTAACAAGTCTCGAATGGCAATTATATCAAATTAATCAAGTTCATGAATATTATACCTAAAAAGTCCACTTTAATTCTCAAAAATCATGTTTAGGATCAAAGTTTGGATCATTTAGTTACCTAAACATATTACATTACTTAATTTAGCAACAATTCATGACAAAAATCGGCCATAACCTGTTTATATTAAAAAGCCCCAAATTGCTCAAGAACACAAACCCTAGATTCCTAAAATTTTTGAAGTTTTTGGCTTCAAATCATGTTAAATAGCATCAATCTAGGTTATACATGCATAATATACTAACAATTTAACACTAATTACACTAGAAATTAACAAAATCAAATTAGGTAAAATATAGCTCAAGAACACTAAAAATCAAATTTAAAGAGGTTTAGGGATGAAATTGTTACCCTTTTTGATAAACTCCTTATCAAATTCATGTTTAGAGCGGATTGTAGCGAGAAATTTGGTTGAATTTGGTGAAAAAATGGTGATTTTAGGAGTGTATATGTGTGTATGTTCGTGTGTGTGTTGGTGTTTGAAGTGAGGCAGAGAGCAGAACTCATTGGCCTTTTCTTTCTGTCCAGAATTCCAGCCTCATGCGACCGCATGAGGTTTGTGAAGGAACCCCATGCGATCGCATGGGGCCTGTATTTTTTTTTTATTTTTTTATTTTTTAAAAACCCTTACTTAATAAAACATATATTTAACTAAAAAATTAAAATTTTGTTTCTTTTTAGGATGAGAGCATTTCGGAACGATGTCCTAGTCCGTCCCTCAACAAAATTTTAAAATTTTGTCATTTTTAAACGTGGTTTTAAAAGCAAAGATTTTTGGGTTTTTTTAATGTTTGTGGCATACTTTAATTCAATAAGATTAAAAATAATGATAATAAAAGTTCTCGTCCCTCCCTTGGGTAGAGCAATTTCAATTCAACGACCTAGTTTTCAACTCACGAAGAATTTTAAAAATCACATTTTTAACTTAACGAAATAAAGTAAATTTTTGTTTTTAAACTCACACCAAACTTAAATTTAAAATGCATAAAATTAAAAATTCATATTATTAAAATTAAAAATTCACACCAAACTAATATTATATTTTTGTTTTTATACATACAAACTTATATTAAAAATATTAATTTTTCAATTATTTACAAACTTAAATATATTGATTTTAAAAAGTTTATAATAATAATTTAATATTAATATATTAATTTTAAAAATAAAGTAAAAATAAAAATTAAAAATCTTTTTGGTCTTTTATCCCACTTTAATCAATCAAATATTATCAAAAATATACGCCCCTCTTTTCGGTAAAGTAATTTCGGCTATATTACCTAGTTTTACTCCTGACGAATTTCTGAAATATTTCGGGTTGATTGATTAAAGATATTTATACCTTAAGAATAAACGGTAAATTTTGCAATGATGTAATAAATTTTTGTATGATATCAATAATTTCGATCGCAAAACCTAATTTTATTGAATACCAATTTAATACTTTATAGCGAACAATTTAGCGTTTATTATCAAAAGGTTAAAAGCAATAAAATAAAAATAAAAACTGTACATACTTACCTGTGAGATAGAATTCTCAGTGACCTGCTTTAGCCCACTCATAATATAGTCGGACTAATTGGTTTTCCATAGCTACATAGGCGTAACCTCGAGTATTCAACGATTTTTCTTCGAAACATATGAACGGTCCTTCTCTGCATAAAGTAAGGAACTCGGTATTGGAATATGTCTGATTCGTCGAGCATTTTACTTCGTGTGACCATTTTCCGCATTTGTGACATCTTTCAAGGTGTCGTGCTCTTATTTTCGCTGCGGATTTTGATTTTCCTTTACCAAAATGTAACTTATTATGTTTGTTCCTGAGTTCTTTTCTTACTCCGTCCAATTTGGCTCTTATTACTGATACCAGGTCACTCGAGAGTGTGTCATTATTATGTTTGGTGATCAAAGCGTGTAACATTAGACGATGGTTCATATCAAAGGAATTCTTCATCTCGTAAAACCTAAAAAAATAAAAATTCAGAATGGGGGGAGAAGACTAGTTCTTTAGGGTCTGCTAGGGAAAGACCATTCGGATTACATTCTCGAGAACTACACGAAAACAGAATATCTAACTCTAACAGAAATATAAATTACCCTAAAAAGATTCGAACCTCCCCACACTTAGTTAGCTGTGGTGTCGAAATTATGATTAACTTCATTGTCAACTTCCATCGGATCATGTACGTAATGTTTAACACTGTAACCATTAACTTTAAATTCAATCCCATTTGAATTTATTAACTCTATTGTTCCATATGGGAAAACTATTTTGACTATGAATGGTCCAGACCATCTTGATTTCAATTTTTCAGGAAATAGCTTGAATCGTGAATTGAAAAGAAGAACTCGGTCTCCTTCCTTAAATTCTTTTGAACTTCTGATTCTTTTATCATGCCATTTCTTCATTCTTTCTTTATAGATTAACGAATTTTTGTATGCTTCATGTCTTAATTCTTCTAATTCATTTAGTTAACTTAATCGTAGACGTCCGACTTCATGTAAATAAAGATTACATGTCTTTAAAGCCCAAAATGCTTTGTGTTCAATTTCTACTGGAAGATGACATGCTTTTCCGTAAACGAGTCTAAAAGGTGTGGTTCCAATTGGAGTTTTGTAGGCTGTTCTAAAAGCCCAGAGTGCATCCTCCAATTTCATGGACCATTCCTTCGGATTTGATCCTACGGTTTTCTCTAGAATACATTTTAATGCTCGGTTGGTATTTTCAACTTGTCCACTTGTTTTTGGATGATAAGCGGTTGAGATTTTATGAGTTACTCCATATCTTTTGAGAACTTTCTCAAGTTGATTGTTACAAAAATGAGTACCCCGATCACTTATTAAAGCTTTCAGTGTTCCGAACCTTATAAAAAGACGTTTTAAGAAGTTGACTACAAATCGTGCATCGTTAGTTGGGAGAGCTTGTGCTTCCTCCCATTTAGATACATAATCAATGGCAACGAGAATGTAGAGATTATTATGAGATTTTGGAAATGGACCCATAAAGTCAATACCCCAAATGTCAAATACTTCACATACTTGAATGACATTTTGTGGCATTTCATCACGTTGACTTATTTTTACGGCCCTTTGACAAGCATCACAGGATTTGCAAAGAAGGTGTGTGTCTTTGAAAATTGTAGGCCAATAGAATCCAGCATCGTAAACTTTTCTTGCTGTGAGTTGAGGCCCATAATGCCCTCCTGTTGGTCCTGTGTGACAATGGTTTAAGATTTAACTAGCTTCATCTCCGAATACACATCAGCGTATTATTCCATCGAGACAACTTTTGAATAAATGTGGATCTTCCCAGAAATAGTGTTTTATATCACTAAAGAATTTCTTTCGTTTTTGGTACGATAATTCTTTTTCAAGGAATCCACATACTAAGTAGTTTGCATAGTCTGCAAACCATGGAATTTCACTATAATCTATCTTCAATAGATATTCATCAGGAAAGTTGTCTTGTATGGCCGATTCATTCAGAACTTCTAATTCGGGATTTTCAAGACGAGAAAGATGATCAGCGGCGAGATTTTCTGCTCCCCTTTTGTCTCGGATTTCAATATCGAACTCTTGTAAGAGCAAGATCCAACTGATTAATCTTGATTTAGCATCTTGTTTTGAAAATAGGTATCTAAGAGCAGAATGGTCAGTATAGACCACCGTTTTTGCTAGAACGAGATATGAACGAAATTTGTCAAAAGCAAAGACAATAGCAAGGAGTTCTTTTTCAGTAGTTATATAATTCGTTTGTGCTCCTTGTAACGTCTTACTAGCATAATATATAGGTTGAAATCGTTTTTCAATCCTTTATCCTAAAACGGCTCCCATTGCAAAATCACTTGCATCGCACATAAGTTCAAATGGTAGATTCCAATTTGGAGTTATCATAATCGGCGCATTAGTGAGTTTTTCTTTAAGAATATTAAAAGATTTGATGCATTCATCTGAAAAGATGAATGGAGCATCTTTTTCTAGGAGTTTATTCATAGGAGTGGCAATTTTATAAAAATCTTTTATGAAACGTCGGTAAAAATCGGCATGCCCTAGAAAACTCCTAACTCCTCTAACATTGGTGAGATGTGGAAGTTTAGCAATTACATCTACTTTAGCTCTATCCACTTTAATTCCTTCCTTTGAAATTTTATAACCAAGAACGATGCCTTCTTTAACCATGAAATGGCATTTCTCCCAATTAAGAACTAGATATGATTGTTCGCATCTAATAAGCATTCGTTCAAGATTAACTAGACATGTTTCAAATGTTTCACCGAAGACTGAAAAGTCATCCATGAAAACTTCCATGCATTCTTCTATCATGTCGTGAAAAATCTCCATCATGCACCTTTGAAAGGTTGCAGGGGCGTTGCAAAGTCCAAATGGCATGCGTTTGTAAGCAAAAGTACCATAATGGCACGTAAATGTGGTTTTCTCTTGGTCCTCGGGTGCTATTGGAATTTGAAAATATCCGAAAAAACCGTCAAGAAAACAATAGTAACTATTTCCGGCTAATCTTTCCAACATTTGATCAATGAAAGGTAAGGGAAAGTGATCTTTTCTGGTGGCGTCATTTAATTTTCTATAATCAATACAAACACGCCATCCTGTTACAGTCCTAGTAGGAATAAGCTCATTTTTCTCATTTGTGATGACAGTCATGCCACCTTTCTTCGGCACGCATTGAACTGGGCTTACCCATGGACTATCAGAGATTGGATAAATTAAACATGCATCAAGCAGTTTAATAATTTCTTTCTTAACAACATCTTGCATATTAGGATTTAGTCTTCATTGGCGTTGCACATATGTTTTATGACCTTCTTCCATAAGGATTTTATGTGTGCAATACGAAGGACTTATTCCTTTAATGTCATGAATCTTCCATGCAATAGCTGGTTTATGAGCTTTTAGCACAGTAATGAGTTGAGATTTTTCATTTTCAGTAAGAGAAGACGATATTATTACAGGTAATTCAGATTCACCATGTAAATAAGTGTATTCCAAATGGTTTGGAAGTGGCTTTAACTCTAATGTCGGTTGTGATGCCCCGTACAAAACCATCGTGTACGAATCATCAACAACAGGATCATTACAAGGTTAAGTACTATATGCGTTTTCAAAAAGAGTTTGCATTCAATAATAAAGTGACGTCATAACCGACATCAAATGTTTTACAATCCAAAAGCATGCTTCACTAAGTAGAAGCAGATAATAAGTGTATGTGACCACAACGATCGTTACAAGTCATAGTTCAAAAGTACTAAAGTTTGAATGCAAGGTAAAGTAGTTCATGCGATGACAACTCTAAGCAGCGGGTGTCTACAGCACGACTAGTACACAGCGGAAGCTAACCTCAAGTACCTGAGAAAAACATGCTTTAAAATGTTAACACAAAGGTTGGTGAGCTATAGTTTAAGTATAACAGTATGTAAGGTAGGCCATGAGATTTCAGTGCTACAAAGAGAGTTTCAAAATAGTATGATAAAGTATATGTTAACCGTGGGCACTTGGTAACTAACTTAACGTTTATACCCCCTGAAAGTACACTTGGCAAGTGTGTATGTATACAAAGTATTAAATACTCGTTAAATGCTAGCGCTACTAGCTCGAGTGGAGATATCAAACCCTATGGATCCATATCTAACATTCGCGTTCACCGGTTCAAAAACCAATGACTAAACGTTACCGAGCTAAAGGGAATGTTTCTGCCGTTATATAACCCACACATATATAAGTTTAAGTACTCGTGCCTAGTATGTAAAACGTAAAATGCACATGTATTCTCAGTTCCCAAAATAAGTTAAAGTAAAAAGGGAATGCTATAACTCACAATGATAATGTAGTCGTAAAGTCGGTTCGGAAAAGGTGTGCAAGTAATCGGTCCGAAGGTCCTCAACCTAAGTCAAATAGTAATAAGTCAGTAAATCGTCTTAATAGGTTTAAAAGTATGTAAATAAGGTCTTAAGGGTCATCATCATTCATCATCAAACAAAAGGCGTAAAGTAAGTTTCGTTTATGAAAGTAGTTTAAAACAAAGGCTGAGTTCGGTCAGTCACCACGGCCTCTACCCTTACTGAATTAAGGTGAGACCAGTACCCGTGGCTCTGTCTATGAGTCCTTTAGTTGTGGTAAAATTTACAGAAGCAAACTCGTCTTGGTTTGACCGTGGCGACGGTCTAAGTACGAGTAGGTCAGAAATTTCTGCACAACGTTAAAGGACATAGTGACGATCGGAGGGCCATAAATCCTAAACCGTAACTCGGATTAAGACGAGTCCTATATGAAAAGTTATCTACTCAAAAAGTTCTATCTAAAAATCATGGTCTCAGTAGCTCAGGTCCACTGGTCTGTTACAGAAACTGCAGGTCAGTAGGGTTTGGACAGAAACAGTAAGTTTAAGTGAGTTCCGGTGGTCTTGGTGCTTGATGTTCATCATGGTTCTCATCCTTGATGCATATAGCTTCAAGTGTACAACACATTGATGTATCTACATCATCTTAACCAAGTCTTGACCATCATAACCCTAGTGCAAGTCTAAGACATGAAGCACAACTCACTTAAGAGTTGCATGTAGTTTGATGAACCAAAGTTACATCAAAGTCTTAGGTTTGACACTTACATGAACTATAATAGAAATATTGAACTCTAAACTTGAAAATAAACTAACTAATCAAGATCTTAAGGTGTAGAACATGGTTCTTAGTTAGATCTTGAAGATCCAAGACCCAAAAGTCTAGATCAAACATAAGTATACAAAGTTATATTTAAAGAAAATTTATTTACATGTTCTTGAACTTTTAAGTTAACTTTTAGTTCAAGATTAATGAGATCAAGTCTAACTTGTAGTATTTGACCATTTAAACTAACTACATGAAATTAAAGTGCATAAAATGAAGAAGTAACTAAGTAAACATGTAATTAGTTCATGGATTGTTCATACTTTAAAGATTCAAACCAAGGTTTGATCTTTAAGAAAGTAAACTTTAAAGTTTACTAACATGACTTTCAAGTATGATTTGTAACACATGAACTTGCAATCTTTTAAGAATGTGTATGTAGAACATAACTAGTAAGTTAAGTTCTTGTGTGTTCTTGAAGATACAAGATAAAATGAAGAATCTAACTAGAAAGTTGATTCTTGTAACAAGTATGTAACAACAACAAGTAAGTAACAATAAACTTCAAGTAACTCAAACAATTAACCAAGTACAAGTAACAAACAACAATTGATGATGATGATGATGATTCTTGTAGCCAAGGCTACGGTTTTGATACAAGAAAGAAGGAAGAAACTTGAACATAATACTTACAAGTTAAGAGAAATAAGAGAGAAAATGTTTGAGAGAAAAAGAGAGGTAAGTGTGTGTGTGTTTTGGAATGAGAGATATGTGAATGAATAAGTAAGCAAAATTGAAACAAAACACTATATGAGGAGCACCTAAACCGACGGTTTAGGAGTGCGGGAGGGAGGATGGAGTTGTTTGTTGGTTACTAACATGAAAAGCTTACAAAAGTTGGTTAAAAGATGTAGTTTCATGGGGATAAGCTGCTAACTAGATTATAAGAGCCTTAAACAACTAGTTACTCTTGTAAGTACTACTTACATATAATATTGGGCTAGCTAAGTCCATTAAAATGGGTAGGGTGGGCTTGTAAGCCCAAAGTCATAAGTCCATTTTACTAATAAAGCCCAAGTTCACTTAATTAACAATTTAATCCATTTAAAGCCCAAGTAACTAATTAATAGTCTTAGTTAATTAAAATGATTAATAAAACTTAATCATGAATGTAAATAATATATCTAAAAATATTATTCGTGAAAGTTTCGAGTGTCACAAAGACGTTTCGGGCAATAAAAGTCAAGTTCGGGCAATCATGGCAACATGTAAATGTAATAACATACATTCGTTTAATCACACGTATTAATAATAATGATTATTAATAAATAAACGTTGGAAAATCTAGGGTCGTTACATTACCCACCTGTTAAAGAAAATTTCGTCCCGAAATTTAAGCTGAGGTAGATGGAGGAGTCGGGAAAAGGTGAGGATACTTCCGCATCATTTGATCCTCTCGCTCCCAAGTAAACTCAGGTCCTCGTTTGGCATTCCATCGCACTCGGACGATCGGAATCTTGTTGCGTTTCAAAGTTTTGATCTTACGATCCATAATCTCAACAGGTTCTTCCACAAAGTGGAGTTTGTCGTCAATTGTAAGTTCTTCCAGTGGTATGATAAGTTCTGGTGCAGCAAGTCACTTCTTCAAGTTTGACACATGGAAGGTAGGATGAACTGAGCTCAATTGTGCTGGTAGATCCAAACGGTATGCAACGGGTCCAACACGTTCCAACATTTCAAAAGGACCAATGTATCGTGGGTTTAACTTTCCACGTTTTCCAAAACGAATCACACCTTTCCAAGGTGCAACCTTCAACATATCACGATTACCAACGTTGAATTCAAAGTCTTTACGTTTAAGATCGGCATAACTCTTTTGGCGATCTCGCGCAGTCTTAAGTCTAGCTTGAATCTGAGAAATCTTCTCCGTTGTTTCATGGACTACCTCGGGTCTGGTGATTTGCTTTTCGCCTACTTCGGCCCAACAAATAGGAGATCGGCACTTGCGGCCATACAATGCTTCAAAAGGTGCAGCATTAATGCTCGAGTGATAACCGTTGTTGTACGAGAATTTGGCTAGTGGCAAATGCCACTCCCAGGCTTTTCCAAAGTCAATGACACATGCACGCAACATGTCCTCCAAGGTCTGAATCATTCGTTCACTTTGCCCGTCAGTCTGAGGATGATAAGCAGTACTCATGTCAAGACGAGTTCCCATGGCTTCTTGCTAAGAACGCCAGAATCTAGAAGCAAAACGGGGATCGCGATCGGAGATGATCGATAAAGGTACACCATGACGAGATACAACCTCTTTGATGTATAGCTGAGCAAGTATTTCCATTGTATCAGTTTCCTTCATCGCTAGGAAGTGTGCAGATTTGGTAAGGCGGTCAACAATAACCCAAATGGTATCGTATCCGCCCAATGTCTTTAGCAGCTTAGTAATGAAATCCATGGTGATCCTTTCCCACTTCTATTGTGGTATTTCCGGCTGTTGAAGTAATCCAGAAGGTCTCTGATGCTCGGCTTTAACTTTCGCACAAGTCAAACACTTCCCAACATAAGTTGCAACATCCTTCTTAAGATTCGGCCACCAATACTGTTCTTTAAGGTCGTGGTACATCTTGCCCGCACCGGGGTGAATTGAATATCTCGATTTATGTGCTTCATCAAGTATCAGGTTCCGTAGATCTCCATAAAGAGGTACCCAAATTCTTCCTGCATAACATCGGAGTCCAGACTCCCTAACCTCGAATCGAGAGACAAGTATGTTCAAATGTTCATGAGATATATTCTCCTCCTTGAGAGCCTCATCTTGGGCTACTCTGATCTGGCTGTTGAGGTTCGAATGGATGGTGATGTTCAGAGCCCTAACACGAAGAGGTGCCGTCCTCTCCTTTCGGCTTAAAGCGTCAGCTACAACATTGGCCTTGCCAGGGTGATAACGGAGTTCACAATCGTAGTCGTTGAGCGTCTCATATTCAGTTGCTTCTGATCGAAGATGTGCTGGAGACTCTTGTGATCGGTGAAGATAGTGCTCTTAGTTCCATACAAATAGTGTCTCCACAATTTGAGTGCAAAGACAACGGCTCCAAGTTCGAGATCGTGAGTAGTGTAGTTCCGCTCGTGAATCTTCAGTTGGCGGGAGGCGTAGGTAATAACTTTTGATCGTTGCATCAGTACACAACCAAAACCACTCTCCGAAGCATCACAATAAACAATGAAATCGTCACTGCCTTCGGGAAGTGATATGATAGGTGCTGTGGTTAACTTCTTCTTCAAAGTTTAAAATGCTGATTCGTGTGCGGGTTCCCAAATGAACTTCTTGCCCTTGTGAGTCAGCGCGGTCAAAGGACGCGCAATCAGAGAAAATCCTTCGATGAATCTTCGGTAGTACCCGACGAGACCTAGGAATTGGCGAATATGAGTCGGAGTAGTAGGGGTCTCCCACTTGCTGATGGCTTCAATCTTGGCGGGATCAACTTTAATACCCTGGTCGCTCACAACATGACCCAGAAATTGTACTTCCTTCAACCAAAATTTACACTTGGAGAATTTGGCGTAAAGTTGCTCTTGTCTCAAGAGTTCAAGTACTAGTCGGAGGTGTTGCTCATGTTCTTCTTCGCTCTTAGAGTAGATGAGGATATCATCTATGAAGACGATAACAAACTTGTCCAAGTCAGGCTTGCAGACACGATTCATGAGGTCCATGAACACGGCAGGTGCATTTGTCAAACCGAATGGCATCACGAGAAACTCATAATGACCATAACGGGTCCTGAATGCAGTTTTCATCACGTCACTTTCTTTCACCCTCAGCTGGTGATATCCGGATCGCAAATTGATCTTTGAGTAGACACTCGATCCTTGTAGTTGATCAAAAAGATCGTCAATTCTAGAAAGAGGATACCGATTCTTGATTGTCAATTTGTTGAGTTCACGGTAGTCGATACACATACGGAAGGATCCATCCTTCTTCTTTACAAACAACACAGGTGCGCCCCAAAGCGAGAAACTTGGTTGGATAAACCCTCGATCTAACAGCTCTTGTAGTTGACTCTGTAATTCTTGCATCTCAGAAGGTGCGAGTCTATAAGGTGCGCGAGCTACAGGTGCAGCTCTTGGCACTAAATCAATCTGAAACTCTACTGCTCTCTGCGGCGGTAATCCAGGAAATTCCTCTGAGAAGACATCGGAAAATTCGTTCACAATTCGAACGTCGTTCACGCTCTTCACCTTAGTTTCCACTGCTTTCACATGTGCTAGGACAGCAAAACGTCCCTTCTTCATGATCTTTTCGCTTTCACGCAACTAATGAGGTTCAACTTCGAGGTACATCTCTCTCCATAGATAACCAGTGGTTCGCCATCTCCTTGTGGTATGCGAAGTGCTTTATCTCCACAAATAATATCTGCCTTTATCTTACTCAACCAATCCATACCAACAATCACGTCAAAACTTCCCAGTTTGATAGGTATCAAATCAATTTCGAAATCTGCTCCACCTATGTTGATAATAGCTCCACGACTAATATGGTCAACCTTTTCAAGTTTTCCATTGGCGACCTCGACAAGCATACTCTCTTTTAATGGGACTAGTGACCAATTAATCTTATCGCAAAAATGTCTACATACATAACTCCTATCCGCACCAGTATCAAACAAGACAGAAGCTAAAAGATTATTGATTTTGAATATACCTGTCACCAAGTCGGGGTTATCGCGTGCATCCCTTGCATTAACATTAAAAGCTCTACCACGGGGTGGTCCTCCGTCTTTTCGCTTGTTTGGGCACGCATTTCTGAAATGGCCCGTCTGTCCACATTCGTAACACTTCTTCGGCCCATTGGTGTTTGGCTTCCCATTCAAAGTGGTGACCTTGCAGTCCTTTCCGATATGCCCAGACCATTGGTACTTCTCGCAGACGACATTGCAATACCCAGTGTGGTGTTTGTAACACCTCTTGCATTGTGGTAAGGTTCCTTTGTAGTTCGGGTTGGTGTTCGTGTTGTTGTTGGGATTAGGGTTTCCACCGTTGTTGTGCCTCTTGGCGGGGGTTTGATCGTAGTTTCTCCCCCTGTTGTTATTGTTGTTGTTGTGGTTGTTGTGATTGTTATCCCATTTCCTCTTTTTCTACTACCAGCCTCAAACTTAACCTTTTCCGGCTCATCAATAAGAATCTGATTCATGAGGATATGCGCCATGCGCATTGCTTCGGGAACATTTGGTGGTTTGGACGATGTGACGTTTCCCTTGATGGACTTAGGGAGTCCCCAGAAGTATCTCTCCATACGCTTGAATTCCGGTGTGACCATTGTCGGACACATAAGAGCTAGTTCCAAAAATCTCCTGTTGTAACCATCAAGGTTGTTCCCAACGGCCTTTAACTGCATGAATTCGATTTCCATCTTCTGGATTTCGGTTCATTGCCGCTTTAAATTCCTCTCATGGCGTAGCATACGCCTCATCGATACCTTTCGCTTGAGCTAACGTGTTCCACCACGTTAGCGCGCCGTCAGATAGCGTGCAAGATGCAAACTTGGTTTTATTATCCTCTGAACCGTTGCTAACTCGGAATACTGATTCAAGTTTCTCGAACCATCTGGTGAGACCAACTGGTCCCTCAGTGCCGCTGAAGTTATGCGGTTTGCAGCTCTGGAATTCCTTGTAAGTACACCCAGTTCGAACGGGTGGGACAACCGGTGGTGGTGGCGGTGGAGCTTGGAGGTTTCTTTCTGCTAGGGCTCTGGCTACACGTTCTTGGATCATCTCTTCAATTTGAGCAGCAGTAGGTGTGGATCGACCGTTAGCCATGATGTTCTAAACAAAAGTTTTGACTCAAGTCAAATCCAGTATGCAAGTAGTAATAATACAGTATATGGTAACCAACATGGAATCAAAACATCTCATGTTATTAAATAACGCATCTAGGTACAAATACCACAGAATCATCGTACAGTAATGTAAATAGAACATCGTGCAAGAATTAAATAACACAAAGTTCCATTCATTAATAATAATGAGTTTCATACATCTGAATAAGTCCGTACAATACATAAGTGAAACATAAAACTACAACTAGATTACATAACGAAATCTAAATACAAAAGTCCTACGGTGAAGGTGGGTGAAGGATGTCTAAAACCTGAGCCAACTGCTCCTCAAGCTCAGTAACCCGAGCTCGGAGGATTCCCACCTCCCTTGTCAATTCCTCGACAGTGGGAGCTGCTGGGGCAGGCGGTGCCGGCGGTGCAGGTGGTGCCGGTGGTGCAGATGGTGCCGGTGGTGCAGCCCTCACGAAACGAGGTTCAGATGTCCCGGTTCCAGAAATAGTAAGCACGTAACGAGGTACCTTACGTATGAGTGGGTCGGCAGGGTACGGCACAAGCCGCTTACGGGCAGTAACCCTCCGACGCCGACCAAAAGCGTCAGTGAAAGCACGACCTCCATTCACCCCTGGAATAACGGTGCCATCAGGACGGTACCGCTTCTTCGGTGGGGTGGAGGGTGCCTGCATAGGTATATCAATAGGGTCCTCATCGTCACTGGAGTCATCTGAAGAGGTGTCATCTGATGGAGCATCAGTGGAAGACCCGTCGTCTGAATCATGTGGTGGCGACACTGGTGGCTCAACTGGCAGTCCGAAGGCGGCCAACATCTGTCTGTGTCTGCCTGGAAGAATCGGCACTAAACATCCATCGGGAGTGCGTCAGCAAGGCGTGCACATATGGTTACGAAATGGCCCTTCCCCGAACTCCGCAGGAATCTCAATCCCACCGATGCGGGGCTGTGACCCTGAGGGTCCGAGAGCAGACGGATCTGGAATCTCCGTAGGGCCCACGTGTCCATCAGAAGTAGTCACTGGTGCAGGCGGTAGGCTGCTAGTCCCGGAAGATGAAGCGCCGGGGTCACTCGTGCGTGTCGGAATCGGTGGATCGGCAACGGTGGTAGGTGGAGTAGCTGAAGAGTCTAAACTGCCCAAAACGCTAGCAGGTGGTACATCCGACATCTGAACAAGGAAAAATAAATTTTCCATGTCAGTAAGTCATAAAGCAAGCACGTATTAGGCCAACAGTTTAAATCATGTATAACAATAAGTAGCATGGCAATAATAACGAATCGTACAGAAGTAGCATGAAATCGAAAGCAAGTAATATCATGCAGTAGTGAAATCATGTAGTAGCATACGGCATATAGCAGTAAAAGTAAGCAGCAGCATGCAGTAAGTTTAGTAGAAACACGTAAACTAGCAAGTTGTAGTTAGTCCTATTAGTGAATCCTACTCGGGTCGGTCTTAGACTCACTAATGCAACCTAATTCCCTACAACCAATGCTCTGATACCAAATGTGATGCCCCGTACAAATCCATCGTGTACGAATCATCAACAATAGGATCATTACAAGGTTAAGTACTATATACGTTTTCAAAAAGAGTTTGCATTCAATAATAAAGTGACGTCATAACCGACATCAAATGTTTTACAATCCAAAAGCATGCTTCACTAAGTAGAAGCAGATAATAAGTGTATGTGACCACAACGGTCGTTACAAGTCATAGTTCAAAAGTACTAAAGTTTGAATGCAAGGTAAAGTAGTTCATGCGATGACAACTCTAAGAAGCGGGTGTCTACAGCACGACTAGTACACAGCGGAAGCTAACCTCAAGTACCTGAGAAAAACATGCTTTAAAACGTCAACACAATGGTTGGGGAGCTATAGTTTAAGTATAACAGTATGTAAGGTAGGCAACGAGATTTCAGTGCTACAAAGAGCGTTTCAAAATAGTATGATAAAGTATATGTTAACCGTGGGCACTTGGTAACTAACTTAACGTTTATACCCCCTGAAAGTACACTTGGCAAGTGTGTATGTATACGAAGTATTAAACACTCGTTAAATGCTAGCGCTACTAGCCCGAGTGGGGATGTCAAACCCTATGGATCCATATCTAAGATTCGCGTTCACCGGTTCAAAAACCAATGACTAAACGTTACCGAGCTAAAGGGAATGTTTCTGCCGTTATATAACCCACACATATATAAGTTTAAGTACTCGTGCCTAGTATGTAAAACATAAAATGCGCATGTATTCTCAGTTCCCAAAATAAGTTAAAGTAAAAAGGGAATGCTATAACTCACAATGATAATGTAGTCGTAAAGTCGGTTCGGAAAAGGTGTGCAAGTAATCGGTCCGAAGGTCCTCAACCTAAGTCAAATAGTACTAAGTCAGTAAATCGTCTTAATAGGTTTAAAAGTATGTAAATAAGGTCTTAAGGGTCATCATCATTCATCATCAAACAAAAGGCGTAAAGTAAGTTTCGTTTATGAAAGTAGTTTAAAACAAAGGCTGAGTTCGGTCAGTCACCACGGCCTCTAACCTTACTGAATTAAGGTGATACCAGTGCCCGTGGCTCCGTATATGAGTCCTTTAGTTGTGGTAAAATTTACAGAAGCAAACTCGTCTTGGTTTGACCGTGGCGACGGTCTAAGTGCGAGTAGGTCAGAAATTTCTGCCCAACGTTAAAGGACATAGTGACGATCGGAGGGCCATAAATCCTAAACCATAACTCGGATTAAGACGAGTCCTATATGAAAAGTTATCTACTCAAAAAGTTCTATCTAAAAATCATGGTCTCAGTAGCTCAGGTCTACTGGTCTGTTACAGAAACAGCAGGTCAGTAGGGTTTGGACAGAAACAGTAAGTTTAAGTGAGTTCCGGTGGTCTTGGTGCTTGATGTTCATCATGGTTCTCATCCTTGATGCATATAGCTTCAAGTGTACAACACATTGATGTATCTACATCATCTTAACCAAGTCTTGACCATCATAACCCTAGTGCAAGTCTAAGACATGAAGCACAACTCACTTAAGAGTTGCATGTAGTTTGATGAACCAAAGTTACATCAAAGTCTTAGGTTTGACACTTACATGAACTATAATAGAAATATTGAACTCTAAACTTGAAAATAAACTAACTAATCAAGATCTTAAGGTGTAGAACATGGTTCTTAGTTAGATCTTGAAGATCCAAGACCCAAAAGTCTAGATCAAACATAAGTATACAAAGTTATATTTAAAGAAAACTTATTTACATGTTCTTGAACTTTTAAGTTAACTTTTAGTTCAAGATTAATGAGATCAAGTCTAACTTGTAGTACTTGACCATTTAAACTAACTACACGAAATTAAAGTGCATAAAATGAAGAAGTAACTAAGTAAACATGTAACTAGTTCATGGTTTGTTCATACTTTAAAGATTCAAACCAAGGTTTGATCTTTAAGAAAGTAAACTTTAAAGTTTACTAACATGACTTTCAAGTATGATTTGTAACACATGAACTTGCAATCTTTTAAGAAAGTGTATGTAGAACATAACTAGTAAGTTAAGTTCTTGTGTGTTCTTGAAGATACAAGATAAAATGAAGAATCTAACTAGAAAGTTGATTCTTGTAACAAGTATGTAACAACAACAAGTAAGTAACAATAAACTTCAAGTAACTCAAACAATCAACCAAGTACAAGTAACAAACAACAATTGATGATGATGATGATGATTCTTGTAGCCAAGGCTACGGTTTTGATACAAGAAAGAAGGAAGAAACTTGAACATAATACTTACAAGTTAAGAGAAATAAGAGAGAAAATGTTTGAGAGAAAAAGAGAGGTAAGTGTGTGTGTGTTTTGGAATGAGAGATATGTGAATGAATAAGTAAGAAAAATTGAAACAAAACACTCCATGAGGATCACCTAAACCGACGGTTTAGGAGTGGGGGAGGGAGGATGGAGTTGTTTGTTGGTTACTAACATGAAAAGCTTACAAAAGTTGGTTAAAAGATGTAGTTTCATGGGGATAAGTTGCTAACTAGATTCTAAGAGCCTTAACCAACTAGTTACTCTTGTAAGTACTACTTACATGTAATATTGGGCTAGCTAAGTCCATTAAAATGGGTAGGGTGTGCTTGTAAGCCCAAAGTCATAAGTCCATTTTACTAATAAAGCCCAAGTTCACTTAATTAACAATTTAATCCATTTAAAGCTCAAGTAACTAACTAATAGTCTTAGTTAATTAAAATGATTAATAAAACTTAATCATAAATGTAAATAATATCTAAAAATATTATTCGTGAAAGTTCCAAGTGTCACAAAGACGTTTCGGGCAATAAAAGTCAAGTTCGGGCAATCATGGCAACATGTAAATGTAATAACATACATTCGTTTAATCATACGTATTAATAATAATGATTATTAATAAATAAACGTTGGAAAATCCAGGGTCGTTACATCGGTGGTTCTTCTATCGATGATTTATATCGATATCTGTCTTCTTCTTTTAGCATTTAAATTCATATCCATTAGCCATAAGTGTAGCTAACATTTCAGTTTCATCAATTGATTCAGTTCCTTCTCCTAAAGAACATTCTCCTGTTCCTTGTAATTCTGGAAATTCTTCTAACAATTCTGCATGTGAATATATAGTTTGAATATAATAACATGTATCATCTGCAGATTGCGGTTGTTGCATTGCTCTATCAACTGAAAAGGTAACACTATCGTCCTCTATACTTAGGGTCAGTTTCTTACCAAACATGTCTATTATTGCTTTAGCCGTGTTTAAGAATGGTCTTCCTAATATGAGAGGAACTTGAGAATCTTCTTCCATGTCCAGAATAACAAAATCTACTGGAAATACTAAAGTACCAACTTTAACTAGCATGTTCTCCATTATCCCTCTAGGATATTTTACTGATCGATCGGCTAGTTGTATGCTTATTCGTTTTGGTTTCAATTCTCCAAGGTCTAGTTTAGCGTATAGCGAATATGGCATTAGATTTATACTAGCACCTAAGTCTGCCAATGCTTCTATTGAACTAAGACTTCCCAGAAAACATGGAATTGTGAAACTTCCTGGATCAGATAATTTTTCTGGTATCTTATTCAACAGCACTGCAGAACAATTAGCATTCATAGTAACAGCCGAGAGTTCTTCCATTTTCTTTTTATTTGTGATTAGATCTTTCAAGAATTTGGCATATCTAGGCATTCCTGAAATCACATCAATGAAAGGAAGATTGACATTTATTTGTTTAAACATATCCAAGAATTTGGATTGCTCGGCTTCAAGTCTTTCTTTTCTCATTTTACTTGGGTAAGGAAGTGGTGGTTGGTATGGTTTAACATAAGGTTTAGTCTTAACTGTGTTATCTTCATTAATGTAACGACCCGCACTTTTTCGATCATTCTATACTTATAAGATTAATATTTACATAAATTAAACCTTACCAACATGATAAGCAATCCAAATTGTCGAGACTTATGTTTTTCGAAAAGAGATTTACACAACGTTTGACCGTCTAGTTTGACCGATGATATCACGAACTATACAATATATGATAATTATACGTTTGTATATATATATGTATATATACATGTTTAACATGATTTAAGGATGTTTTAATACCTCATTTTGTATTAATAACAATAAGTTATAAGTATATTTTGAAACTACTAACTTAAGTTTTCAAAACGATAACCATACGTAACGTTATTTGACTTAAATACTTATGACATATAATGTTTATATATATATCGTATAAGTAATGTATTTAATCATTTTTAAGGACTTAAATACATAAAACCATATAAGTATATTCACAAAAGATAGCTATATTTGAATCCTCGTTCCGTTTTCACAAGATTTCTATACGTATACTTAGGGTATATGTACCCGTATAAATACGTAGTTTCTAGAAGTTTTACTATTGAAAAATACCAATTATTAGACTTCAATTATATGATCTTAGCAGCCTTTGATTAGTCAATACATGTGGGATCATATATGAGGACTTTTGAGCTAAAAATCAAAAAAATAAAGTCTATATATACATATACATATATACGCCTATATACACATATGCACACTTTCATAACAATTTTCTTTCAAGTTAAATGATCTTCTAAACTCTCTTATCTTCAACCTTCAAGTGTTCTTCAAGGTCCTCATAAGTTTTTAGCTTCAAAACATCACTTAATCATCATAAGAAAACCCTTACAAAAATACTTCAAGAAAACCTTCCAAGAACATCAACTTACTTCCAATCTTTCATCCACTTCCATCACCCTTTTGGTTCTAGGTTATTACTCCTCTTTTACAGCAACCTTGTCCAAGGAACTTGAGGTAGAATCTATGTTCATAACCTTATTCGATTCATATATATATAGCTATCTTATTTTGTGGTATAAAATTTTAACAACAAGAACATAGTTTGAATGTTTTCAAACTTGTTTGCAAACTAAATAGATCCTTCTAACTTAACTTTTAAAATACTCCAAGACCTGTAATATAACTTAAATATATGCTAATTTAACAAGGTATAACTTGGTTTTTCAAAGATTATCTTAAAAACTGTTTTTACGACGTCGGAGTGCCACCGAGGACTGTTTTGGGTTGGATAATTAAAAACTATCTTAAACTTTGAATTGGAGGTTTATGTTCTGGAAAAATGATTTTTACTATGGATATGATAACACATAAAAATTCCATGATTTAATTCAAAGTATAAGTATTTTTAGAAAAATAATCATTTAAGGTTGTTTACATAAAGGAAAATGTTTAACTTCATAAGTTTCACTAAAGTTTCACCTATGCCGTGTGATTTTGAATACAAACCAAGGTATTTTCAGTTCATAGTCTTAAAGAGGGACTCGATCCAAGGAGATGGCAAGTTGAATCAACGAAAACGGATTTATAACGAAGAAACTATGACCGAAACAAAATTGGTTATCCAAGACTTGTTTAACTTCGGGATTAATTGGGAAAAATTTAATAAAATCACATCTTTCTAAGATAACATGATATTTTATATAATTCAATTTTATATGGTTCAGGATCACCCGTAAACAACACGAGAAGATTAATCATAAGATCCCATGATTGTACGCAACACGTCATTTGACAACACCGGTACTTTATGTACGCAACACGTCATTTGACAACACCGGTACCGTGGGTCAAGATTAATCTCGACCAATACATATACGATGGGGTTTTATTTATTTCGTTGGGGGTTTTATTTATTTCATTGCGGGTATATTAAACATCTAAAAATGAACCATTAAAATTGAATTACTAACAACGAACTGCTAACTACGGACTAAGGAATTATTCAAAGTATTAAAAGTATAACAAGTATATATATGTGACGTTTGTTTAAAAAGAAAAGGTATTGATATATTATATATGGATAGGTTCGTGATATCAACCGGAGACCAAGTCAAATTATATATATATATCTTCAAGACGAAAGTGAGTATATAGTCCCACTTTTAAACTCTAAATATTTCGGGATGAGAATACATGTATTTTATGTTTTACAATATGGACACAAGTAACTGAAAAATATATTCTACGTTGAGTTGTACCACTGGCATACTTCCCTGTAGCTTGGTAACTAATATTTACAGCGGTATTGTAAACGCGAATCCTGTTGATAGATCTATCGGGCCTGACAACCCCAACCGGACTGGACGACCAGTATTCAACGGTTGCACAGTACTTCGTTTCGTGACTACACTTGGTACAGTGTAGTAAGATTTCATATTAAAGGGAATATGCGACGTGATTAATTGTTAAGTATGGTTACCAAGTGCTCAACCACTTAGAATATTTTTATTAAACTGTTTATATACGAAATCTTGTGGTCTATATATATATTGCTGCCGGCACTAAACCTATATCTCACCAACTTTATGTTGACCTTTTAAAACATGTCTATTCTCAGGTGATTTCTAAAAGCTTCCGCTGCATTATGTTGAATTTGAGCAGGATCTTGCGTACGCATATTTGTGTCAAAAATAAGACTGCATATCCAAGAACTTGTGTTGTAAAATATGCTAGAAATCGTGTTGTTATCATCATTTGTAAAGTTTGTAAGTCGAAGATTATCGCTAAACGATAATCATCTTTATTTCGTCCAAAGCTTGTATCAAAAATAAGAATCATGGTTTGTAATGTATAATATATGCAGTTTTTCTTTTAAAAATATCGCATATAGAGGTCAATACCTCGCAATGAAATCATACGTTATCTAACACGTTCTTACGGTTAAGGACGGGTTATGACAATTAACCTTTTCAACTACCGGTTCTGTTTCCTTATCTTGCTCAGGTTGTGGTTCTTGTGGAGTAGGAATAGCTTCATCAGAAATTACAGGTATTTCAGGTGGTTTAAGTGTAATACCACTTCTTGTGGTAATGGCTTTAGCTGTTTCATTCCGGGGGTTAGCATTTGTATCACTAGGTAGACTTTCCGGTTTTCTTTCACCTATTAACCTTGCTAGGTTATTTACTTCTTGTTCCAAATTTTGAATAGAAGCTTGTTGATTTCTAAATGCTTGAGCATTTTGTTCATTGGTTTGTTTCTGAGATGTGAAAAACTGCGTTTGGGATTCAACTAGCTTCGACATCATATCTTCTAAATTTGGCTTTTTATCATCGGTTTGTGGTGGTTTATTTTGAAAAATAGGTCTTTACTGATTGTAAGTATTATTGGATACTTGTTGGTTGTTAGGACCTTGTTGGTTGTTGTATGGAACATTTCGGTTATAATTCTGGTTTTGATTGTAGATTGGTCTTGGCGGTTGATAATTATTCTGATAATTATTTCCAGGCCTTTGGTTTATGTATGAAACATTCTCTCTTTGTTCCATTGTTAGTTCAATACTGAGACAATCTTTTGTCAAATGTGGTCCTCCACACTGCTCACAACTAATTCGTATTGAGTGGATATCTTTAGTCATCTTTTCCATTCGTCTCTCGATAGCATTTATCTTTGCAGAAATGGAATCGAAGTCATGGCTAGAATTAGCTCTAGCTGCTTTAGATGATCTAAGGATATATTTTTCTTGGTGCTACTCATGTGAGTGGGAAGCAGTGTTATCAATAATTTTGTAAGCGCCAGTTGCGGTTTTCTTCATAATGGAACCACCAGCTGCTATATCGATGTCTTTTCTTGTAGTGATGTCGCATCCTTGGTAGAATATTTGTACTATTTGACAAGTGTCTAAACCATGTTGCGGACATCCTCTTAATAACTTTCCAAATCTTGTCCACGCCTCATATAGAGTTTCATTTGGCTTTTGTGTGAACGTAACAATTTCTCCTTGAAGTCTTACGGCTTTAGATGCCGGAAAGAATTGTTTAAGAAATTTTTCAACAAAAACGTCCCATGTATCAATCGCCCCTTCAGGTAACGATTCTAACCAATCTTTGGCTTCTCCCTTTAAAGTCCAGGGAAATAACATGAGATATATCTGTTCATCCTCCACTTCTCTTATTTTAAATAGAGTGCAGATCCTATTAAATGTACGAAGATGTTCATTTGGATCTTCGTTCGGTGCACCACTAAATTGGCATTGATTAGTTACCATGTGCGGAATTTGTCCTTTGATTTCATAATCTGGCGTATTAATGTCTGGTTGAGTAATTGCGTGACCTTGGCCAGTGCGTTTAGCTCTCATTCGGTCTTCCATACTTAGAGGTTCTAGATTTTCCATGATTGAATTTGTTGAATCTGAATCACTAGAGTATTCTGATTTAATGGGTTGTTCCTCGACAATTTCCGTTTGAATTATTAGTGGTTCCGGAGGAAAGATTAGTGGTTCAGGATCTCTGAATTGTCCTTGAATATCCCCCGGATTCTCAATTGTGAGGTCGGGTTCAAAAAAAGGATTATCGGAAATTTGAATTGGAGTACTTGGTCGACTGGATGACGATTCTAAAGAAAAATCAACGGCGACAATATTTGCTAGATGTCTTGATCGAGTTACAGGTGGTGAACATACAAAAGGTGGTGAACGTTTTGCTCGGTGCATTCACTGAATATCCTATTAGTTATAAAAGATAAAAATTATATAAGCTATCAAATTAATAGACTTTTCTACTTTTGCCCACGTTTCGAATAGCCAATAGATGCAGCAGGGAGCCAGAACCCTTTAAATCGGAAGCTCACAACTCAGCCACTAACAAATCCAACTATTAGTACGAAGCAGAAAATTTTGGATGTCTATCAATTTAACCTCTTAAAATAATGTTTCGTTGAAATTTAAAGAAATTTTAGAGAAGAAATAGAAAAAAACTGAGTCCTAAAAACTAGAGCGGCGAAAAATAAGAAAGAAAAAGAGCGCGTCGAAAAACGTCGAAAAACGTCGAAAAATAAAAAGGAACTAAAAACTAAGAATTAAAAGTTGTGTCTAAAGATATTAAAGCTTAAAAGAAAAACTAAATTCCAAATGACAATAACTTAAAAAGGTACTAATATCTTAAAACGGCGTCGCAAAATTCTAAAGCACCTAAATCTTAGTCTAAAGAAAAAGCACTTAAGAGATTTTACGGCAAAGCCCAAAAATCTAGAAATAAAAATAACTATGGCAAAAACTATGACTTAAAACTAATTACGAGCGAAAAATACAAATATTACGCTAAAACAAATAAAAAGATACAAAATATAAAAATAAACTTAAAGTTGTAAAAAGTATAATTTTTATAAAAATATTATTTTTATATTATTTATTTTATAAACATATTAATTTTTATATAATTTATAAAACTAAATAAACTAAATAAAACAAATTAATTAAAACTTAAAATTAAATAATTAAATACATAACCCTAATTAGGGTTTTAATTAAATAATAATTATAATTATTACACCGTAATTATTACAGGAATCAGTCAACTGTGGCGTGTCAGGTATGTTCATACGATCGCATTAATTTTTGCCTTCGGGCTCATGCGGTCGCATGAGCTAGGGTTTCGGGCCAGGTTCTGGGCAACTACAGTAAAGGGCCGAGTAGTTTTATATTTTTTTTTCTTTCTGTTTTGCTGTTTATTTTTAAAATAAATAAATATTTATATAAAATAATAAAATACTTATATTTAAAAACTAAAATAGAAATAAAAATACTTTTTTAACTTTATATATTTTAAACAAACTCTTAAAAATAAATATATAGATATTTTTCTTTTATATTTTTGCATATTTCTTTTAAAATTTAAAACGTATATTTTTATACAAAGAACTATAAAAAAATTCTTTTTTTTATATATATAGCGTTTTGCTTCCGGCGTTTTAGTGTCCCCGGCAGCGGCGCCAAAAATACTTGATGTGTGCGAGGTGGTGTATAAAATAGTTATATTTTTTACAAGGAAATACTATTAAATACGATACAATTTTACACAAGTGATTTATTTATTTATAGAGTGGATATACCTAAACCTTGCTACAACACTTATAGGCAGTGTACCTAATCATACAGTAGTGTAGTTTTTAGTAAGTTCGGTTCGTTCCACAGGGATCTTTAAAACAAACTTAACGCTATATTTTTAAAAACCATATTTGTAAAAATACAAAAATATATAAGTAATATTATTATTATTATAAAAAGGGCGTTTTTACCGTTTAATGACCGGTTTTTCGATTTTAAAACTTTAGTCGCAGTTAAAACCTAATGTAAAATATTAAAAATAAATATAACTTAATTTAAAGCGTAAAGTAAATAACGATAATGAAATTGCGATAAATAAAAGTGCGATAAAATAAAATTGCGATAATTAAAGAGTACGATAATTAAAAATGCAATTAAATAAAATGACAATAAATAAAAGTGCGATAATTAAAAGTGCAATTAAATATGAAATATATAAATTATGCTTATTTAAACTTCCATAATCATGATGTTTGACGTGTTGATTTTAGTTTTATTACCATGGGTTAATTGTCCTTTATCCTGGATTATTCAATATGTCCGTCTGATTTTTGTCCATAACAGTCCATCAGTCATAAATATAAAGTGCGAGTGTCCTCGTTAAATTATTCTTATATCTGAAGTTAAATATTCCAACTAATTGGGGACTTAAACTGTAACAAGGTCTTAATACTTTGTTTAATAATTACACCAGGATATCGACTGTGTGTAACCCAATGTTTTAATACTTTGTTAACAATTACGCCAAGTGTCCTTGTACATAATTCACCCCTGTTTTAATAAGTATATTAACTATTAATTCATTCCCGTGTCCGGTTAAATGAATGATTATTCGTACATATAAATATCCCGCCCATCGTGTCCGATCGAGTGTATGTGGTTATTTATAGGTACGTCTAATTGTAAATCTTTATTTTAAATTAACAAACTATCATTTAGTTAAACAAATATAAAGCCCATTAATAGCCCATAGTATCCCACAAGTTTCGTTTTTTTTTTATCCAAACCCCAATTATGGTCCAAAGCCCAATTACCCAATTTTAGTATTTAGCCCAACATCACGATTACTTCGGCATTAAATAAGCATAATAATAACTTAGCTACGAGACATTAAATTAAAAAGATTGAACATAACTTACAATGATTAAAAATAGCATAGTGTTACACGGCCATATTTTCGACTTACACCCTTACAACATTCGCTAACATACCCTTATTATTAGAATTTAAAATTAAAATTAAAATTAAAATTATAATATATATTTATATTATACGAGTGAGAGATAGAGGAAAGATATATGGATATATGATCACCAAACTGCGAAATTTATAGGCATGTGGCCAGCCACCTACTGCCATGCGATCGTATGGAAAATGCTCTTCCAGGCCATGCGATCGCATGGCTTGCTTTTCCAGCTCACAGGTCTTTGTTTGTTTATTTGCCGACGTTTTAATAAATAAATATAATATATAAATAATTTTAAGAATTATTTAAATATTATATTATATTTATGTGCATAGTTGACTTGTAATTTTTAGTCCGTTGCGTCGAGCGTTGAGAGTTGACTCTGGTCGCGGTTCCGGATTTTCGAATTTCCTTGCGTACAATTTAATATCTTGTATTTTGCGTTTTGCGTCTTGTACTCTTGTAATTTTGAGACGTTTCTCATCAATAATTTGAACCGCTTTGATTGTACTTTGTACTTTTGAGCTTTTTGGTCATTTGCATCTTCAATTCGTCGAATCTGTCTTTTGTCTTCACCTTTTATTATTTAAACGAATATTACTTGTAAATAGAACAATTGCAACTAGAAGCATGTCTTTCTTGAGGAATAATGCTATGAAATATATGTTCGTTTTTAGCATTATCAATAGTGGATCTCCTATATCTAAGTAGTCTGAAATATAAATGGGATTGAATGTAAGTTAGATATATATATATATATGTATATATATTCATTACTATAACACTAATGAAGCATGTAAACAACACAATGAATATAAATATAGAATATAAAAAATAAAATTATTACCACCAGACATCCCTTTGAAGTTGTTACTCTCTATATTGTTCAAATCGTCTGAGTTGTTTAGAGAATGTGACAAATTAAGAGGTATAATTTCATCATCAGTAAATGAATAACTCACAGGTCGGCCTCTACATTTTCTCAAATATTGGTTATTAGATGTAGAACACAAACCTAACAAGAAAAAAAGTTAATCATTTGAATACTAATATGACCAATATAAGTAATATATTGATATATGTAATACAATTATTTTAATTATTAGAAGAAAACAGTATGTGTATACCCCGTAACGTAGACTGGTTGGTGATTGCAGAAGGAAGTTTAGAAGGATCAACATCAGTTGTGCTTAATTTATATCTGGATCTCCTGTCTTTACTTGAAGGTTCAGTTTCTACAAAAGATGATGTAGATATTGTTTGTACAGATAATTGAGATCGAAGTGTTTGATTAAGGAAATAAAAGATTATAGAGTTTGTACATATGATAACTACAACTATATATAGCTGTAATGATGTTATGAAAAAGTCAAACTAACCACTTGTTAGATGGGACAACGGTAAAGTACTCTGTAATTCTGACTGACTGACATGAGGCGTACGCAAATGAGAGTTGATATCAGTATTTGAACCTAAGTATGAAAAAACAATTTATACAAGCTTATGCCTACATAGACAGTACATATATATATGTATATATATATATATATGTATATATATATATATATATGTATATATATATATATATATATGTATATATATATATATATATATATGTATTGGTGGTTGATGCTAAAGTATAATAAATATAATTTCATTTATAACATACATGAATTAGAATCTGCAGATGATCCAGCGTTTGAGATGTTAAAAGACATGGGCTCATCAGATATATTGTATTTGAAACGATGATCCTTACGAATCAAATTAATATTTTTTGTCTTAGACTTAGAGGGCTTTGGTGCAGCTGAACCGAAATCCACTGTAATACAGAATAAGTACAGTAAGTTTATAAATGAAAAACATATGTTGAAAGTAGAAAATGAATATAAGTATTGAAGTTGGATAATTAGTTCGTAAAAATAAATGTGTGACAGAGACATAGTTGAAATGTCCCGTTCTTATTGATTAAAAACGTTCCATATTAATTGATTTCGTTGCGAGGTTTTGACCTCTATATGAGACGTTTTTCAAAGACTGCATTCATTTTTAAACAAACCATAACCTTTATTTCATCAATAAAGGTTTAAAAAGCTTTACGTAGATTATCAAATAATGATAATCTAAAATATCCTGTTTACACACGACCATTACATAATGGTTTACAATACAAATATGTTACAACAAGATAAGTTTCTTGAATGCAGTTTTTACACAATATCATACAAGCATGGACTCCAAATCTTGTCCTTATTTAAGTATGCGACAGCGGAAGCTCTTAATAATCACCTGAGAATAAACATGCTTAAAACGTCAACAAAAATGTTGGTGAGTTATAGGTTTAACCTATATATATCAAATCGTAACAATAGCCCACAAGATTTCATATTTCAATACACATCCCTTACATAGAGATAAAAATCATTCATATGGTGAACACCTGGTAACCGACAATAACAAGATGCATATATAAGAATATCCCCATCATTCCGGGACACCCTTCGGATATGATATAAATTTCGAAGTACTAAAGCATCCGGTACTTTGGATGGGGTTTGTTAGGCCCAATAGATCTATCTTTAGGATTCGCGTCAATTAGGGTGTCTGTTCCCTAATTCTTAGATTACCAGACTTAATAAAAAGGGGCATATTCGATTTCGATAATTCAACCATAGAATGTAGTTTCACGTACTTGTGTCTATTTTGTAAATCATTTATAAAACCTGCATGTATTCTCATCCCAAAAATATTAGATTTTAAAAGTGGGACTATAACTCACTTTCACAGATTTTTACTTCATCGGGAAGTAAGACTTGGCCACTGGTTGATTCACGAACCTATAACAATATATACATATATATCAAAGTATGTTCAAAATATATTTACAACACTTTTAATATATTTTGATGTTTTAAGTTTATTAAGTCAGCTGTCCTCGTTAGTAACCTACAACTAGTTGTCCACAGTTAGATGTACAGAAATAAATCAATAAATATTATCTTGAATCAATCCACGACCCAGTGTATACGTATCTCAGTATTGATCACAACTCAAACTATATATATTTTGGAATCAACCTCAACCCTGTATAGCTAACTCCAACATTCACATATAGAGTGTCTATGGTTGTTCCGAAATATATATAGATGTGTCGACATGATAGGTCGAAACATTGTATACGTGTCTATGGTATCTCAAGATTACATAATATATAATACAAGTTGATTAAGTTATGGTTGGAATAGATTTGTTACCAATTTTCACGTAGCTAAAATGAGAAAAATTATCCAATCTTGTTTTACCCATAACTTCTTCATTTTAAATCCGTTTTGAGTGAATCAAATTGCTATGGTTTCATATTGAACTCTATTTTATGAATCTAAACAAAAAAAGTATAGGTTTCTAGTCGGAAAAATAAGTTACAAGTCGTTTTTGTAAAGGTAGTCATTTCAGTCGAAAGAACGACGTCTAGATGACCATTTTAGAAAACATACTTCCACTTTGAGTTTAACCATAATTTTTGGATATAGTTTCATGTTCATAATAAAAATCATTTTCTCAGAATAACAACTTTTAAATCAAAGTTTATCATAGTTTTTAATTAACTAACCCAAAACAGCTCGCGGTGTTACTACGACGGCGTAAATCCGGTTTTACGGTGTTTTTCGTGTTTCCAGGTTTTAAATCATTAAGTTAGCATATCATATAGATATAGAACATGTGTTTAGTTGATCTTAAAAGTCAAGTTAGAAGGATTAACTTTTGTTTGCGAACAAGTTTAGAATTAACTAAACTATGTTCTAGTGATTACAAGTTTAAACCTTCGAATAAGATAGCTTTATATGTATGAATCGAATGATGTTATGAACATCATTACTACCTTAAGTTCCTTGGATGAACCTACTGGAAAAGAGAAAAATGGATCTAGCTTCAATGGATCCTTGGATGGCTCAAAGTTCTTGAAGCAAAATCATGACACGAAAACAAGTTCAAGTAAGATCATCACTTGAAATAAGATTGTTATAGTTATAGAAATTGAACCAAAGTTTGAATATGATTATTACCTTGTATTAGAATGATAACCTACTGTAAGAAACAAAGATTTCTTGAGGTTGGATGATCACCTTACAAGATTGGAAGTGAGCTAGCAAACTTGAAAGTATTCTTGATTTTTTGAAACTAGAACTTTTGGAATTTATGAAGAACACTTAGAACTTGAAGATAGAACTTGAGAGAGTTCAATTAGATGAAGAAAATTGAAGAATGAAAGTGTTTGTAGGTGTTTTTGGTCGTTGGTGTATGGATTAGATATAAAGGATATGTAATTTTGTTTTCATGTAAATAAGTCATGAATGATTACTCATATTTTTGTAATCTTATGAGATATTTCATGCTAGTTGCCAAATGATGGTTCCCACATGTGTTAGGTGACTCACATGGGCTGCTAAGAGCTGATCATTGGAGTGTATATACCAATAGTACATACATCTAAAAGCTGTGTATTGTACGAGTACGAATACGGGTGCATACGAGTAGAATTGTTGATGAAACTGAACGAGAATGTAATTGTAAGCATTTTTGTTAAGTAGAAGTATTTTGATAAGTGTATTGAAGTCTTTCAAAAGTGTATAAATACATATTAAAACACTACATGTATATACATTTTAACTGAGTCGTTAAGTCATCGTTAGTCGTTACATGTAAGTGTTGTTTTGAAACCTTTAGGTTAACGATCTTGTTAAATGTTGTTAACCCAATGTTTATAATAACAAAAGAGATTTTAAATTATTATATTATCATGATATTATGATGTACAAATATCTCTTAATATGATATATATACATTAAATGTCGTTACAACGATAAACGTTACATATATGTCTCGTTTCAAAATCATTAAGTTAGTAGTCTTGTTTTTACATATGTAGTTCATTGTTAATATAATTAATGATATGTTTACTTATCATAATATCATGTTAACTATATATATAACCATATATATGTCATCATATAGTTTTTTACAAGTTTTAACGTTCGTGAATCACCGGTCAACTTGGGTGGTCAATTGTCTATATGAAACCTATTTCAATTAATCAAGTCTTAACAAGTTTGATTGCTTAACATGTTGGAAACATTTAATCATGTAAACATCAATCTCAATTAATATATATAAACATGGAAAAGTTCGGGTCACTACAGTACCTACCCGTTAAATAAATTTCGTCCCGAAATTTTAAGCTGTTGAAGGTGTTGACGAATCTTCTGGAAATAGATGCGGGTATTTCTTCTTCATCTGATCTTCACGCTCCCAGGTGAACTCGGGTCCTCTACGAGCATTCCATCGAACCTTAACAATTGGTATCTTGTTTTGCTTAAGTCTTTTAACCTCACGATCCATTATTTCGACGGGTTCTTCGATGAATTGGAGTTTTTCGTTGATTTGGATTTCATCTAACGGAATAGTGAGATCTTCTTTAGCAAAACATTTCTTCAAATTCGAGACGTGGAAAGTGTTATGTACAGCCGCGAGTTGTTGAGGTAACTCAAGTCGGTAAGCTACTGGTCCGACACGATCAATAATCTTGAATGGTCCAATATACCTTGGATTTAATTTCCCTCGTTTACCAAATCGAACAACGCCTTTCCAAGGTGAAACTTTAAGCATGACCATCTCTCCAATTTCAAATTCTATATCTTTTCTTTTAATGTCAGCGTAGCTCTTTTGTCGACTTTGGGCGGTTTTCAACCGTTGTTGAATTTGGATGATCTTCTCGGTAGTTTCTTGAATTTGGATGATCCCCCACCTCACTCCAACAAATCGGAGACCTGCACTTTCTACCATAAAGTGCTTCAAACGGCGCCATCTCAATGCTTGAATGGTAGCTGTTGTTGTAGGAAAATTCTGCTAACGGTAGATGTCGATCCCAACTGTTTCCGAAATCAATAACACATGCTCGTAGCATGTCTTCAAGCGTTTGTATCGTCCTTTCGCTCTGCCCATCAGTTTGTGGATGATAGGCAGTACTCATGTCTAGACGAGTTCCTAATGCTTGCTGTAATGTCTGCCAGAATCTTGAAATAAATCTGCCATCCCTATCAGAGATAATAGAGATTGGTATTCCATGTCTGGAGACGACTTCCTTCAAATACAGTCGTGCTAACTTCTCCATCTTGTCATCTTCTCTTATTGGTAGGAAGTGTGCTGATTTGGTGAGACGATCAACTATTACCCAAATAGTATCAAAACCACTTGCAGTCCTTGGCAATTTAGTGATGAAATCCATGGTAATGTTTTCCCATTTCCATTCCGGGATTTCGGGTTGTTGAAGTAGACCTGATGGTTTCTGATGCTCAGCTTTGACCTTAGAACACGTCAAACATTCTCCTACGTATTTAGCAACATCGGCTTTCATACCCGGCCACCAAAAATGTTTCTTGAGATCCTTGTACATCTTCCCCGTTCCAGGATGTATTGAGTATCTGGTTTTATGAGCTTCTCTAAGTACCATTTCTCTCATATCTCCAAATTTTGGTACCCAAATCCTTTCAGCCCTATACCGGGTTCCGTCTTCCCGAATATTAAGATGCTTCTCCGATCCTTTGGGTATTTCATCCTTTAAATTTCCCTCTTTTAAAACTCCTTGTTGCGCCTCCTTTATTTGAGTAGTAATGTTATTATGAATCATTATATTCATAGATTTTACTCGAATGGGTTCTCTATCCTTCCTGCTCAAGGCATCGGCTACCACATTTGCCTTCCCCGGGTGGTAACGAATCTCAAAATCGTAATCATTCAATAATTCAATCCACCTACGCTGCCTCATATTCAGTTGTTTCTGATTAAATATGTGTTGAAGACTTTTGTGGTCGGTATATATAATACTTTTGACCCCATATAAGTAGTGCCTCCAAGTCTTTAATGCAAAAACAACCGCGCCTAATTCCAAATCATGCGTCGTATAATTTTGTTCGTGAATCTTCAATTGTCTAGACGCATAAGCAATCACCTTCGTTCGTTGCATTAATACACAACCGAGACCTTGCTTTGATGCGTCACAATAAATCACAAAATCATCATTCCCTTCAGGCAATGACAATATAGGTGCCGTAGTTAGCTTTTTCTTCAATAACTGAAACGCTTTCTCTTGTTCATCATTCCATTCAAATTTCTTCCCTTTATGCGTTAATGCAGTCAAGGGTTTTGCTATTCTAGAAAAGTCTTGGATGAACCTTCTGTAGTAACCAGCTAGTCCTAAAAACTGGCGTATGTGTTTCGGAGTTTTCGGGGTTTCCCACTTTTCAACAGTTTCTATCTTTGCCGGATCCACCTTAATACCTTCTTTGTTCACTATGTGACCGAGGAATTGAACTTCTTCCAACCAAAATGCACACTTTGAAAACTTAGCGTACAATTCTTCCTTCCTCAATACTTCTAACACCTTTCTCAAATGTTCACCGTGTTCTTGGTCATTCTTTGAGTAAATAAGTATGTCATCAATGAAAACAATGACAAACTTGTCAAGGTATGGTCCACACACTCGGTTCATAAGGTCCATGAACACAGCTGGTGCATTAGTTAAACCAAACGGCATGACCATAAACTCGTAATGACCGTAACGTGTTCTGAAAGCAGTCTTTGGAATATCATCTTCTTTCACCCGCATTTGATGATACCCGGAACGTAAGTCAATCTTTGAATAAACAGACGAGCCTTGTAGTTGATCAAATAAGTCGTCGATTCTCGGTAGTGGGTAGCGGTTCTTGATGGTAAGTTTGTTCAACTCTCGGTAGTCGATACACAACCTGAATGTACCATCTTTCTTCTTGACAAACAAAACAGGAGCTCCCCACGGTGATGTGCTTGGTCGAATGAAACCACGCTCTAAAAGTTCTTGTAATTGGCTTTGCAGTTCTTTCATCTCGCTGGGTGCGAGTCTGTAAGGAGCACGAGCTATTGGTGCAGCTCCTGGTACAAGATCTATTTGAAATTCAACGGATCGATGTGGGGGTAATCCCGGTAATTCTTTCGGAAATACATCGGGAAATTCTTTTGCAATGGGAACATCATTGATGCTCTTTTCTTCAGTTTGTACTTTCTCGACGTGTGCTAGAACAGCATAGCAACCTTTTCTTATTAGTTTTTGTGCCTTCAAATTACTAATAAGATGTAGCTTCGTGTTGCCCTTTTCTCCGTACACCATTAAGGGTTTTCCTTTTTCTCGTATAATGCGAATTGCATTTTTGTAACAAACGATCTCCGCTTTCACTTCTTTCAACCAGTCCATACCGATTATCACATCAAAACTCCCTAACTCTACTGGTATCAAATCAATCTTAAATGTTTCGCTAACCAGTTTAATTTCTCGATTCCGACATATATTATCTGCTGAAATTAATTTACCATTTGCTAATTCGAGTAAAAATTTACTATCCAAAGGCGTCAATGGACAACTTAATTTAGCACAAAAATCTCTACTCATATAGCTTCTATCCGCACCCGAATCAAATAAAACGTAAGCAGATTTATTGTCAATAAGAAACGTACCCGTAACAAGCTCCGGGTCTTCCTGTGCCTCTACCGCATTAATATTGAAAACTCTTCCACGGCCTTGTCCATTCGTGTTCTCCTGGTTCGGGCAATTTCTAATAATGTGGCCTGGTTTTCCACATTTATAACAAACTACATTGGCATAACTTGCTCCGACACTACTTGCTCCGCCATTACTCGTTCCGACACCATTTGTTCCTTTCGTTCTATTAACCCCTGGTCCGTAGACCTCACACTTCACCGCGCTATGACCATTTCTTTTACACTTGTTGCAAAATTTGGTGCAGAACCCCGAGTGATTCTTTTCACACCTTTGGCATAGTTGCTTCTGATTGTTGTTGTTGTTGCGGTTATTATTGTTGTTGGGATGATTGTTGTAGTTGCTGTTATTGTTGTTGTTGTTGTTGTTGTTGGGCCATTTGTTGTAGTTGCGATTGATGTTGCGATTGTTGGGATAATTGTTGCGATTATTGTTGTAATTGCTGTTGTTGTTGTATTGGTGATTCTTATCACCGTTTTCCTCCCACTTTCTTTTGACTTGCTTCACATTGGCCTCTTCAGCAGTCTGTTCTTTAATTCTTTCTTCAATCTGGTTCACTAGTTTGTGAGCCATTCTACATGCCTGTTGTATGGAGGCGGGCTCGTGTGAACTTATATCTTCTTGGATTCTTTCCGGTAATCCTTTCACAAACGCGTCGATCTTCTCTTCCTCATCTTCGAATGCTCCCGGACACAATAGGCACAATTCTGTGAATCGTCTTTCGTACGTGGTAATATCAAATCCTTGGGTTCGTAACCCTCTAAGTTCTGTCTTGAGCTTATTGACCTCGGTTCTGGGACGGTACTTCTCGTTCATCAAGTGCTTGAATGCTGACCACGGTAGTGCGTACGCATCATCTTGTCCCACTTGCTCTAGATAGGTATTCCACCATGTTAACGCAGAACCTGTGAAGGTATGCGTAGCGTACTTCACTTTGTCCTCTTCAGTACACTTACTTATGGCAAACACCGATTCAACCTTCTCGGTCCACCGTTTCAATCCGATCGGTCCTTCGGTTCCATCAAATTCCAAAGGTTTGCAGGCAGTGAATTCTTTGTAGGTGCATCCTACACGATTTCCTGTACTGCTAGATCCAAGGTTATTGTTGGTATGTAGCGCAGCCTGTACTGCGGCTATGTTTGAAGCTAGAAAAGTACGGAATTCCTCTTCATTCATATTCACGGTGTGTCGAGTAGTCGGTGCCATTTCCTTCAAAATAGTTAAATGGAACAAGTTAATCATACAGAATATTAAGAGTAGTTAATAGTATTTCGTAGCATAATATGAACTCATTTATAAAAGCTTTTTCTTCATATTAGCGTTTTATAAGTTTAAATTCGGGTAGTACCTACCCGTTAAGTTCATACTTAGTAGCTAATATACAATTCAACTACTACAATTCCATATGAAAAACTGATTATAATAATATTTCGCGTTCAAACTTTTATACAATATTTTACAAACTTACAATACCGCTTATTTTACATAAAGCATGAAATATAGCACACAATAACTTTGATACAAGATAGTTGTGAAGACAATTCTAGCTAGTACACAAGTCGTTCAGCAAAGGCAATAAAGACACGTAATTCATACGTCCAGAAACAAGTCATGCATTCTGGTTTTACTAGGACTACTTCCCATCCTTGGTCTTGTGCAACATAACCGTTATGGCCGTTGATAAGACAGCGTGTTGTAACGTCATCAAAGGGACGAGGGTTACGTAATGTCCAACAGTCCCGTAATAATCTAAAAACCTCATTTCTTACCCCAATTACCGACTCCGTCACTTGTGGAAACGTTTTGTTTAATAGTTGTAGCCCGATGTTCTTGTTCTCACTTTGGTGAGAAGCGAACATTACTAATCCGTAAGCATAACATGCTTCTTTATGTTGCATGTTAGCCGCTTTTTCTAAATCACGAAGTCCAATATTCGGATATATTGAGTCAAAATAATTTCTTAACCCGTTGCGTAAAATAGCATTTGGGTTCCCCGCAATATATGCGTCAAAGTAAACACATCGTAACTTATGGGTTTCCCAATGTGATATCCCCCATCTTTCAAACGAAAGTCTCTTATAAACCAAGACATTCTTGGAACGTTCTTCGAATGTCTTACAAACTGATCTCGCCTTAAATAGTTGTGCCGAAGAATTCTGGCCGACTCTAGACAAGATTTCATCAATCATGTCTCCGGGTAGGTCTCTTAAAATATTGGGTTGTCTATCCATTTTGTGTTTTTAAACTGTAAAATAGACAAGAGTTAGATTCATAAAAAAAATACTTATTAATACAAGCAATTTTTACATATATCATAAAGCATAAGAACACTATATTCCATATATTACACCACACGAATACAACTATCTTATTCCGACTCGCTCGTTTCTTCTTCTTCGGTTTTGGTTCGTTTTTCCAAGTTTCTAGGGATATATGATGTTCCCCTAATACGAGCCGTCGTTGTCCACATTGGTTTAGAAAAACCTGGTGGTTTAGAGGTTCCCGGGTCATTGTTACAACTTAAGGACTTCGGGGGTTGACGATACATATAAAGTTCATCGGGGTTGGAATTAGATTTCTCTATTTTTATGCCCTTTCCCTTATTATTTTCTTTTGCCTTTTTAAATTCAGTTGGGGTAATTTCTATAACATCATCGGAATTCTCGTCGGAATCCGATTCATCGGAGAATTGGTAATCCTCCCAATATTTTGCTTCCTTGGCGGAAACACCATTGACCATAATTAACTTTGGTCGGTTGGTTGAGGATTTTCTTTTACTTAACCGTTTTATTATTTCCCCCACCGGTTCTATTTCTTCATCCGGTTCAGATTCTTCTTCCGGTTCCGATTCTTCTTCCGGTTCCGACTCTTCTTCCGGTTCCTCTTCGGGAACTTGTGAATCAGTCCACAAATCATTCCAATTTACATTTGACTCTTCATTATTATTAGGTGAGTCAATGGGACTTGTTCTAGAGGTAGACATCTATCACATAATATCAAACACGTTAAGAGATTAATATATCACATAATATTCATATGTTAAAAATATATAGTTTCCAACAAAAATGTTAAGCAATCATTTTTAAAGAAAACACGGTCGAAGTCCAGACTCACTAATGCATCCTAACAAACTCGATAAGACACACTAATGCAAATTTTCTGGTTCTCTAAGACCAACGCTCGGATACCAACTGAAATGTCCCGTTCTTATTGATTAAAAACGTTCCATATTAATTGATTTCGTTGCGAGGTTTTGACCTCTATATGAGACGTTTTTCAAAGACTGCATTCATTTTTAAACAAACCATAACCTTTATTTCATCAATAAAGGTTTAAAAAGCTTTACGTAGATTATCAAATAATGATAATCTAAAATATCCTGTTTACACACGACCATTACATAATGGTTTACAATACAAATATGTTACAACAAGATAAGTTTCTTGAATGCAGTTTTTACACAATATCATACAAGCATGGACTCCAAATCTTGTCCTTATTTAAGTATGCGACAGCGGAAGCTCTTAATAATCACCTGAGAATAAACATGCTTAAAACGTCAACAAAAATGTTGGTGAGTTATAGGTTTAACCTATATATATCAAATCGTAACAATAGCCCACAAGATTTCATATTTCAATACACATCCCTTACATAGAGATAAAAATCATTCATATGGTGAACACCTGGTAACCGACAATAACAAGATGCATATATAAGAATATCCCCATCATTCCGGGACACCCTTCGGATATGATATAAATTTCGAAGTACTAAAGCATCCGGTACTTTGGATGGGGTTTGTTAGGCCCAATAGATCTATCTTTAGGATTCGCGTCAATTAGGGTGTCTGTTCCCTAATTCTTAGATTACCAGACTTAATAAAAAGGGGCATATTCGATTTCGATAATTCAACCATAGAATGTAGTTTCACGTACTTGTGTCTATTTTGTAAATCATTTATAAAACCTGCATGTATTCTCATCCCAAAAATATTAGATTTTAAAAGTGGGACTATAACTCACTTTCACAGATTTTTACTTCGTCGGGAAGTAAGACTTGGCCACTGGTTGATTCACGAACCTATAACAATATATACATATATATCAAAGTATGTTCAAAATATATTTACAACACTTTTAATATATTTTGATGTTTTAAGTTTATTAAGTCAGCTGTCCTCGTTAGTAACCTACAACTAGTTGTCCACAGTTAGATGTACAGAAATAAATCAATAAATATTATCTTGAATCAATCCACGACCCAGTGTATACGTATCTCAGTATTGATCACAACTCAAACTATATATATTTTGGAATCAACCTCAACCCTGTATAGCTAACTCCAACATTCACATATAGAGTGTCTATGGTTGTTCCGAAATATATATAGATGTGTCGACATGATAGGTCGAAACATTGTATACGTGTCTATGGTATCTCAAGATTACATAATATATAATACAAGTTGATTAAGTTATGGTTGGAATAGATTTGTTACCAATTTTCACGTAGCTAAAATGAGAAAAATTATCCAATCTTGTTTTACCCATAACTTCTTCATTTTAAATCCGTTTTGAGTGAATCAAATTGCTATGGTTTCATATTGAACTCTATTTTATGAATCTAAACAAAAAAAGTATAGGTTTCTAGTCGGAAAAATAAGTTACAAGTCGTTTTTGTAAAGGTAGTCATTTCAGTCGAAAGAACGACGTCTAGATGACCATTTTAGAAAACATACTTCCACTTTGAGTTTAACCATAATTTTTGGATATAGTTTCATGTTCATAATAAAAATCATTTTCTCAGAATAACATATTTTAAATCAGAGTTTATCATAGTTTTTAATTAACTAACCCAAAACAGCCCGCGGTGTTACTACGACGGCGTAAATCCGGTTTTACGGTGTTTTTCGTGTTTCCAGGTTTTAAATCATTAAGTTAGCATATCATATAGATATAGAACATGTGTTTAGTTGATTTTAAAAGTCAAGTTAGAAGGATTAACTTTTGTTTGCGAACAAGTTTAGAATTAACTAAACTATGTTCTAGTGATTACAAGTTTAAACCTTCGAATAAGATAGCTTTATATGTATGAATCGAATGATGTTATGAACATCATTACTACCTTAAGTTCCTTGGATGAACCTACTGGAAAAGAGAAAAATGGATCTAGCTTCAATGGATCCTTGGATGGCTCAAAGTTCTTGAAGCAAAATCATGACACGAAAACAAGTTCAAGTAAGATCATCACTTGAAATAAGATTGTTATAGTTATAGAAATTGAACCAAAGTTTGAATATGATTATTACCTTGTATTAGAATGATAACCTACTGTAAGAAACAAAGATTTCTTGAGGTTGGATGATCACCTTACAAGATTGGAAGTGAGCTAGCAAACTTGAAAGTATTCTTGATTTTATGAAACTAGAACTTTTGGAATTTATGAAGAACACTTAGAACTTGAAGATAGAACTTGAGAGAGTTCAATTAGATGAAGAAAATTGAAGAATGAAAGTGTTTGTAGGTGTTTTTGGTCGTTGGTGTATGGATTAGATATAAAGGATATGTAATTTTGTTTTCATGTAAATAAGTCATGAATGATTACTCATATTTTTGTAATCTTATGAGATATTTCATGCTAGTTGCCAAATGATGGTTCCCACATGTGTTAGGTGACTCACATGGGCTGCTAAGAGCTGATCATTGGAGTGTATATACCAATAGTACATACATCTAAAAGCTGTGTATTGTACGAGTACGAATACGGGTGCATACGAGTAGAATTGTTGATGAAACTGAACGAGAATGTAATTGTAAGCATTTTTGTTAAGTAGAAGTATTTTGATAAGTGTATTGAAGTCTTTCAAAAGTGTATAAATACATATTAAAACACTACATGTATATACATTTTAACTGAGTCGTTAAGTCATCGTTAGTCGTTACATGTAAGTGTTGTTTTGAAACCTTTAGGTTAACGATCTTGTTAAATGTTGTTAACCCAATGTTTATAATAACAAAAGAGATTTTAAATTATTATATTATCATGATATTATGATGTACGAATATCTCTTAATATGATATATATACATTAAATGTCGTTACAACGATAAACGTTACATATATGTCTCGTTTCAAAATCATTAAGTTAGTAGTCTTGTTTTTACATATGTAGTTCATTGTTAATATAATTAATGATATGTTTACTTATCATAATATCATGTTAACTATATATATAACCATATATATGTCATCATATAGTTTTTTACAAGTTTTAACGTTCGTGAATCACCGGTCAACTTGGGTGGTCAATTGTCTATATGAAACCTATTTCAATTAATCAAGTCTTAACAAGTTTGATTGCTTAACATGTTGGAAACATTTAATCATGTAAACATCAATCTCAATTAATATATATAAACATGGAAAAGTTCGGGTCACTACAGTAGTGCACAACAAACTAACCGTTTGTAATGTCAGATAAAGGAGTATTTTGCGTGGTTGGAATTGAAGAAACAACCTGTGTACTGTAATTAGGTGTATCGTTGTTAATGTTGTGACCTGTAAGTTGAAAGTTAGATTGTCAAAGTAATGATCATATATTGTAAGTTAAAATTATGAGACAAAAAATTACAACATATATACGTTTGGATTTGTTGAGGACTTTCACCAAACACATGGTGATCAATGATGTGTGTATTAAAACATACATATGGGATAGAAATAGAATTAATTGACAATGAATGGTAATTATAATAATATATGCTTACTTGTTGGTGAGGATTCCGAATTACTAAACAAATTACATGGTGACTGGGTTCTGATTTCATGAGGTTCATTTCCTGTGGCTGGAGTGTTCTTCCTTTTCTTGGAACCATTAGCCGATGACGATCCTAATTGTTCCATAAGAATTGAATGTAAAGTGAAATTGGTTAAACAGATTGATTAAGGATAATTGTTTAATAGGATGGCATTAAATTGATAACAATTCGAGAGAAGTTGCGATTTTAAATTAGGGCAGTTATGAATAAGAATTTTGAATGTTTGAATTTCACCGATTATGGTGAAGTTAAAGAAAAGAGTACAGTTAAAGGTTAAATTAGAAATTACATTTTTGGGCTTAGAATTTAAAAGTATCGGCTTTTAACATGTTTGGGCTACCAACAGAAGGTTATTGATTGGGCATAACCATATGTTGGGCTAAATAGTTACATTATATTTATTTATATTAATTATGGGCCAACAAAAAAATTATTGTGAACGATAATAAAATGTACAGGTAACTAATATGCGCACACGCTAATCGACATTCGACATTCATTCTTATTGCAAAAAAATTAAATTTCTTACTATAGACTGAAGAACAATTTGATTATTATAATATAAAACAGTATGAATGTTTAAGTATAGTTCTAGAAATTTATGACTTCATAAAAAAGAGACAACATAAATAGTAATTAAAACATCAAAAATGAGTCCAACATTGTTAGGAGTGTTGGTTGTAACCGAGTGGACTCGGGTTTGAGCCTAGGCTGAGGCCTTTATTTTTTTAAAAAAGCTTGATTTTGAAGGTAGTCACATTTTATTATTTTTATCTTTATTATTATTGTTATTATTATTAATTATTGTTGTTATATGATTAATATTATCAGTAATAATCATTAACATTAAGAATTATAAGTATTATTATGATTATTATTATCATTAATATCATTCTTATTATTAAAGTAAGTATTATTATTATTAATATCATTGTTATTATCATTCTTAGTAAAATTATTATTAATATAGTTATTATAGTTATTATTATTACTATTATAATTATAATTATTATAATTATTTTTATTATTATTATCAGTATTAGAAAAATTATCATTTTTATCAAGATTATTATTATTATCCTTAATCTACTACAATTATTAATTTTACAAAACCAAAGATATATACATATAAAAATATATTTATTACATAAAGTATACTAATATTACATAAAATTTGTTTTAACTAATATTATTGATATAACATTAACTAAATATCAAATAAGAATCAAAAGGTGTTATAAGTATTAATAAAATTATATATAAGAATATTGATCTTAATACATAACAAAATATATAAACTTAATTGATTTATATTATAATATGTTAATATATATACTTGATATAGGTTCGTGAATCCGAGGCCAACCTTGCACTTGTTCAATGCCGTCATATGTATTTTTACTACGAAATACAGTATTGTGAGTTTCATTTGCTCCCTTTTTAAATGCTTTTGCAATATATATTTTTGGGACTGAGAATGCATGCGTTGTTTTATAAATGTTTAACGAAATAGACACAAGTACTTAAAACTACATTCTATGGTTGGATTATTATACCGGATATCACCCTTTTAGCTTGGTAGCCTAAGAATTAGGGAACAGACACACTAATTGACGCGAATCCTAAAGGTAGATCTACGGGCACTAACACCCTCCATACTGGAAAATGGTATGCTTTAGTACTTCGAGTTTATATTATACAGACGAGTTTCTGTTTGGGGATATTCTATATGCATTATGTTAATGTCGGTTAACAGGTGTTCTATCCATATGAATGATTTTTTTAAACACTTGCGAGTGTATGATTAGTGATTAAAGGAAATCTTGTGGTATATTAAAATTATGGAAATTGATTGATTACGATCAACTAATGAACTCACCAACCTTTTGGTTGACACTTGAAAGCTTGTTTATTCTCAGGTATTAAAGAAATCTTCCGCTGTGCATTTGCTCATTTTAAAGATATTACTTGGAGTCATTCATGGCATATTTAAAAACACAATGCATTCAAGTCGTTGGGTTCAATAAAGATTATTATTAAATAAATAATAGATTAAGTCATTTATAAGTTGGATATTATGAAATGGTATACATGCATGTCAACTTTCGATGTAATGAAAGGTTGTCTTTTAAAAATGAATGCAATGTTTGTAAAATGTATCATATAGAGGTCAAATACCTCGCAATGTAATCATATGTTATTGTATTCATCCTTATGGATTAGGAAGTGTCATCTCATGTGGTATCAGAGCGGTGGTCTTAGCGAACCAGGTCTTGCATTAGTGTGTCTAACTGATAGTTGTTAGGATGCATTAGTAAGTCTCGACTTCGACCGTGTCTGCATATCAAAATTTTTGCTTATCATTCTTGTCAGAAATTACCTGCTTATCATTCTTAGTCTAGACATATCTTACTGCATTGATTGCATGAATAGTGTATAGACAAAATTCATATCTTAGCGTATCTGCTAATTCGTATCTTAGTGTATCTGTTACTGTAAACTTTGCCTGACATATTACGTAAATTCCTCTGTAATCTACAAAATCTTTTACTCAATATATATAGATATTCTATATAATTAGAATACCATCCGATAGCCGGAAATTATTTCATATCGAAAAATCCTTTATTCAATTGTACGAAATGAAACTCGCCACTAGTTCAAGTCCCTCAGATTCCGATATGGAGTTTCACTAGAGCTCCGAAAGTAGTGTGACCGAAAAGGATCAACCAATAAGCCATCATCTATTCTTGATGAATTGGGGATGGGTTCGTAGTCTACTTAATCATTGGAGACAAGAAGAAGGCGATCCCTTCCATCCAACTTATTACCCTCTCAGTGAAGAACCTGAAGCACTTACCGGTGAACCTGTCCGAAACACTATTTTCTCTCTCATTTCCAGAGCATCTCGTCATGATTATGTACTATCTCAAATTTTAGATCTTATTCACCCGCTCGTCCGAACCGCTAACCACCCTGGTGTAATAGAAGAAGTCAACGAGCTTCGCGCTCGGGTAGTGACTTTGGAGAGTATGGTGCAAAGGTTACAAGCACCAGCAGCAGCACCGGCAGCAACAGTACCATCACCACCACCAACAGCAACATCCGTACCCCACACATTAACATCACAATCGATACCTCGAGCATCAACGTCACACACACCATAGATACCAAGGAGTACCAACAATAACAAACGATGAAGTATTGATTCATAACTTCATCGAAGAAATATTCTACGGTGATTATGTAATCTCTAAAGTTTTAGAGATTATTTATTCAAATTATAGCCGTAAACCAAGATGAATGGATGGATAGAAATGATACGGGGAAGAATAGAAACCCTGACAAGGATGGTTCACGAATTACAAGCTAGAATTGTTTACCAGCAGCAGCAACAATACCGCCAGCACCACCATCAGTATTACCAACACCAGCAACACCTGTAACACTACAAGCTCCATCAATTACATAACCACCAACGATATCGACAACACAATCACCAATAGGTATATCGAAATAACGAGTTATGAAGTATTAACTCATTTCCACTGAAGGATTTATATGTATATCTTATATATATATATAAATTTTTAAACCATAATAAATCTTTCCGTACTTAGCTATTATGTGTGAGTCTTAACTATTTGGTTAATTCATATTACTAATATGCTATGATGTACATCCTTCGTCTGTAACTTAACCATCGTTAACTACAATCTCTGTTTTAATTCAATGAATCCCATTTCATAATAAATCAAGTGTATTACTCAAATATATGTTTGATTTTACACTTTCATCATCGATGTACTCGAAACTTTTCAGATAACGTTATTCGTACCTTGCGAAGTTCACAAGAATTCCACGAACACCAACATCATGCATCAACAAATAACGAAGTATTAATTCATAATTTCAATTTCATTGAATAAATACTTCGTAAAAGTTATGTAATTTCTAAAGTCTTTAGGGATTATTCAATTCTAGTTTCAACCGTAAATCAAATGAGTTTAATTTAATATTAACTCATTAAATCTATGTTACATCTGAAGAAAATATACACATATATATTTTCATAAAGACTGTAATAAAATTATTCTATTCAAAATATTAATTGTGAAATTTTTGTTAACGGGTAGGTAATACCCGAGAGATATATATAAATTCACAATTAATATGTTACATTCTTCGAATCTGACTAAGCAAATTATCAACTATACTCCCTACTTTCACAACAATATACATTCTTGTATAGAAATCAAGACAACCATACTCATTCAATTCTAATTACATATTCTAATTTTTGAAATCTCAGAATTCAATGTGAGATAGAATCGAAATCATCACTCTTAGATTCCTACATTTTTCAAAGCTATACTTTGACTTCGAAACTGTGCTAGAACATCATATGTATATTAACGATTAAAATCTGTGTTCAAACCCTTTAAAATTCCAGAAGACACTTCAAATAATGAACAATCGAGATGATGATCCAACCACATGTTACCCACAGTCTTGTACCTGAAAAACTCTCGAAACCAAAGTCATAGTTTAACACGTATCCGTGTCAGACCCTTTGGCATTTATTAGCAAAAAAAAAAAAAATAACTTTGCGATTCCTTTTCAAATTAGTCAGTTTTGTCACAGCTCCAGCAATTCAACTTCGATTTTCATCCGAAGTAGTCTTATTATAACCCTGACATATATGATTACCCTTTTATTACAAGGGAACCTTTTATATTCCACCACATTATCAGCAGATGTACCAGCAACTTCATTACCCTTTGACTTTAGCCTCTCCGAAAAGTCATTATATTTATTCATTAAAACCCTATCATATACTCATCCGAATCTTGTAACAAGAATTGCCATACCAATTTTCGCGAATCAGCAATCAGTATTTTAAAATCTCGCAGCGTTTCTACTTCAACAGTTATATATATACATATAACGTCTATCTCCTAAAACTCCATACTTCGAATGTGAAGTTTCTGAAAGACACCCTAATCTACGATTTAGTTCTCTGAAGTTTTGGAAAGCTGAATGAAGTAGCAGAAACTGTAGACAACCATAATAGTCAAAAGATTAATGATAAAGAATAGTGTGTTGGCAAAGCTCAGAAAAAGAGAAGATTTGGAACTGGAAAATGGATTAAGCAAACTATGAAGGAGGCTGTGGACAAATCACAAAGACTAAACCTGCCTTCAAAGAATCCAAATGATTCAGTGCCTGCTGAAGTCATTAACGAATACCTTGCTCCTTACTCCAAAACCCTTGCGGACAATATTCTTCATCATACTCTTATCTTAAATATTCTGAGATATCATCCTATCTTCCATTATAAATATCCTCCATATTTCTGAAGATATTTTCACAACCATTCGTATCTGAAATCATTTATCCTCTCGCGTTATCTATATCACATTATAAAGGAAACTATTTTAGTTTCTAAACATCTGAAACCTTTGAGTGTAAAGTATGAATGTTTTTGAAGTAGTGTTGGGAACTGAAGCATGAGTTAGTATAATATAATGACACTTGATCAACGTGATTATATTACAATAAGTCATGATGAGTTCCTAAATGGAACGTGATGATTCACAGATCATAACGTCATCATGTGCCATGTTACACGACTCTTGTATTCTATTTAACCTCTAAACATATCAAGAAAATATTTTCTTGATGATTCTGTCTTTTCCGAGGTATTCTGGTAATTTGACAAATCAAGATCGTGTCATTACAATTTCTTTCTTAGAACATTAACCATGTTCATTCCAAAATTCATATCTACGAATTCTGGACCATTATATGCGGTGCTTAATGGCAAGAAGAGAAAACAAAAGAATGAAGCTCCAAAATAGAAATTGGAGCAGAAATAGCAGCAAATAGGAGAAAACATTAACCGTGGATGTCAATGATTATAGAAATACAGAAGCAGAGACATCAAAATATAAGGGAAGATACAAAACCTAACAACAAACCAGAAATTACAAACCGTATATATCGATGCATATAGCAATATAAAGACACGGGAGAACTAAGAACACTATAAAACCAAGAGTATAGTAGACGTAGATAGATTCTTCCAGTGGCAAATGAAAAAGAAGAATGACAGATATGAAAGTTAGGAATATATCAAGAAGCAGAACTGGATGGAGCATATTGACGAATGCTTTAAAATATGAGTTGAGGGAGAAAGAATAGAAGATGTGAGTTGTAAGGAAACGAAGGAGGTGGATTTATAGTGAAATATCTGACAGAGAAATTGAGATAGATTATCGCATTAAATCGAAGAGGATCATAATTTCCTCAATCGCCGAAGAATCAAATCCTATATAGATTACAAAGATTTTATTTCATCCGGAAATCAACTGTGATGACGTCAAAGGATAAGGCAAATCTCTATTTTCTCATTTCACTCTTTTACGATAGCTTCACTCATACGCTTCGAGAAATCGAATCATTTTATCCGTATTTCTTAATCATGATAAAATTCTATGTATCAGCTTATATTCGTCATAATAACATTCTTACTGTTATTCATGATGACCTCGATCAAATTTCGGGGACGAAATTTCTTTAACTGGTAGTTACTGTGACAACCCGGACATTTCTGACCAAATTTAAACTTTATCTTTATATTATTCCGACACGATAAGCAAAGTCTGTAATGTTGAAATCTCAAAAACTTTGAACTATGTTTATGTATTCAATTACCCATTGACTATACTCGACGATTCACGAACCATTATGTGTATAGATATGTAATATAATATATAGTTATATTAATTGGTAAACGTTAACAAAGTATTAAATGTATAAAACTTTACATGAACGTATTTGTCTTAATATATTTATTGATGAAATTAGAAGATAATATCAAATGATTGATTTATCAAGTTACGTTGTGATATGATTACGGGTCTTGGTTGAGAGGTCCACTTTGATTTAGGAAACCTTTTCTTTTTAACGGTATTCGGAATAAATGGTAAAGTGATTTACAAATGAGAATAAGGTATCAATTATCGAGAATTAGTCAAAAAGAAGTGGAGATTACTACTTAACTTTCAAAGCATGCTTTACAATAATTGCCTCGTGAAATAAGTCTAATTGTTGATAAAATTTTGTAGTATTGAGTCTCAGAAAATTTTTGAACTATTTTCATGAATTCATTTAACAATTGACTATTCCCAACAACTCACGAACGATTACTTGTAAATAGATATGAATACATATATATATATATATATATATATATATATATATATATATATATATATATATATATATATATATATATATATATATATATATATATATATATATATATATATATATATATATATATATATAACTAATAATATGAAATATTATATTATATATTGTAATTGTTAGAATTAATTATGTAAAATAATAATAATATATAATAATAATTATTAAAAAAATATCTATATATATAAATAAGATATATTAAATATATATATTTGATTTCGAATTTATTTAGTAAACGATAGTAGCACTCATTTGTCATTCAATTAATAGTAAACAAGTTTAAAACGAATTTATGTGACTTTAAAAATAAACGGTGATTTGAAAACAAGTTATATAATTCATAGGCTTATAAAAAAAAGGTATTTAGGAACTATTTGTTAAATTTTAGGACTTTTTATATTTTACCTAAGATCGAGCGCGGACAATGATTTAATTTTTATTTAACAGTTAATGACCAAATTTTATACCATAATGACTAAAATAAATAAAGATAGTTACTGTAAAAATTTGAGATTTTTAGGAAGACTTTTAGATATTAACTGTTTAGCAATGAACCACGATTTAACACTCCTGTCGGTAATAAACAATCATCGATGGCTTTACTATTACATTTAGATATTTTATTTACTGTTTTTGATTATCAATCACTCACCAACTCTTTTATACTTACATACACCAAATGAAACAATATCACTTTCAGTGTTTCTGTTTTCAATAATCACACCAACCCACATCCTCTCAATCATCATCATCTTCTCTATGTATATACATATTACATTACATACTAGATATAAAAATAACCACACAAAACCCGACACCATAATCAACAACCCGACCACTTTCTTCAATCATCACACCGCCACCACCTCAACCACCATCTTCATCATGAACACCACCATATGCCACCCTCAAACACCATCGAAACCACCACTACAACATCCTACTTGTTCCTGTTACTCTTTCTGTTTTATTAACTTACAACCATAACCATCACCTACAAGCTGCTGCTTAATTGTACATTCTTTTTCATTTTAGTCACAAAATCGAACCAAACAACTGTCACTGGCCACCACTTATAATCTCTCTCCTCTCTCTACATCCTTGATCACGAACTACCTTAACAACAACCATCATCAACTTCATGTTTTCTATTTTCTATCAATCCGTTGACCATCTTTGGCTCACCACCATCGAGACCTATCTCCAACAAGTATTCGATTTCCTTCTACATCCTATTCGAGAATCACCATCACAAAACCCACTTGTTTAACTTGCATATCACCACCTTCATCGATCTCTCTGCTACTATTAATATTTATGTTTTCACCAAGAACATCACTTCCATAGCCACTTGTTAGTACGATTTTCCGTATAGCAGCTGTAAGGTACTAGTACAGAAAGTTAGCTGCTCAGCGTGTGGCGTATACTGTTGATTGTTGTTTGCCCTTGAGAAATAATCTCTGCAGACTCGGAACACAGATGTGAGATCTGTGGGGTGGCCTCAATCAATCTGTGGATCAATATGTATATATCCGTTCAGCGCACTGCTGCTAAGCGGCTAATGTTATGATGACTCGGAAATTTTCGACCAAATTTAAACTTGATCTTTATTCGATTTCGGCACGATAAGCAAAGTCTGTAATATTGAGTCTCAAAAAAAAGCTTGAACTATTTTAATATATTCATTTACCCTGTGACTATTTACGACGATTTACGAACCTTTAAATGGTAAACAGAAATGTATATATAAATATATGATTCTATATAATTATTATTATATGTATAATATGATATATGTTAAGTGCATAAATTTTTTTTTAATACTCAATACATGTTATTATGAAATGTATATAATATAGTTATATTACATAATCAATAATATATAATACTAATATATTAAATTTAATTATAAATATAAATGTTTCATGATATGATTATTACCTTTAATATTAATATCAATACTAGTGTTATTGATATTAATTAAAAATATATAATCTACAAATACAAATTTGAAGTATATAAAGTGTTATAGTTACTAATAATATTATTATCATTTAAAAATATTAGTATTATAATTATAATTGTTATAAATTTTATAACTATTATTATTAATATCATTGATAATGATATTATTATTATTATTATACTAGTATATTATTATGAATTTTTGTTATCATTACTTGTAATATTAAGAGTAGTATTATTATTGCTATAGTTATTGGAAAATAATATCATTTATTATTATTATCATCAATAAATATAACTATTATCATTTTTAAATCATTATTATTTATCTTTACTAGTAATATAGTAATTATTATTATTAACATAATTATTAATTATTAATATTAATTATACAAATTTATATAAGATTGATGATGTACGAATATGTTTAGGTAGCCATCACACTATGCTAAATTTTGATCTTTGCCTCTTAATAGTTTAACAGAATCGAATCCAATGGGATATATCCAAATACTGATATCAATCAATTTCCCTTTTTAGTTTTATATTTTTTTTTCTTACGAAGATCTTCCTGTCGATCCTTTCCTCCTTTTTGTACAATCGACCAAATTCATATTGGGAAGGGAGTCATTCGAATTCCACCTTCTTTATCAATTCTACTCAGCCTTCGTTCGTTTTTTTATTGTCAAATATAAACCAAAAATTAAAGAAGAACAAACGCTACCTATGTTCTTGTCATTTAAATCAAAACCTTCCAATTCGTATAAATCTTCAAAATCCATAAATGCATTTGTATTAGCAATCCCTTATTTAAACAATCTGCAAGGTATCAAATGCCAACTGATTTTATCAAGTTCGAATTTCCAAAGTCAAACTTAAATTTTAAAAGGTCAAACTATTTGTTCTTGAGGAAATTCATGATTTTGTTTATGTTTCAAGTTAAATTGATTCTCCAGATAGATTCGAGGAACAATTTAGAACATAATTCGTGTTGAAAGCATAGTCTAAAACGATCTTAAATTCATGATCAGGTTTTGAGTTTTTAATCGTCGTGGGTCACCTGTTGTTGCTGTTTTATTTTTATTTTTCTTTCTTTTCAATCAATCAAATACTTTCAGTAAGAAGTTTGTTTCAGTTTCAAAAGTCTAAAAATCGTTTTGGGTAACTAACTGTTAAGAATTGATTACACCTCTGATCATCATTCGTTGAGTGAAGAAGAAGAAATAGAAACTGTGGAGTATTAAGATAAATAAAAACAGGTTTTGGTTTATAACAGAAAGTAAGCAGCAGCGAGTGGGTTAAGGGGATTGATGGGTGAGCGGGAGGTCGCGGGTTCGAGTCCCGGAATGGGCGGTTTACTATTTTTTTAGCATTTAAAGGTAGTTCATTTATTAATTTATTATTATTATTATTATTATTATTATTATTATTATTATTATTATTATTATTATTATTATTATTATTATTATTATTATTATTATTATTATTATTATTATTACTACTATTATTATTGTTATTGTTATTATTATGATTATAATTATAATTGTTATAATTAGTATTATAAGTGTTATTAATGTTATTATTTTTGTAGTTTTATCAATTAAGTATTATTATCATTATTATAGTTATTATGATTATCATTATTACTAGTATTATGAAAATAATATAAATTAGTATTATTTCCATAAATATTAGTATTAGTAACATTCTATAATTATTAGTATTATCATTATGTATTATTATTATTATTATTATTATCATTTTTTAATAATGTTAACAAATCATTAAAAGTATTGTTATTAATATTATCATGAGTATCGTTATTAGATAATTATGAAAATTATTATCATAAACATCTTTAATAGTAAAATTAATATTTTTACAGTTATTATTACTAATATCATTATATTTATCACTAAAAGAATTTTTAACAATATTATTTTATTAGTAATGTTAAGTATTATCAATATTATCATTTTACCATTATAAATATCATTTTAGTAGTAGTACAATTATTAGTTTTAATAAACAAACGATATATATATATATATTTAATACATTAAACATAATAAAATTAATGTTTTCACATACAAAATAAATACATGAAACATATATATATATATATATATATATATATATATATATATATATATATATATATATATATATATATATATATATATATATATATATATATATATATTTGAAATAAAAATGATATAACTAATAAATTTATACATATATATACATGTATGTATAAATATATATATATTGTTCGATTACGATTATGTGTATTAATAAATAAACAAATGATATAGGTTCGTGAATCCGAGTTCAACCCTACACTTGTTCAATATCGTCGAATACACTTGTTCAATATCGTCGTATACACTTGTTCAATGTCGTCGTATGTATTTTACTACAAAATACATTAGGTGAGTTTCATTTGCTCCCTTTTTAAATGCTTTTGCTATATATATATTTTTAGAACTGAGAATACATGCGCTATTTTTATAAATGTTTTACAAAATAGACACAAGTACTTAAAATTACATTCTATGATTGGATTATTAAACCGAATATCGCCCTTCAAGTCTGGTAACCTAAGAATTTAGGGAAATGGCCCCTGATTGACGCGAATCCTAAAGATAGATCTATGGACCTTGACAAGTCCCATTCGGGGTACGAATGCTTTAGTACTTCGAGATTATTATACAGACGAGAGGTTCTGTTTTGGGGATATTCTATGCATTAAGTTAACGTCGGTTACTAGGTGTTCAATCCATATGAATGATTATTTTTGTCTCTATGCATGGGTTGTATATTTATGAGAAATGAAAATCTTGTGGTCTATTAAAATGATGGCAATGAATGTTTATGATAAACTAATGAACTCACCAACCTTTTGGTTGACACTTTAAAGCATGTTTATTCTCAGGTATTAAAGAAATCTTCCGCTGTGCATTTGCTCATCTTAGAGATATTACCTGGAGTCATTCATGTCATATTTAAAAAGATGTTGCATTCGAGTCGTTGAGTTCATCAAGATTATTATTAAGTCAATTATAGTTAGATATATTATGAAATGGTATGTATGCCGACAACTTTTGATGTAATGAAAGATTATCTTTTCAAAAACGAATGCAATGTTTGTAAAATGTATCATATAGAGGTCAAGTACCTCGCAATGTAATCAACTGTTGTGAATCATTTATAATCGATATGGACTTCGTCCGGATGGATTAGGATGGGTCTTTACAGTTGGTATCAGAGCGGTGGTCTTAGCGAACCAGGTCTTGAATTAGTGTGTCTAAATGATAGTTGATTAGATGCATTAGTGAGTCTGGACTTCGACCGTGTCTGCATGTCAAAAGTTTTGCTTATCATTCCTAGTCGGAAATCATCTGCTTATCATCCTTAGAAAATTATTTGCTTATCATCCTTAAAGTCTAGACACGTCTTACTGCCTCTATTGCATAGACAGTGTATAGATAAATTCATATCTTAGTGTATATGTTATTGTTAACTTAGCCTGACAGCTTCAGTAGATTCCTCCGTAACTTATGGGATTTTAGTATTATATATGCATATGTAAATTATGTATTGCAGGGTACTAATCTACATCCTATAATCTAATTCTTAACAAATCCTTCATCTGATCGTACGAGATGAATCCCTCAACCAGTTCGAATCCCTCAAATTTCGATAGTTATTCCGATAGTTATTCCGACAGCTATTCCGATATGGAGTTTCACCTATCAACGTCACCAGAATGAATCAACCAATCAACCATCCCCAATTCATCTGATGGGTTCGTAGCCTCCTCAATCATTGGAGACAAGAAGAAGGCGATCCTTTCCATCCACCACATTGCCCTCTTGATGAAGAACCTGAAGCACTTACCGGGGAACCTGTTCGAAACACCATTTTCTCTCTCATTTCCAGGGTATCTCGTCACGATTATATACTATACCAAATTCTAGATCATATTTATTCGCTCGTCCAAACCGACAATCACCCCGATGTAATAGAAGAAGTCAATGAGCTTCGCGCTCGGGTAGTGGCTTTGGAGAATATGGTGCAAAGGTTACAAACACCAGCAGCAACACCAGCAGCATAACCAGTATCACCACCACCAACAACAACCGCATCGCAAACCTCAACTTCACAATCTGTCACACGAACATCAACGTCATACGCACCATAGATACCAAAGAGTACCAACAACAAGGAAAATGAAGTATTAATTCATAACTTCATTGAAGAAATATTCTACGAAGAATATGTGGTTTCTAAAAGTTTTAGAGATTACTTATTCTAGCTCAAACCGAAAAGCAAATGAGATTAATATCATGTTAACTCATTAAATCCATGATTACATCTGAAGAAAATATATATGTATATATAATTTTTTCATAACGATTGTAATTAAAAATTCTTTTGTACAAACTATTAATGATGAACATATTTTAACGGGTAGGTAATACCCGAGGAATATTTAGATTTCACATTAATAAGTTACACTGTACATTCTTCAAATCAGATTCAATAGTCATTTACTATCCTACTTACATCCACTGATATACAAATCCGTTCACCACAGAATAACCATATTCATCCAATTTCATATTGGGATTTTGATTTATCAGAATCCAACAAGTGGCATAATGAAGAAAAAATTTGACAAAATAAAATTTGTTAGAAACAAACAAATTAACTATGAGAAATTTTGTTAAGAATTCAAGCTAACTGTTCCTAGCTAATTGTTCCTAGCTAACTGATTACATTTTATTTATCGCAATTTAATTATCGCAATTTATATTCTTGCAATTTTATTTATCGTCATTTAATTTTTGTTATTTACTTTACGCACTTTATTTATCGTTATTTAATTTCTGTTATTTATTTTACGCACTTTAAATATCGGGACACGTATACAAGGTTTTGACATATCATATTGACGCATTTATATATATTATTTGGAATAACCATAGACACTCTATATGCAGTAATGAACGAGTTCTCTATACAGGGTTGAGGTTGATTCTACAATAATATATATAATTTGAGTTGTGATCGAGTCTGAGACATGTACACGGGTCACGATACGCATTAATTAATTCGAATATTATATATTAAACTATATATGAATTATTGGACTATTACTGTGGACTATCGGCTGTGGACTAATAGCATTGGACAATTAAAATGAATTAAAATATTGATTATAACATATGAAACTAAACAATTCTTCAAGTTGCCACTTGATTTCATCTGAACCTCATTTGTATCTTGACGATTACAATCTGCGTACAAACCTTTCATGATTCTTGAAAACACCTCAATCCAGAGAATGAATCAACCGCACTTCAACTATGGAAGAAAAGATTAATGCATATAGTTATGCACCTGAAAACACTCGGAACCTGAGTAAATGTTAAACACATACCTGTGTTAACTCTTTTGGCATTGTTATTACCGAAAATAACTTTGTAATTCCTTTCCAAAATTAGTCAATTTTGTCACAGCTCCAGCAAGTCAACTTCCACTATTCGTTCGAAACGATCTTATTATAACCTTGATATATATGCGTGCTCTTTTATCGTTACCGGGGGACCGTTTATATTCCACCATATTAGCAGTAAACTTATCAGCAACTTCATTGATCTCTGACCTTCCGAAGAATTATTATATTCATTGAAAACCTTATCATATACTCATCCACATCTTGTTACGAGAATGACCATACCAATTATCAGGAATTAGCAAGTCAGTATTTTGAATCTCGCAACGTTTCTACATCAATAGTTATATGAATACATATAACATTTATCTCTTAGAATTATGATCTTCCATCCTGAAATTCTGAAAAGCACCCAGTCTGCAAATTAATACTCTGAATCTTGAAAAGTAGAATGAAGCAACAAAAACTGTAAACGACCTCAACAGCCAAAAGTTGATGATAAAGAATTGTATGTTGGCAAAGCTCAGAAAAAGTTTGAAACTGAAAAACTGATTGAGCAAACTACGAAGGAGTCTCTGAACAAATCACAAGGACTAAACTTATACATTAAGAATCCCGATGATTCTATTTCTGATGAAATCTATAGCGAATACCTTGCTTCTGACTCCAAAATCTTGCGGACAAATTTTCTTCACCATCCTTCGATATTAGAAATTCCAAGATATCATAGTATCTTTCATTATAAATATCCTCCATATTTCTGAAGATATTTTCATAACTATTCTTATCTGAAATCATTAATCTCTTCGTGCTATCAGTGTTACATCATATAGAAACTGTTAGTTTCTATATTCTGAAAACTTTCGAGCTTAAAATATGAATGTTATTGAAGTCATGTTGGGAACTGATGCATGAGTTAGTATAATATAATGACACTTGATCAACGTGATTATATTACAGTAAGTCATGCTGAGTTTCTAAATGGAACATGATGATTCACATATTATAACGTCAACATGTGTCATGTTACATAACTCTTTCATTCTGATTAACTTTCGAACATATCAAGAAAATATATTCTTGATAGTCCCATATTTTCCTTGAATTCTGGTAATTTAACAAGTCATATTGTGCTATTACCGTTTCTTTCTTAGAACATTAACAATGTTCATTCTGAAACTTATATCTGTGAATTCTGGACCATTACAAGAGATGTCAAATCGTAAGAAGAAGAAACGAAAGGACAAAGCTCCGAAATAGAAATTGGAGTATAAATCGCAACAAATAGGAGGGAGTATTAACTATGGACGACAATGATTATAGGAAACAGAAATAGGGACATTGAAATATAAGGAGAGATATAAAGCCCGATAACAATGCATAAATTACAAACCGTGTATATCAATGTGTATAGCAATATAAAGACACGGGAGAATGAGAAATACAATAATCCCTAGAGCGAAGCAGAAGAAAACAGATTCCTTCGGTGGAAGTTGGGAGAGGAGAATGATTGTTGCGATAGTCAGAATAAGAATAATAATCAGAACCAGATTAAGCATTTTTACAAGCTTTAGAAGAATGGATTAAAGAAGAAAGTATAGGGATGGTGAGAATAATAAAACGGAAGAGATAAATTTATAATGGAAATATTCGACAGAGCAATCAAGACAGATGATCGCATTTAATTAAAGAGATCTTATTTTCCTTATTCACTGATGAATCAAATCTTATATAGATAATGAAGATTTTCTTTGAAATCCCTTGAATTCCGAAATTCAACCATGACTAGTCAAAAGTTATGATGAAACTTGTCTTTCTCATTGCACTATTTAGTGATAACTTCATTCGTACTCTTCGAGTAATTGAATTGTCTTATCCATATTACTCAATGATGATAAAACTTTATTTATCAACTCATATTCGTCATGAAAACATTTTTATTGTTAGCCATGACCACCTCACTCAAATTTCGGGATGAAATTTCTTTAACGGGTAGGTACTGTGATGACCCGGAAATTTCCGACCAAATTTAAACTTGATCTTTATTCGATTTCAGCACGATAAGCAAAGTCTGTAATACTGAGTCTCAAAAAAAGCTTGAACTGTTTTAATATATTCATTTACCCCGTGACTATTTATGACGATTCACGAACCTTTAAATGGTAAACAGAAATGTATATATAAATATATGATTCTATATAATTATTATTATATGTATAATATGATATATGTTAAGTGCATAAAAAAATTTAATACTCAATACATGTTATTATGAAATGTATATAATATAGTTATATTACATAATCAATAATATATAATACTAATATATTAAATTTAATTATAAATATAAATGTTTCATGATATGATTATTACCTTTAATATTAATATCGATACTAGTGTTATTGATATTAATTAAAAATATATAATCTACAAATACAAATTTGATGTATATAAACTGTTATAGTTACTAATATTATTATTATCATTTAAAAATATTAGTATTATAATTATAATTGTTATAAATTTTATAACTATTATTATTAATATCATTGATAATGATATTATTATTATTATTATTATACTAGTATATTATTATGAATTTTTGTTATCATTACTTGTAATATTACGAGTAGTATTATTATTGCTATAGTTATTGGAAAATAATATCATTTATTATTATTATCATCAATAAATATAACTATTATCATTTTTATATCATTATTATTTATCTTTACTAGTAATATAGTAATTATTATTATTAACATAATTATTAATTATTAATATTAATTATACAAATTTATATAAGATTGATGATGTACGAATATGTTTAGGTAGCAATCACACTATGCTAAATTTTGATCTTTGCCTCTTAATAGTTTAACAGAATCTAATCCAATGGGATATATCCAAATACTGATATCAATCAATTTCCCTTTTTAGTTTTATATATATATTTTTTTTCTTACGAAGATCTTCCTGTCGATCCTTTCCTCCTTTTTGTACAATCGACCAAATTCATATTGGGAAGGGAGTCATTCGAATTCCACCTTCTTTATCAATTCTACTCAGCCTTCGTTCATTTTTTTTATTGTCAAATATAAACCAAAAATTAAAGAAGAACAAACGCTACCTCTGTTCTTGTCATTTAAATCAAAACCTTCCAATTCGTATAAATCTTCAAAATCCATAAATGCATTTGTATTAGGAATCCCTTATTTAAACAATCTGAAAGGTATCAAATGCCAACTGATTTTATCAAGTTCGAATTTCCAAATTCAAACTTAAATTTTAAAAGGTCAAACTATTTGTTCTTGAGGAAATTCATGATTTTGTTTATGTTTCAAGTTAAATTGATTCTCCTGATAGATTCGAGGAACAATTTAGAACATAATTCATGTTGAAAGCATAGTTGATGTGTAAGCGTAGGGGTACGAAATACTATTATTTTTACTACGAAATACGACAAAATATAATACAAGTTTTAATTAATCTATTTACAGATGGAATATACCTAAACTCTGCTACAACACTATAGGCAGTGTACCTAATCGTAGAGTAGTATAGTTTTTAGTAAGTCCGGTTCGTTCCACAGAAGACGACTTATTTTACACTATATTTTAAACAACTATATTTGTACAAAATATATATTTTTATATATAATAATAATAAAAAAGGGGTTTTACCGTTTAATGACTGGTTTGTCGATTTTAAAACTTTAGTCGCAGTTAAAACCTAATGTAAAATATTAAAAATAAATACAACTTAATTTAAAGCGTAAAGTAAATAACGATAATGAAATTGCGATAAATAAAAGTGCGATGAAATAAAATACGATAATTAAAAAGTGCGTTAATTAGAAGTGCAATTAAATATGAAAATAAAGGAATTATGCTTATTTAAACTTCCTTAATCATGATGTTTGACGTGTTGATTTTTAGTTTATTCCCATGGGTTAATTGTCCTTTGTCATGGATTATTTAATATGTCCGTCTGGTTTTTGTCCATAACAGTCCATCAGTCATAAATATAAAGTGCGAGTATCCTCGTCAAATTATCCTTATACCCGAAGTCAAATATTCCAACTAATTGGGGACTTAAACTGTAACAAGGTCTTAATACTTTGTTTAATAATTACACCAGGATATCGACTGCGTGTAACCCAAGGTTTTAATACTTTTTTAACAATTACGCAAAGTGTCCTTGTACATAATTTCACCCCTGTTTTAATAATTCCATAGACTATTAATCCATTCCCGTGTCCGGTTAAATGAACGATTATTCGTACATATAAATATCCGCCCATCGTGTCCGATCGAGTGTATATGGTTATTTATAGGTACGTCCAATTGTAAATCTTTATATTAAAATTAACAAACTATCATTTAGTTAAACAAATATAAAGCCCATTAATAGCCCATAGTCTAATTTCCACAAGTGTCGTTCTTTTGTCCAAACCCCAATTATGGTACAAAGCCCAATTACCCAATTTTAGTATTTAGCCCAACATCATGATTACTTTGGCTTAAATAAGCATAATAATAACTTAGTTACAAGACATTAATTTAAAAAGGAGAACATAACTTACATTGAGTATTTATCGCGTAGCTTTACACAGACAGAACTTTGACTTTAAAACCCGTAAAATAACTTTTACATAACCCAAACTAATCTAATATAAAACTAACCTATATTATATATATATATATATATATATATATATATATATATATATATATATATATATATATATATATATATATATTACAGAGGGAGTATATATGTATATGTGTGTTTAAACTCGTCACCCAAACTTGCAATTTATAGGAATGTGGCCTGACTTTTCGGCTCATGCGATCGCATGAGATTATAACTACCAGGCCATGCGATCGCATGGCCACCAGGATCCAGCCAAGTTGCCTTGTTTTCTAGCTTGCCGACGTTTTTATTTAATAATATAATATATAAATAATTTATATAATTATTTAAATATTATATTATATTCTTATGCATAGTAGACTCATAATTTTTGGTCCGTTGCATCGGGCTTTGATAGTTGGCTCAGGTCCCGGGTCCGGATTTTCGAACGTCCTTTCGTATAATTTAATATCTTGTACTTTGCGTTTTTTAAGTTGTACTCTTGTCATTTTTAGACGTGTCTTATCAATAATTTGAACCTCTTGGATGGTATCTTGTACATTTGAGCTTTTTGGACGTTTGCTTCTTCAAATCTTCGTTTTCACCTTTTGCTTTTGCACTTATTTATTTAAACGAATATTACTTGAAAATAGAACAGTTGCAACTGAAAACTTTACATATTGGAAGGATATTGATACTAAATATATGTTCATTTGGAGCACTATCAAATATCCCCACACTTGAACGTTGCTTGTCCTCAAGCAATACAGAACTTGAAATAATACATCACACGAATCACTTCTTTATTCTTCACACTTTGTACATAAGTGATTTCTATACGGGCGGTATGAACAATGGTAGTAACGATGTGGTTTTCAGTCCCACATGACTATAAAAATTTAGATCCTTAAGGAAATTGGATCTTTATGAAAACATTTGATCTTTTGAAAATTCATTCTAGCTTTTACCCTAGACAGGTTTTCCGGAATAACCCTTCACCGGTGTTTGCAAATTGTTTTTGTGGGTTTGGTGGGTTTCAGATTTGAAAATTTTAGCTCAAAACTTGCAGTTTTGTGTCACCCACTTGCTAACCTTGTATTGGGAAAGCAACACGTCCAGTATACTTGCTCCGTATATTACCTTTAGGTAAACTACCGTCCGGTTGTAAAGGAAAGCGATGAACAAGCAACTGTTAAGGCAATGTCTAATGACATGCATTTGATTATGGTCCAAAAACGTGTCGGATGCTATTACTATCCTTTGTAGGAGCAATAGTAAAGATCATCCTATAATTTTTCGGTCTGGCACAAGGTCCTGTCTCCGACCATGCTATGCAACCACCGTTCTTACGGTTGACACCCGATTTGGTTCAGGTGACCTAATGAATTCCAGGTGAATTCCTAGGATTTTACGTTCAATGGTAATGAACGCATTGAAAATAGGTTTTCAGAAAACAAATCGGTTTGTAATTTGATCAAAATATTTTCTCGTTCAAGCTCGAGTTTAGATATCATTGAATTCCATGAGTTTAAATTCTTAATCTTTAAGGTCAATCTCAAGGATTGAGTAATATCAGGCTTAAAAGCTGATTTTTAATCTTTAAGGAGATTATCCTTTCTGGGGGTCTGATTCATTAGTCTTATCAAGCTAATTTGCACGGCGCCCTCCCCATTTTACAAGACAGATCCTCTCATGGTTAGGATAAGTCTGACCACATGGCGACCCTGTTTGATGCTGAGGTCCGTGGATTTCCAGCTGATTTTAGAGATGACTTTTCTAGATTTTTCATCAACCTACAGCTGGTCTGGACGATAACTTCTTGACCTAAATCATGAAGCGTGTGTCTTTTCTGGAAGACTTTACTTCCTTTTAATGATAGAATTGATTCATCGTGTAGATCCATCTATTCTTTCAAAAGTATTACAATAAATCGGGTAAAACAGTTAATTTAGTCCAAAACAAAAGCACCTGCAATAACTTTACAGAAATATGTGATAGATAGTTTTTAATTGAATAACTTGGTACATTCTCCCCACACTTGGCTTCTTTTTTTTTCATGCGTCTTTTTATATCTTAATAAATAAATTCAAGCGTTTTAGTTGTTTCTCAATTTATGTCCTTTCCGAGGTAACGATAATTTCGGTATTAACACCTAGTTTTCATCGTTCATAAATATGTATAAACATAATTTTGAATTCATTTATTTGAAAATTTTTAAAATTTTCACAAAATTTGGCAAATAAACTAAGTGCAAACGCAAGAGAATTTATAACCCTTCCCCACACTTGAGATCATGCAATGCCCTCATTTGCATGAAATCAGACTCTAATTATAAATTCATGAGGGTGATTAGTGTAGAAAAGTGATTAAAAATACCCAGTTTGTAATTACAAAGCTCGTCGAATGATAGATGGCGCACCTCATCGTTCATTCCTTCTTGTTTTATCACACATGTTTTTCTTCAAAAACGGTTGCTTTTCTGAACTGTTATCTAATATTTGAAAATACGTATTTTACCCTAACTCATCATGCATTTTTATTAACGAGTTATGCACTAACCCGAACCCCTAATTTAACGTTAAGTGGGGTTAGACTTCCCCACACTTAGCTGACGACATTTGAAGTCGGTAGAATAAGTTCCACGAATTAAAATAGTGAGCCAGTTATTTATATCTCGGGTGGTGTATAATATATCAATGGGTTTAAAGTTTAGAATCACCCGATTGTCACTACTTAATTCTTTTTTAAGTGTAGCTTTTAGTAAATGGATATGTCTCTTTTCTGGTTCTTGGTAAAATGGATCGATATACACCGACATACATATTATAGGGTGGACAATTCCTAACATTTCCTTCCTTTTATTCTCGGGATTAAAGGTTTCATCTCTATTCCCCAATTGGGTGAAATCCGAGGTGTCATTATCTATTACAGCTTGTAGTTCCTCTTCGATAGATGACTCGTCTATTGAGAATATTGGGTTGGAAGGTTGTGGAATGGTGAATTTCGGGATCGAAGTAGATTCTTCTTCATTAACGGTACTTATCGGTCCCACCACTTTGGTCTTGGGGGTAAAATTTTCAACGTTATCGTTTTCCCAAGAGTACAAATTTGTCTCCCTTACTTCTTCTTCATCCGTAGATGGATCGATGATTTCGTCGGTTGAGGCTAATGTGTCGATATGTTGTGAAATTGGTAAAGCTGAATAAAAAGTATCATCGGGATAGTTGGTGATTTCGGAGCTCTCGAATTCATCAAAATTCGATGATATGAGATTTTCTTGCACACGACTCCTCAGATCAACAGGTGTATAATCTGATAGAGTTTCAGCTTGCCGATTAACAAACTCTCTCATTTGTTCATTTTGAGCATCAAGTTCTTCGAGTTTGATTTTCATATTGTCTAAAAGATTTTCAGACACATAATTCTCCTCGTCTTCTGGTTGTTGAGTTTGGATATATTCTTGAGAATAATCCCAATTTGAATTGTATTCTTCATAATCATTCCATTCAGGTTCCATGGGTGCATAATTTTTCATAGAAACGTAATAATAACATTCCCATGTTGAGTGATAATCTTCACAGATTTCACAACCAGTTATTGTTTCGTCATTCGTGATCCAAGATTGACCGAACGAATTGTCATCAACACCTATTTGAGAGTATTGATTAAATTGATTTCGGATGTTATAAAGAGTTTCCAAAATATTCTCGAGATTTTCCATAATGCGATTCTTTTTTTTTTATACCAAATTTTAGCTACAATGTGGTGCATTTACTTAATTATCCTATTAGTTATAAAATAAAAAAAAATTATATAAGTTATCAAATTAATAGACTTTTCTGCTTTTGCCCACGTTTTGAATAGCCAATAGATGCAGCAGGGAGCCAGAACCCTTTAAATCGGAAGCTCACAACTCAGCCACTAACAAATCCAACTATTACTACGAAGCATAAAATTTGGATCTCTATTAATTTAACCGCTTAAAATAATTTTTCGTTTTGAATTATTAGAGAAGAAATAGAGAAAATTCTAAGTCCTAAAAACTAGAATGGCGAGAAATAAGAAAGAAAAAGAGCGCGTCGAAAAATGTTGAAAAATAAAAGGTCGAAAAATAATAGGCGTCGAAAAATAAAAATTAGAAAGTAGCGCGTCGAAACTTAAAAAAAAACTAAAAACTAAGAATTAAAAGTTGCGTCTAAAAAATATTAAAGCTTAAAAGAAATACTATATCCCAAATGGCAAAAACTTAAAAAGGTACTAAAAACTTAGAACGGCGTCGCAAAATTCTAAAGCACTTAAATCTTAGTCTAAAGAAAAAGCACTTAAGGGATTTTACGGCATAGCCTAAGAATCTAGAAATAAAAATAACTATGGCAAAAACTATGACTTAAAACTAAATATGAACGAAAAAATACAAATATTACGCTAAAACAATTAAAAAGATACAAAATATAAAAATATACTAAAAGTTATAAAAAGTACAATTTTTATAAAAATATTATTTTTATATTATTTATATTATAAAACTATTAATTTTGTATTTTAATTAAACTAAATAAACTTAAAATACAAATTAATTAATATCTAAAATTAATTAATATAATAACTAACCCTAATTAGGGTTTAATATTAATAATAATTAATAATAATCCGTAATTAATGCTGTCGGCAGGTTCAGTAGAACGTGTCAGGTCAGGCCATGCGATCGCATGGTTTTACAACACCCGGCTCATGCGATCGCATGGGCCTGGGTTCCAGTTTTTTTTTTTTTTTAAAGGAATTTTATATTGTTTTTCTAAAAAATAATATACAAATATATTTATACAAATATATTTTAAAAATATAGCGTTTCGCCGAGCTCCCCGGCAGCGGCGCCAAAAACTTGATGTGTAAGCGGAGGGGTACGAAATACTATTATTTTTACTACGAAATACGACAAAATATAATACAAGTTTTAATTAATTTATTTACAGATGGAATATACCTAAACTCTGCTACAACACTATAGGCAGTGTACCTAATCGTAGAGTAGTATAGTTTTTAGTAAGTTCGGTTCGTTCCACAGGGAGACGACTTATTTTACACTATATTTTAAACAACTATATTTGTAAAAAATATAGATTTTTATATATAATAATAATAAAAAAGGGGTTTTACCGTTTAATGACCGGTTTGTCGATTTTAAAACTTTAGTCGCAGTTAAAACCTAATGTAAAATATTAAAAATAAATACAACTTAATTTAAAGCGTAAAGTAAATAACGATAATGAAATTGCGATAAATAAAAGTGCGATGAAATAAAATACGATAATTAAAAAGTGCGTTAATTAGAAGTGCAATTAAATATGAAAATAAAGGAATTATGCTTATTTAAACTTCCGTAATCATGATGTTTGACGTGTTGATTTTTAGTTTATTCCCATGGGTTAATTGTCCTTTGTCCTGGATTATTTAATATGTCCGTCTGGTTTTTGTCCATAACAGTCCATCAGTCATAAATATAAAGTGCGAGTATCCTCGTCAAATTATCGTTATACTCGAAGTCAAATATTCCAACTAATTGGGGACTTAAACTGTAACAAGGTCTTAATACTTTGTTTAATAATTACACCAGGATATCGACTGCGTGTAACCCAAGGTTTTAATACTTTTTTTAACAATTACGCCATGTGTCCTTGTACATAATTTCACCCCTGTTTTAATAATTCCATAGACTATTAATCCATTCCCGTGTCCGGTTAAATGAACGATTATTCGTACATATAAATATCCCGCCCATCGTGTCTGATCGAGTGTATATGGTTATTTATAGGTACGTCCAATTCTAAATCTTTATATTAAAATTAACAAACTATCATTTA